>NC_066343.1:65396291-65737601 GCF_022539315.1 Serinus canaria | reverse complement strand
GAGGTTTTCCCACCAGCAATGCCGGCAAACAGAATGACACCTCGCCAGACCCCACTAACCCACAGTACTCAGGAGGACCTTGTCCCTCCCTGGTTTTCCCCTGAGTCTTCGCTCTGCAGTGTGAGCCCATTAGGCCCTGTGGGGCCCAGGGTTAATCCAGCACACAATTCAATGAAATGATAGTGGCAACAGATTTGGGAGTGCAACAAGTCCTGCCACTGCTCAAGACCCCACCCATGTGGTTAATGCCGCCCTGTGCCCCTGCCAGTGCAAAGTCACAGGGTATGAAGGCCTCTTTAAAAGCACTGCAACAGGAAACTAATTCAGCCCCCTTTCACGACTTTCTCCCCTGTTTCTAGGAACCCGCCTTTGAATGATGCTCAGTTCATTATTTATCCCCATGAGAACAGACATGCTTGCAAATCACTCCTCTGTGCTGCCAGGTAGCTCTCTGGAAATGGTGCTGGCTCACAACAGCAAGATGGATGATGAGGTGAAGCAGGGTAACTCTGAGAATTATACCTTTTGACTCTCCAGTTTAAAACTGTGATTATATCCCAGTGGGACATGAAAAATTCCCAGAGGGCCCTCTGGGAATTTTTCCCAGAGGGAAAAATTGGTGACCCCTTATTTCAGAGCACAAGTTTTACTTATGATTAGTTGTGCTGGGAAATAATATCCAATAGCCATGCAAATGTTATGATTTACTTTAGCAGCAATGTATGGATCAGAATCACCAATATACTAACTAACACTAATATATATATAATATATACTAACTTCTGATGACACATTATCTTGATTTTTTAAAGATACACAAGTCCAGCCCATTTATGCAGCTCACTAAGGCAAAAGACCAGATTATGCCTGAATCACTTCTTCTTCAAATCAGAGGAATTCTGTTCATTTCAGGGGTTACACCAACAGAGAAGTGGCATGGAAAGGGACTGCTTTATCTTTCTTTCCTCCCATATAACAGTATCATTTAAATCTCTCTAAAGTCAGTCGTGTCCATTTTCCCCATTTTCTGCATCAATTACAAGAAAACAATACAAAGCACTGAAGGCTGGGTGCTCCTGCTGCAGAGCATTTGGCCTCTGGCAGGATTACACACTGGAGTCAAACCTAATGCTCATAAACAATGTCTTTTACTAAGCTTTCATAGGCAGCTGTTGGCCTTTGGCTTTATGATGTAAATCAATCACTGCTTACATCTTCTGATTTCAGGCCAAAAGGTGAAAAAAGATATTGTGCTATATGTGTTGGGTTTATTCTGCAGATCTCTATGGAAAGGTCAGCTTTATCAACCACCAGAATCAGTCACTCTGGAGGCTGTCAGCAATATATCTGTTATATATCCTAGAAACACTGCTTTTCCTGCTTCTCTTCCTGAAGGTTATGCACCTCTTGTGCAATATGAGCATCAAAATCCTAATTAAATAGGGTTTCAGGAGTATGGCCCTCCCAACGCTGATATACAGGAATTGCAGTATTTGTATTTTGCAGCCTGGTCAGATGTTGATAGCATCAGTAGCATTCTGTGTTTTTCTCAGACACCAGCTGAGTAGAGATTTAATATATCCCTCAATGTCTTTCATACTTCACCTCCCAGAGAGTGTCCAAAGTCTCATTTTTAATTGCTTTAGATAAGAGAAGAATGCTGAAACTAAAACGGTTCTCTGGAAGCCAGAAGAACTTGAAGAGATTCTGGAGCCCAAGGACAAAGAGAGAACCCAGAAAGCAGAGAAAAAGATCAGATTAGGCCAATGGAATAATATTCAGCTTTTGAGATCCAAATGCTCCTGAGATCATATAACATTGTGTGGCTGTATCAGCAGGACTAAACTTCAGTAGCGTATTTTCAGAAACATGGAGTACTTTCAGAGTGGCTACATAGCAGAATTTTGTCATCCTAACAACATTTTATCCCAATGCCATCTTCAGCAATCTGTAATTTTGTCACATTTTCCAAGAGCAAGCAGGATTTTCTGTCCTGACCCCTGCCACCCTGGCAGTGTCCATCTTCTGCTGAGCTCTGGGGATGGCTGGATAGCAACCAGCAATTCAGGCAGATAGGCTGAGCTGTGACCTGCCCTCAGCTCTCTCTGAAGTCCCCAGATGTGGGGGGTTTATATTATTCTGAAGTTTTCCTGTAGCTTATCCTGAAGTTTTCCTGTAGACTTGATAGGTCTTTTTTAGTGCTTGGGGACAGACTGTCTAACAGTAGGTACAGAATAAGGTGTAAATGAAAAAGCACAGCATCTTCATGCCCAGGAAGGGTGTACATAATGCTGCCACCACTGACAGCTAAAAGTGGGGCAATAAGTACCTGGGACTGATTAACCTGAATTATGACTGTCCTCCAGCAGTTTCCAAATTTCAGGCTGTGATTTAAAAACCGCAGCGTGAGTCCTGACACATTGTGAGCTCCACTGGCAAGATTTGTGCTTTGCTGTGTTTATGGAACAAAACTGGTACCCTTCATTTTTATTATGATATAATAATCTTCTCTCTCATCTTATATCTGCCCTTTACACAGACTCCCCCATGGACATAGCTGGTATGAAATAGACCAAGGACGAGCCACCACTGGCTGTGCTATTGTAAATTCCATTCACAAGGAGGCTGAAACAAACTATTCTACATGGAAAAATTAACCAGCATGATTACAGTAATAAGCCAGAGTTATCATGGTCCTCAGGTGGGCACACTGTTCCAATTTTATTTGGAAATAATTACTTTAAAAGCAGAGCAATTTTTCCAGGACGCTGTCTTACTTTGAAAGAATGTATCCGTGCTGCTTCCTCTGCAGCAGCAGTGACAGTGATTTTCTTTGCATAAGCAAAGCCCAAGAGAGGGAACACATTACATATGTCTCCTCCATAATGTGCTGCAGTAAATATGAGACTAAAAGGGCTGAAAAAGAGAAATCTTGGAAGGTGGATAGAGCCTTGCACAGAAAATGAAGTGTCATACCAGGCTCAGAGCCACAGTCACAATTTGGCTCTGCACAGCCTTGTGTCATTTGTAGCAGTGACACTACACTTTGTTCCAGCTTTGATTTGGATCATCAACCACAAACGAGAGCAGCAATAATGAAAAAACAATGATCCTGATCCAATATTTTTTCACTCCTTTCTGAAACCCTACAGCAAGGGGGAAAAACAAGCAAAGAGCTGTGAATCTATCAGCAGGGATTTCTCTCTATTTATGCCTCTCCTGGATTTTCATAGACAAACCACAAGCCTAACTAGGATGTAAAGTTCCACAGATACCATGGAGCACAAAAGAGGTCAACCCCTAAGAAGTATTTAGTTTTGATTAGCATGAAACAAAAGCATAACTGCCCTGAACATGTGGGGTGGAGAGGTAAAGGCAGGAAGTAAAAGGGCCTTTACTTGTCAGCATCACATTAATTATCAACAAGCCTTAAAATTTAAAATGGGAAAATATACACTAGATACATTTGCTATATATTGTTTGTGAATATCATACATTAAATTTTCATTTTCTGCAAAACTCTAAGATATGTACTCTATATAAATACTTTAAGGGGACCAATGTCAATATTACTAGTCAAAGAGTCTCAGATTCAAACACATAGCTACAACTGTTCATAGAAATATTATATTTTCAAGTCCCTGAGGGTAAAAGCCTTAGATTATTTTGGTATACATAAGACACAGTTCTCTAAAGACCCTCTTCCATGGAATTCCAAGATCAACACTTGTTTCAGTTTCAGAGGGCACCCCCACTGGATGATCTTGACTGTAGACAAGAGACCAATGAAATAGATAGATAAATCCTAAGGTTAAAATAAAACAGTCACTAGAGATCTTAGAGCTTCTCATTGAGGTAAGACTTTTTGCTAATTCCTTCAGGAAATTAGTAATCCCCCTCTTTATATTGTGCAGTGTTTATCAAGTCTGCTCTGACACTGTGTTTGTTTTTCTTCGACTTCTGTTATTAGGTCATCAATTCCTCCCTTTGCGCACAGCAATGCCTCTGTGTGTCAGAATTCATTAGATTTCATTGTTAAATATGTGGTCACATATATTGAACCATTTCAAAAGCACCTTCCTCATTTGAACTTCATCTTTGCACAAAAATCTTTATCTGCTCATACCTATAGGAGAAACCAGAATGTTTTATTTACAATAGTTGAGTGTGTGCTGTCTCGACAGGATGATAAGAAAAGCTCTGATTGAAGCCTTTTTGCAGAGCACTGGCACCAAGGAGTTATCAAATAACTCTGCAATAGATACCAAGCCTTGCTTAAACATTTCCAAAGCAATCTGTCAGTAGGGAATGTCCACAGCCTTAATGCACAAATAGCAGAGGCAGTGCCTAGTCAGTATCACATTAATCAGGGGCTGTGCAAAGAGAAGTGTTTTAAGAGATTAAGGAGCTCTGGAGAAGCACTGCCCCAAGGCTACCCAGCTGCCAGCACTTCCCTGTTCCTGGGTATTGGCACTGCTCCTGATTTCCCCCTGCTTTATCCAACACAAGTTACAGTCCACCAGAACCAAAGGGATCATCCTGATTTCATAACACAAACAACCAGTCTGATGTCCTCTCCTTGCAGGAAGCACTTGCTGCAGACGAATCCCTTAAACGGTCTACCCGTTGTTCAATAAAATACTTGTCACACATGTTCATCATTATAATCCTTTGCAGTCAGATAGTACCATTCTTCTGATGAGCTCAGCCTACAAATTTAGCTTGAATCTGGTCTGACATCTGCCTCCAAGTATGCTTTGATTTGAAAAATCACATTAAAACCCAGCCTAGAATTGTCTCTGCTTGTGCATGTGGGTCTCTGTGTGCCTGGACACATGGATAGAAATTCCTAATATTTCAGTGCTGTTTGAATGAGTGCTGAGCAGTGCAGGCCATCTGCCAGTAACTATTTTTCTAAACTAGGAAAAAAATAAGAAAGGAAGAGATATTTTAAAGCTTTTGCTCATAACAGCAGTGATTTTTCTGGAAATTCAAGCAGCTCTGAAATGGATGTACCATTTCCAAAGGCAGCTCTCCCTCAACAGGTTTTTTTGAGTTCTCCATATCTATATGTCTTCATATTCTACCATGTCAAATAAGGACAAAAAATTACATCTTCATCCCCAGGGTCCATATGGCAGATGCCTGTCCAAGGCATTTGGAATCTCAGATGTAAAGTGCTGAAGAAAGGAAAACTCATCTTGTTAAATGAGGGCAAGGCAGAAATTAGGTGCACTGTCAGAATGTCTTAGTGGATCAGGAAGGTCTCTGTAATACTGCATATGGATATTCAATATTCACGAGAGACTTTTTAGTTTAATCTGTCAGTTTTTAACAGTATAGTATATGTAGCAACCTTTTTTGTTTATATTTTTTGTTCCTACAGGTTTGTCCCCAAAATTTATTTGTTACAGTTAGAAATCCTTCATCACAAAAGTTTTCTGGATAAAAAACATAATAAAAAACACCTAGAAGAACAAGAATATCACTAACTGTGTGGGCTGAGTTAGTATTTATCAGCCTCCCATTGCACAGCCACAGCAACCTTTCTGAATATCTTTTCATTGAGACATTTGCACTGTAACATTTCTTGAGTATTTATTCTATGTCATTGTTAAAAACAAACAAACAAAAAAATCCCTAAAAATGAACACAGGGGAAAAAAATCCTTGGCTAGCAAAATACTAACTGGCTAATGAAAAAATCTGCATGCTTGAATTCTGTAGTCCTCAGAGTATATGATATGGAGAGCTGTGAAGCAGCAAAAATCTCTCAGAGCTCCCAGATCTTCCCTCAGTGGTCATTTCTAGCAACCAATATTTGGTTTCCTTTTTTGGGGTCAGACATGTTGTTATTCAGCTTGAACTACCTGGGGTCTAGCATTCTGAAAAAGTTAATAAAAAATGTTTTCTACACAGTTCTATTTTTGTATCATATACAAAGCCCTGTAAGCCAAAGCTGTTACTTCAAATAAATGTTTTTCTGTGCCATTGGGACATAGGTGCGTTGTAACAAGCATAAGAAATCCAAAGGACCTATGAATCAAATAAATCTGCAGAAATCCTGATAGAGAGGAAGAGACAAAAAGACAGACCTAGAAAATTAAACTGTTATAGTGCTCCTGAAGGAGTGCAATTTACAGTGATGAAAAATGTCCTTGCAAATAACGTCATCAAAAAACTTCCAAGAGATGAAATGTCAAATACTAATGCAATATTGCTAAATATTCCCCATACAAATCCCATTTCAGTGACATTAAAGAGTCAGAAGGCAGAGAATTACCATCCAGAGAAGGGAGGAGTAAAGCTATGCCTGAACAGAAACGGGTCCAGCTGTGGGCCAGAATCAGCAGCGTGTTAGGTTCTCCAGCCTGGTGAATTCCCACATGGAAGTGATTCAGCACAAAAGATGTTTATATGCCTATTTCTTTTTGAGAGTGGGAAATGAATGAGCCCTTCTCCTTATCATGAATCTGTCAGGTTTAATGGAAGGCTTAGACTGATTTTGAGTTAATTTGCTTGGAGTAAAGGAGCGTAAGTGCCATAAACACTTTGAGTATCAAAGGGGTCTAAGTGACACTTGTGATCCAAGTGTCTGCTATGCAGGCAGCCAAAGGCCTTTGCATCAGCTCGTTTCTTTTTATTTTTTTTAAGACTTCCTTGCCAATGTCAATCTGAGATGTACCTAGTGCCAAATGGATCCAGCAACACCCAGGTGCAAACCCATCACTCTCCACCTGCGCAGCGCAGCTCAGCAACCAGCTGCTCCTGCTCTGCTCCTTTAGGGAGCTGCAGCACCACAGATCTGCCCACAGGGGAGGAAAAGACAGCACAGCAATGGGTTGGTAACTCCCAAGTTATGTCCCATGTACCCAGTCTGCAAGCTGGGAATGGGGCAAAGGAGCCTCCTGCCTCTCACCTGGTCTCCCAGTTGGAGGCCAGCAGAGAAATAGCCCCCATCAGGTCTTTATTTCAAGCCTGCTTGGGAGCACCTACAGGCTGTGAAAGCATGGGCCTCTGGGGTCTTGTGTGACAGCCTGGGCCCTGCCAAGTTTCTGTCTTACAATCCAGACGGGTTCCTGTCTTCATGGAGGCCACTGGACTGTGGGCCATGTTCTGGGTATAGATACAACTTTTGAAAATTATATCAATTGCAGTTTTTTGAGGTTGTAATTACAGGGCTGGTGGAAGGTCATTGAGCAAATGCCATTTCTGATGGTGCCAGATTACATACTGGTAGACCGACTTCTGACAACTTCCATCAGTCACTTTTATATTCCTCCCTAGCCCAAGATGTAAGGTGCCAGAGTCCTTCACATCCCCTCCTGGCCTGGCATCCTGTCTGCTATGGGACACCTGTGTGACTGTGGGGGCTGAGCACATGTATCTGCCCAGCCTCATCTCGTCCTTTTCCTGTGCAGTCACTCCTGCCTGTTGTACCCATCTGGATGGGGGTAGAGAAAGCACACACAGCTCCGGGACCATGGTTCACCAGTTTAGGTCAACATAGGTACAGCAGTGAGGATAGCTGTCATTCCTTCACAGCACCACAGAATCACTAGGGTTGGAAAGACCCCCCCCCCACAATGTCATCAAAGCCAGCCTTTGGCAAACACCACCTTGCCAACCAAGCACCAAGTGCCACAACCAGTCATTAAATATTGTACCTGTGAGTGTAAACTTCCAAAGTCACTGAGCTGCAAACCACATCTGTCTAGGAGATTGATAAGGGTTTTCCACTCTGCATTTCTGCATGGTGCCCAGGAGGATGCTAGTCCAAGGCAAGGAGCCTGCTGTGGACCACCATCCTGACTGAAATGCCAACACAACTGTGATTCAGAACTCTTGTTCAGTTATGATGAAAAAGTGAGACTTTTGCAGAGAAAAATCTCATTGAGAGCAACACCAGAGCTATTGCTGAGGGCAGAACCCACCTGCTGTGGCAGGTACAAGGCTTCCCACAGCAGCTGAAGGGGAAGAGCCCACATCTGCTTCACTTTTCTCTACAGCTGAGATCCTT
The DNA here is from genome assembly GCF_022539315.1 of Serinus canaria. NCBI lineage: Eukaryota > Metazoa > Chordata > Aves > Passeriformes > Fringillidae > Serinus > Serinus canaria. Next base: position 65,729,582 of record NC_066343.1, on the reverse strand, counting down.
GTAACGCAAAAAGGGAGAATATGCCATGTTGCTTCTTGGACAGAGAACTTCAAGAGGAATTCACTGCTTGACAGCCAAGCTCTGCCCATCCTCTTTTTCTGCCGGTATCTCTTTGAGCTGCTGCAGCTCTGTGTAGACTAAGTGGGGACTGTGAAGCCCTGACAAAGGAGAGGGAACCAGTGGGATATTTCTATTTCTGGAATTGCCCATTAGAGAAGCTATTCTATGGTACGCAGCATGCCAGCACACTTTAAAAAATAAATAGGAACAAGAATATTAGCAGAGGAGAGGAAGCATATGTGACCTCAAGATCATGACTCATCAGGTTAAATCAACCAGCTGAGGTCAGTGCTTCTATTTATCAGCTTTTAGTCGCAAGAATGGCAATGGGGACAGTGATTCTATTACTAAAATTTTACATGCTGTGAAAAATACAGCAGTGATTAATGTCTGTAACAGGCAGCTAGATGTGCTGCTTTTAGAATCTAGAAGCTATTTCAAGGTCAAGAGTTTCAGTTTTCTTTTTAAAGTGGGTTTTCAACAGGTAAAGGGAACTTCCCACAGACTTCAGGGTCTGTATTTATGGGCAATAAAAGTATTTTTTGTTCTCATCATCATCCAAAACCAGCTGAACTACAGCTTGATAAGAAAAGCCCTACTAATTGCACTTCTGGAGTCACTCATGATTCGTGAACTGTGGGACCATGAAAGCATGGACTGTAAACTGATTGACAAACATGAGGCTATCTTAAATACAGAAAACACTTCTGTGATTTGCTGTTGGATTTCTCTCTGGTGCCCCAGAATTTGGCTACCAAGAATCCCCACCTTAGCCAGTCTGTACCCTGGTTATTTATACCATCAGTGTGGGGGGTTCTGGACTCAATGTTGCAGGGACAGAGCCCCTCACCTTCGGTTTGTTCATGGGCTGGTGCATCAGGGCACATTGAAACTCAGGCTTGAATAGGTGGGGGAAAACCACCTGTCTGAGGAAGGTCCATTGCTGACCTTCCTCAGCAATGACAGGACACCACATACAGATCATTATGGCAGGTGCAAAAAGTCTTACATTCCTGCTGTCTTTTATGTCAGCTGTTACCATTTTTGTTGTGAAATTATCCCATTCTGGTTCTTAGTGTGAATTAAAAAAAAAAAAAAAAAGCCAGAGGTATTGCTGATGGGAGGACAGAAGTCTGTAGACACATTCGGGTACCATGTGATTGTGCAGGAGGAGAGATGCCCTGCTCTCTTCCCTTTCACCATGAAAGCACAGGATGATGACAGGGCAAGCCCAGAGCTGGAGAGTAACTGCATTATCTGCAGTTATCTCCGATTCCCAGCAGAGAAGCAGAGGTAAGTTAAAACCGAGTGACTCATGGCTCTGATTCACCTCCCGCTGCCGCTGCCCTTCATCCGCACCGCTGCCGCACGGGCAAACAGGAGCTGGGCAGATCTGCCCAGCGAAACGCAGACTGATTCGGCAGGGGAGCTCACCTCAGGCTGGCCCGGCTGCCAGAAGCTGTGTCTGTCTGGTCTCCGTGGGTAAAAGCCCAGAGCAGTAGCGCAGGGGAGCCCAGCCCTGCCTGTGCGGAGCAGCCGGAGGCAGGCCGGGCCTGCCCCGGGCAGCGCGGCTGGGCAAACACCGATGGAGACACACCGGGATGCAAACACACCGATGGAGACACACCGGGATGCAAACACACCGATGGAAACACACCGGCATGCAAACACACTGATGGAAACACACCGGGATGCAAACATACAGATGGAAACTCCGCCGGGCCGGACAGCCCCGCCAGGGCAGGCCCGAGGCCTGGGCCCCACACACGGAGCTCCCAGGCTGCCAGCCCAGCAAGGAGCAGGCTGAAGGGCTGTTAGCTTATTAGCCAGCCCCTCCAGGCATTCGGGCTGGTGCTCCCGTGTCTCCCTTCCCAGGCAGCTGTTGGAATGCCAGGAGTCAGAGTTCCAACAGGCAGCCTGCTCACTCGAGCCCTGCTCCTGGCTCCTGCGGGGCTGCTCCGGAGCCAAGCCCCGTCCCTGCAGCGCTGCCCAGCCCCGCACACCGCGGCTGTGTCTGCCCGCAGCCTCCCAGCAGCCAGACACAACCACTGGAACACAAAACTTCCATGGTAATTGCAGCAAACCGTGGTGCCGGTTGGGCCTGTGCTGTAATTGCTGGCAGCAGAGATAAAACCTCGGTGCTGGCTCTCAGAGCTGCTTGGAGGATAACTCTCTCAGCTCATGGCTCTGCGCAGCAGCATCCCTCTTTCAGCAGTGATAGCTGGTGTCCGTGCAGGGATTCGTGCAGAGCTACCTGCTCTCTCATTCTTCAGGTGACTTACTGGTTTGTTGAATTTTTCTTTTTGTTTTCTCTTGAGGACAACTTCCAAATGGGATACTTTGGTAAGATTTTCTCCCATAAAGCTCCCACTAGGCGCCACTTCCAAGGTTCACACTCATGAATTTCATTATTTCTGATGGAAACTGCATGCATCCCAGGTCCCTGGAGCACTGGGAGGAGGTGATTTAACTACTAATGTCAGTCTGATAATTTTGTACCTGGGTTTCGAGGCATACTCTGTGGCTGGTTCTCCACTAAGTGCTTGGTGTGTTGAATTTTTCATGGGTAAGACATCTATGACTAAGGCATCTAGAAAGATTATTCTTTTTAAATACAGGTTAGCTACTCTTTTATTTGATTTGTGTGGGTGTTATTTCACTCAGCGCTTGTGTCTTGTGACCCACTTACAGGCTGAAACAAGCTCCAGTGAACTTTCATGCCTTTATATTCCTGTTGCTCTTAACTTATCCCCCGCCCCCCCCCCCAAAAACCAAAAAAAATGCCCAAAACCCAACATAAAAAGCCAACCTAAATCAATCTCTGAGGCAACTGTCTTTGAGGTATAAATCAGAAATGGCTCTTCTGTATAAGTGATTGTGAAAGTGTGAACTTGTGTGCCTCATGGGCTGTGATGGTGAAGTGGGGTCCCAGCTGGTCTTGGGGTGGTGAGCTTTTCTAGAAGTATAACTAGTGGCAGGGACTGTCATGAGCTTTTGTTAGCCCATGTAAAACTCATGTCCCACATCCAAGAGGATCACAGACCCAGGGCATCTCCAGATTTACATGTGGCATTTGGGGTGAAGCCACAGCGCAGGCTCAGGTGCTTCTCACCTACCTCAAATCTTCCCCCAGGCAGAAGAGAGCACTGGGAGAGCTTCCAAGATCCCTTTGGAAGGAGTTTAAAAGAATAGGAAAAGAAAGCCTATTTCTACACCAAAACAACAGGGCCGTTGTGGGGAGCTGTGTTGGTGCCTAGCACTTTATTTTACTGGTGTAATTGTGCCAGGAGAATGTGTGTGCTCTTCTGCACGGACATGTTCTTAAGCAGTTCAGTCTGTCCTTGAATAAATTCTGAATTTACTTCATTTCAATGTCAATGCATCTTCAGAGGGAAAACATCTCAGTGCAATGGCTGGGAGTTACAGTCAGGATACTTGCCTTGGAAATGCAGAGAGCCCTTGCACAGTATCAGCACCACAGTAATCTCATCCAAATGAAGTTAGTGAAGCATGAAAAAGAAGTGTAAGGCTCTCAGTCTCCTGCCATCTCTGTACATCATGGCAGGATATCTTACCAGAAAATCCAATGTAGCCAAAACCCATGATACACAGGGAGTAACAGAGAGAGGGTTTGGTCACGAGATGGGACTTGATTTACTGACAGTCTCTCCTCACCTTCAAAGCCTCTCCTCACATTCTTAACAGCTTCACCTCCTCTCCTCACATTCTTAACAGCCATTGCACAAGCTCCTGGAGCTTCAAGGAGAACCTTATCCATCTCAGAGCATGCCAAGTGATGATGTAGATATGCAGTGACTCTTTACAACTTGGAATATCTGACTTGTGTGGAATACTGTGAATTTTACTTTCATTTGGGTTGGGTTTTTTAGGAACCATGTGATACAGCAGGTCATGAAAGAGGGCTAACAAGAAAGCAAAGTGACTCTTTTAGAGAAAAGACAGAGCGGAGACTAAGAATTGTCCCTTCAGTCCTAGAAGTAAGAGGCACCCAAGTAAGGTGCATTTCATGTAAAAACTCGAGAAGTTCAGCTCATGCATTAGAGAACACAGAAACTTGAATGTTGGGTGCTTACTGAAGCACCCATGTGGTCTGTCCTGTGATAAAAGCTGGAGACCTCACAACCACATAAACAGAGTCAACAAGGACAAGAATTGAACCAATATAACATTTTTACAATCACTTATAAACAGAGGGCAACAAGAACAAGAATTGTCATGATGTAACATTTTTACAATCACACAGAACAAACTGTCTTCCAAAGGCAACAAATGCTTTCAGAGCCACTGATTTCCCTGGGCACTGGGGTCAGTCTCTGCTTTCGGTGAGTTCAGTTCAAAGCTCTACCCCTTCCTTTCTATTCCATCCTGTCTCTGGCACATCCTGCTGTGTACCCAGGGATCGAGTTTCCAGTGGCTGCTGTAAAACACTCTTTTTGAAAACTTGGAGCACCTGTTTTAAAAATTCCCCTTCCTTTTCCCAAAGATTCAGAAAGGTTGGTTCACATGCCCTGTGGCTTAAAGCAGACAGCAAGACTGAAAGTGGTGGGTAGTTTCTAAAGAAATCTGGAACGCCTACATGCTTTTTAATTATATAGCTATGTGCACACTTAATTTAATTAAAAAACAATTACCACAATTTATGATATGAGTACAACTCTTTAGCAAACCAGAATTGCAGCTGAGTTTGCTTTTTAACTCTTCTTTTTTGTTGTTGTTTTTGACTGAGTCTAAGTGATCCTGGCTGATGTTCCTCCTTATATAACAATAAATGTTTGTTAGGATAGGTGCCTGGCTGCTAATTTCTGAAGTGGCATTAGACTTTTTCTCTTCTTGAGGCAGGCTGGACAGAGGTGGCAATTTGCTTATTGGACTTAAATCATGTTGAATTGAAAAACAGGACACCACAAGAACCTATGCTGAACATTATGCTGTAAATGAAAGAGTCTCTTACTGTGCAGAGCAGTACAACAGGAGAGATCCCTGCAGGGAATACAAGTTCATGCTACACCACTGAATTCCTTGATACTCATTCATAGAAATGAATGTGCATAAATTAGGAAAGGCAAGTATTTCACCAGTGCAGATATGCCCTGTCTTTGAAGAAAGCAACAGGTGTATGTATTTGCTGAAAATATCCCATAAATTACTGTTTTGAAAAATAGTTTCTCACCTCCTTTTATTTAACAGAAGTATCCACAACAAGGGGTTTTCTTCATGAAGAAGTGAAAATAACTATAAATAACACCCATGGACTTGAAGAACGTCACAAAAGCTCAAAAAACTTCTCAGCTCTGCTATTCTGACAGTAGTGGGCAGAGGTGCAGCATTTCTGCCTCTCCCCACATACCTCATGCCAAACAGCAGGCAGGTGCCTTCCCTGGGGTTTGCTGCCTGGATGAGACCCCTTGGAGCATTATCTGCCTGATATTGTCACCATCTTGCAAAAGAAGTATTGATTGTGGCAGTTTGGTTGGCAATAACTCCAGTTTATCTGTCAAATTAGACATTGAAAATCTGCATCTAAATCCAGTTCCATGAAAGAACTGAGCACAGCTTCTGGCACATGTGAAAATTTGGGGCATTCAGGACAAAGCTGAATAGTATTGTGAGGACTGAATTTCTGCTGCTTGAAGAAAATGAGCAGACCACCCTCTGTTTCCCTGCTATTTGACCTACCTTTTGAGCAGGAAGCTTGTTGGAGTGTCCAACTTAGCAGCCACAGCCCAAGCAATGAAACTGATCATAGGTTTACAGAAATATTAGCTGAAAAGGACCTTTGGAGGTCTTCCAGCTCAACCTCCCACTTGGAGAAGGGTTTTTGCCAACAGTGGATCCGGTCAGCTGTGGCTTTGTCTAGACCAGTGCACAAGACCTCCAAGGACGGAGCTACCACAGTGCCTCTGGTTAGTCTATTTCAGGGTTGTACACCTCCCAGGGAGGAAATTTTCCTGAAGTTCAATCTGAAACTCCAAAAGTGCAGTTTGATGTTATCACCCACTGGTGTGTTATCTGCTGCTACTGAAAGAAGTGTAGCTTGCTAGTTTGGAACTCCCCTACCAAGTACTTGTGGACCCCTAGTCCTCCTCCTCCCTAGATTAAAATATCCCAGCTCTTTCTACCTCTTCTTCTTGTAACCCCAGGCCCAGAATCATCCTGACTGCCCCTTGATGGACCTTATTTCCTCAACTTTCTTTCTGAACCAGGGGACCACAAGCCATACTTCACATGTTGATGTATTGCTAGTGTTGATAAGTCTTCTGCAACTTCTTTCCCAAAAAGGATGAGATGGTGTTGAAAGCCTCTCTGAAGCCAAGCATCCATTGTTACTCCCCTCCCAGTCCCCACAGGAGGCATTTCATCACAAAAGGCAATTTTGTCAGTCAGGCCAAGTTGGATTTAATGAATGACCATTCCCTAGTGCCTTCCTGCCCTACTACACGTTAGGAGTGGCCTTAAGAGGCCACTAAGAGGTTGCACATCCTGCACCTCCACAGGATTTGAGACAAGGCTGACTGTACCCTGCTCTCCACCTCAAAGGGAGGTACAACACTGGCCCAGTCCCCAAGGCGGTCTCTGAGTCACTGTGTTATTCCCAGCTGAATCTGTCCCTTACTGTCAGCTCCTTGGGGTAAATCCCATCCAGCTGTATGGATCTGTACATCCAACCTCCCTGAGCAGTCCCTGATGCTGGCTGCCCCCCTCCATCCCAAACTCTTGGGGCACACCCTGAGCTCTGGGGCAAGCAGAGAAGAGCACACATCAGCCATCTGTGTGTTTCCTCATCTCTCATGCCACTTGGTTTTCTCCCTCACTTTCAGACTCACAGTGCTCACTACGGGCCCCCTCATCTGGGGTGCTGCCTTGTGAACTTGATAGATCCCCAGGGCTGAGAGAGGGAAGCCTAGGAACATGAGGCTCCTAGCCTTGGAGAAGGGAAGAGCCTGGGAGCAGAGCAGCTCCCACGGCAGCCCTGACAGCTCCTGCAGATCTGAAACAGGCAAGTGGCAAATCTGCAGAGCCCTGGGCAGCTCAGAGACATTGATGTGGGAGAGCTGGGACTCATTTGACTGTATAAGCGAAGAGCTGAGGACCAAGCAGAACTAAACCTCATTCATTACTGCAACCCCACAGGGTTTCTGAACTCCTTTCTGTGCTGCTGATGAACAGAGCCTGCAAGACACACTAAGAGCAGCATAGTCACCAAACTGCTTGTACCTCTAGTTATCTCTGAAGCAATTACCTTCAGAGGACATACTTCAATTAAGGCTGCTGCTTCTCTCTATCCCTGTGCAGAGAAATTGAAAATGTGCCAGATTTATCTGCTGTGTGTGGCTCACAAATCCTTAACCCTTGTGCTGACTGTCAGCCATATGTGATCTTGGCAGAAAGTCCTGACCAAGAAGAACTTAAAATTAAAAAAAAAAAAGGATACTTCAGTACAAGCAAAAGACAACTTTGTGTCCTCTTAAAAGATAATGTTAGGAGCTGGCTGAAATGTCTATAAATGCTGTGTGCAAATTTCTTTGCATATTAGTACTGCTTGTACATTCTGATGTTTTTTGATGAGCATCTCAGATTTGGGTATATTAAAATGTGTGCAAATCTTCAGCTGGATCTCAGAAGGAAGCTCTCAATAGCTAGAGCCTAACATCAGGCAACATCTTTGCAGTGAGGCATCTACTAATGCAGCGAATTTAGCTCCATTTCCTGTTTGCAACAAATCCAACAAACAGGCCCCAGTTGTTATTATGTGTTTATAATTACATTTTATTTCAGGCCTGTTTTATTTGTATGTATTCCAGCTTGAGGAAGGTCACGTGCACTCTCTTGTTTCAAGCAGAGCCGCTCGCCCGCGTGACGTGGCGCTTTCCGGGCTGAGTGGGACCTTTGTGAGCAGCTGCTGCTCCCTCCCACGCAGGCACAGGCGCTGCAGACACATCTGCAGTGCATTCACTGGTGGGCACAGCCAGACTCTCACTGCACAGCTCCCCCGCCTCCTCTGCTGCACTCCAGGGATAAATCTCCTGCCACAGAGGTCTCCCTGGCACACACAGTGGGACCGCTGCAGGAACAGGCTCCAGGGAGGATGCTCAGATCTGCCATGGATGTGAAGCTCATGGCCTGCTGGGATGGAGACCGGCTCCCACCTCACCTGAGAGGCACTGAGTGCTCCCAGCCTCTGGCCCACAGCCAACATCAAATGCACTGGGAGGGAAGAGAAATGATGCATATATCCATGCAAGATCTTAGGAACACTGAGAAAGGGTAATGACCGGAGGAATCCCAAACCTTTCCAGGACAGGAAGTTCCCTTGGACCAGTTTTTGTTCAGGCAACAGTGTGACTTCTCTGCCAAGGACTTGGCTTACTGACACTGCTGAGTGGGCTACCATAAGATTCCTGCTTGGAAAAATGATCTGTCTTTGATAAATACCTTCTGCAAGTTCTCTGAAAACACAAGGCTGAGGTTTTTAATACTGTGTAGAAGTTGTTTTGTTTAACACTGCAAAACCTATTCATGACTTAAATTGTATTTTTCAGAAGTGTCTGAAGTCCTGAGAAGTTTAAGGAGTCAAAGCAGGATTCTAAAAGCTGCTTGAGACATGATTTGGTTTCATTTAAACAGTCAGGAAACAAAGAAGGACCTATAAAGATGCCCTGGCAGTAGCAAAGAAAGCTTATAAACTGCTTGTCATTGCACTTTGCAACCACCAAAGTCTTCTTTAACATCTACCTTCAAAATCAATCCCATGTCAAAGGGACAAAAAAAGCCAAGATTTCAATAAATGTAAAAAAGAAAGGGGCAGCAGAATACAAATCTTGAAGGACTAGTACATTAGATGATGGCAAACCCCTTTTGAGCAGATATCAGAGGCACTACATGAGAATTAGCTGAATGATGAATTGGTGGTAATCAAGAAAACAAATGAAAGACCAAAACACTTTAGTACATTGTGCCATAAAAATGGTGTATTCCATTGCACTGTTAGTGTAATTATACCTTTTTCTTCTCCCACTCATCCTATTTAATCACATAACATACACAAAAAGAAACCTTGTAAATAATAGGGTCTACACTTTTGGAAAAATAAATACCCTAACAGAGCTGCTTCTTTGACCTGCAACACAAACTCAACTCTTTTAATAAGCAAGAAAGCCCAAGAGAACATTATTGTTGTATAGAATACTCTCACTGTAGGAAAATCTTGAGTGAGAGTTAGCAAGTCCTTGAAGCACTGGCTCACAAAACCTACTTATATTAGAGAACTAGTAAAATCATCACCCTCAGCTGCAAGTTCTCCCTGCTGCATGGACTATAACTTGCTTTAGAAGCTGGCAAAGAGAAGTTTCAAGGTAAATTAGCACCAGGTTCACCTTAACAAACCAGGTGTTATGAACTGTAGCAGGCCACCAGCTGCTTCAGTTCAGCCATCAAGGCAGCTACTTTTGACTAACCAATTTGTTGAAAAAGAGGAGGCTCCTTGAGGCTTTGATGGGAAAATCAAATCAGAGAAGAGAGGGCTTTAATCAACCACCTCTTAAAACACAGGACGAAGTGCCACATCTAGTTGTTTCCTGAACACTTCCAGGAATGGTTCACCGCCCTGGGCAACCCATTCCAGTGCTTAACCATCCTTTCAATCAAAAATTCTTCCTGATGTCCAGCTTGAACCTCCTGTAGCACAACTTGAGGCCATTTCCCCTTGTTTTGTCACTTGTTCCCTGGGAAAAGAGCCTAACCCCCACCTGGCTACACCCTCCTTTCAGGGAGTTGCAGAGAGTGACAAGGTCCCCCTGAGCCTCCTTTTCGCCAGGATAAACATCCCCAGCTCCCTCAACTGTTCCTCAGAGAATTTATGCCCCAGACGCTTCCCCAGCTGTGTTCCCCTCCTCTGGACACATTCCAGCACCTCAAATGTCCCCACTGAATTAAGGGGCCCAGAACTGGACACAAAACTCCAGGTGTGGCCTCACCAGTGCTGAGTACAGGACGACAATCGCTGCCCTGGTCCTTCTGGACACACTGTTGCTGAAGTCACCAAGCAAAAAGACAAGAAACAGAGAAGACCAAAGCCCAGAGTCAGGGGAGAAAAAAGTTGAACCAGCAAATTATCTGGAAGTACACAAAGGTAGAGGTTAAGGGGAAAGCCAAAGGCTACTATTTATCAGCATTTCTTTCCCTAGTTTTGTCTGCTGTCCTGGGACTCAGGATTTCTTGTGTTTCTACAGCAGCTTTCTTCAGGGTCAGAAGATGTTTCTTACCATCAGCTTTCCACAGGCTTCATGCTGTTGCTGTGTGGGCAGGAGAAAGCAAGACCCACGGTGAGGAAACTCCAGATCTTATTCAGAGATTAACAAGGACAGCCAGCAGCTTTGACCAGGATTCTTCCCCAACCACTGCCCTAAGGCAGTCACCCCACACACACACCTGAGGTCCCACTTTACATTTAACACTGACAAAGCACCTGACAGCATCTCATTTCTTAAGTAATTAAATTGTTAAATGCAGTAAGCATTTCCACAGAATAAACTTACTTTTCCAAAAATAAATTATTTTATAAAAAAATTCCTACTTCTCTGAAGCTGGACACTCCCCCCCCCTTCACAGAGAGAGATGGACAATAGTGATAACTGGGACATAACAGAATTTGGCTGCTTGGACTGCCTGAAGCCCAGCTGAAGCAGAGGTTAGGCTTTGATGAAAACCTTAAAAAAAAGTTGTTCCTCAAACTGGTGAATAATGCAGCCTGAGGAAAAACTGGAAATTACTGAGCAAATGAAAAAAATATATCCTTTAGGTATTGCATGCATGTGATACGCAGTAACCACCTGCAGCTGATGGCATGAAAGAGTGCTTTATTTTGTTACAGTACAGATTCAGTCCAGTTCACAGAGAACACATCAGTTAACACATATCTTCACCTTGTAGGAGGAATGGGCATGAACACACAAGCACACAGTCAGCAGCCTTTTACCGCCACTTACGCAAATTTTGCCTCAAAAGTATCATTTATGGTACACACGTTTCACTACCAGTCCATGTAACAGCACTGTAATGCCAGCTCTAGAAACACAGGAGAGGACGACGTCAATCTCAAGGACTGTGAAAATGTGTGTGTGTCTGTGTGTGTGTATATATATATATATACACTGCTTGGTGATTTAACTTTCAAAATCCTGTTTTTGACTTGAAAGTTTGTTTTAAAAGAATGTGTCCCTGAATAATACATGCTGTTCCTTGAGGCACGTGTTCAAGTTCAGGCTTGGGGTAAGAGTCTTCACTTGAAGCAGCCACTGAGAGCTGAGGGTTTGGAGCAGACAGAACTTTCTGGAAACCAGGTAGGTGTCCAGGAGCTGCAGGAGCAGCCTACAGGTAGAAGGGTACCTGAATCTCATCAACAGTCTCCCATGTTTAACCATTTTTTTAAAATCTGAAATAGCAACAAAGGCAATGATGTCAGCCAAACCAGTTCCTGTTAACCTACCAAACTTACCTTCCTTAAGGTTTTGGGCTTTTTGAAAAACAATTTTAGGACTAAGGACTCCAAAAGCTCATCTATTTCCCCTGCACATCCAGGTTTACACCAGGTGGTCCAGCAAAAGACACTGCTGCTCTTCCCAAACCCTTCCTCACTTACATAAAATTTCTTTGATATGTCCAGCACAGACTCTCCCCATTGTGGTCAGAGGTCCTATCTAAGCAAAATAAAGCTGATAAATACTGTGTGCAGTTATCCTCTGTGTGGAGAAAAAAAAAACCCCAAAAATCCAAAACCCAAATAAAAAAGATTCTAAACCATAGATTTCTTCTAAACCACATAGACCATAAGGGTGATAAAACTCCAATATCCCCCACAACCAAACATGAAGCCAACAGGAAAATGGAAAATACTCACAGAATGAAGAGAGGCCAGAAAAAGGACTGTGAAAGATATCTTCAGTCTGAAGCATGCTTCAAGAAGCTTAGATTTTCAAAGCCATTTTAAAAGTTTTGTGCACATAAGTTGCTCCTGCATACTCCACCATTTTTCTGACCTTTCCGCCTAATTACTTTTTCCTCCTCTCAAAGAGCAACAGAAAATGAGAAAACAGATCACATGAGACAATGAAAGCTGTGAGCTGCATCTACTATCAAGTATACAGAAAGTATTCCATAAGCTGTCAAATATAAGAGCAACACAGCAATTTTCATTTTCCTTCCACTTAAAAGCAATCACAGCTTGAAATGTTTAAAAGACGATGTCCCAAGTTCATGCCCAAGCCACTCAAAATTTTCAACACAGCATCTTACAAGTGAAAGAACACTGTTTGTCTTTTTATTTGTAAACCAGAGCTTGAAATACTTTACAATATACTTTTATTTTCATTTGTCTAAAGAAATAGCATTAAGAACTGAAAGAACAGTGTGCCATTAAATGTCAAGGACCGTATTTTTAAAAACCTTTCTTAAAAAAGGTTATAGAGGTGCGATGAATTTAACTTGTATTTAAAGTCAACTACTTAAGCATCTCAGTGATTGAAAATGAAGTGCAAAATTGGAAGTCCAGTCACAGATGAGGCCATAGAGCTGTGCTCAAGACTGAAGAGGTCTACTAGGGCAGGCACAGCTGCACACTTCCCAGATTAATTCAGCCTGATCCAGCAATGAATCCTGCAGATCTGAGCAACACCACTGATTAAGTCAGTTTGAACTACTTAATATAAATTCTCCCTTTCTAATAAGAAGGATATAAACTAAAGCTTTCAGTTAGGCAATAAAACCTTTCTAATTAGCAACAAAAAAGTATAAGTGACATGCTTACTCTGTTTCAGGCACTTTCAAGATCATAGTTTATTTACTGTAGGTAAAAAGCTAGTATACAGATTAAGGGATCTCTTAAATTTCAACTCTACAGTTATACACCATCTAGTATTCTTGTTCTGAATATTAACCAAAAGGTTTCTAAACACCTGTAAGCCCCACTATAAATCTGCATTGGTATGATGAAAAAAGTATAGAAATCAATGCTTAATTTTTTCAATGCATAATATTTACACTGTGAAACCAATGGGAAATAACAAGCAGCGGCAAAGAGGCAATAAATTTTAAAAAGCCAGGGTTTTATATAGGTTTTGGGTTTTTTTACAATAGTGTGCTAATCAGCATAATTGTATATATAAAAATTAAAATATAGCAGAACATCCCATTACAGAAATCTGAATTCTCTGAACTGCTGCCATTACTTGCTAACGATTTACATGCAACACCTGCTAGGACTGACTTTTTGTTTTTGAAGTGTAAAATAGTTCAAGGTTTATGAGACAAACATTAATTTGTGTACAAAACCAAAAACTGCACTCAAGAATTGTACTGGTCATGAGTCTTTTCCATACAGAAGTGGAGGGAAAGAAAAAAATACCAATGATAGAAAGCAGTCTCTTTCATTCACTAATTTTCAAAGGCAATGCATAGACTGAGAATACCTGGATGACAAAGTCCAGAGACTCTGGAAACAAACAGCTTTCACACACAGGACCTCTGCAGGAGGCCTTTTGCATCAGATGGCAATGGCTGACAGCAAATAAGGGGCACCAGGTGTACAAGTAAGTAGATCTTGCAAAATACTAAGATGGGGCAGTTGTTAATATACAATTTGAACTATATATACACAATATAATGGAATGTATCCCCTCCCAAAACTGGTTTATGAAACAATTGGACCTTTCTATACTAGCCTTATGACTCAGCTATCATTCTAATGAAAATATAAGTACACAAGAGACCTGCATGAAAATTAAAATTTATGGGGCATTTTACAGGAACTATTGACAAAGCTGCTTAATGGCATTTCAGCTTTTTAAGTCATTTTGTATATGTAATTGAAAATATCTGTGTATAAAATGTCTTGACAGACACTTCAACATGGAGCTTTGGTGACAAACCACTTCAATAACAATGAGGTGAAAAATTAAACAAAGTGTTTAAGGTAACTCAAACTAATAGGAAATGGAATGCCAATATGGCAGTTCACCCTTCTTCTGTTGTTTTAAACAGGAAAGTCTCTTGTACCAGCAGAATCCTGTATACAGATAGAGAAGTAGGGAATACACCACTTATCATTCCCATTAAACAAAAGCTGATTCATCATGTGAGAAGGTACAAATTACAGAAAACATGAATAGTCAATAAAAGAGAAAAAAACTGGTTTACATGAAAGAAGAGAGAACACTTCAGTCTGAATGCAGTTACTTTGTGAAAGCTGCTACAACAGCCCACAGAACTTCATTCGTGTTGGTTTTCATACATTCAACCTCAGGGTCTAAATCCAGGAGCTGCCGCACTCTCTTTGTGGCTAAATCATACTGCTCATCCAGGAGGGGGGCAAAAGCGTTCTCCAGGACGTCTGAGGCATGGGCTAAATACACGAGCGCCAGCAAGCGCTTGTCCATGCGGTGGGGGTCGTTCACCCACTTGTCAAGAACTGCCTCCTGAACCTTCTTGATGAGGCGTTGTTTGATGTTGTTGTTGGTGAGAGGGTGTGTAGTCATGTCAAAAAGAAGGAAGTTCTGTTTCTCTGTTGTCAGTACACCTTTTTCCACTAGATTTTTAGCTAACCGCTCACGGACATTTCGTAGTTGGTAGTGCAACTTCAGTGGGTTCCATGTTTCACCTAAAACAGCAAAAAAACCACACAACAGTCAGACAAAGTTTAAGCTGCACTGCTGCAGTGATTTTTTTTCCCTCTCTATGGTACAGAATGAGCTGTCAAAATCACATAGCAAACTACAAGAAGCTGTGCTCCTGTCAGCATTTCTCTGATCCCTGGCATGGAGGCAGAGACCAGGAGAACCTCCTTGGAGCAGCTCTGGGGTACACTGACAGTTTGGATCAAAGGATAGCTAAACCATGTCTTGATTACAGATATGAAAAATAAACAAAAACCTTGTATTGTAAAATAAAAACTCAACCAGTTATGCAGAATTAATGTACTTCGAGTAACAATAAAAATAAAGTAAAATTAAGCACCTTCTACAGTCTTTTACTACGTCAGAGACCAGGAGAAGTGTTACTGCTTTTCTTCTGCCACAGAGACAAGCTAATGCACAATTACCCAGTGCATTTATTTATTTTTGCAGGTTTCCACTTCTCTCCCCCTTCCTGCCTCCACCATATGAAACAGTGACCATGCACTGTGAGAGTGTGTGTGGCACAGGTGTGCCCACATGAACCACATATTAGACAGAGTCTTTAATGCTTCTATATAAATTATTTCTACTGCCTTTTTGTAAGGCAGAGGACCTGGGCCCTTCAGAGTGTGTGACCATATGCATAGAGGAAATTGACAAAGGACAAAATCAGCATTAACAGCTCCAACTAAAACTGTTTATCTTTGAGAATTCTACCTTTGCTTAAGAGCTTATTTAACAGGCTAAAAAATTTAATTCCAGCTTACTTTAGAATTTATCATAATCCCCTCCTGATGTAAAAGACTATGCATTTTAAGGGGCAAGAAAAGGAACAGCTTTGTATTTCTTACAGGGATGGAGGTTTTCCATAAATGATATGAGAATTTCTGTACCAAGCTTTTAAAAATTTATTGGTTAGCATAAAATAATAACAACAACAATAAGCCACAGGTGACTTTGAGGTTTCTCCCACTGTGATGGAGGTGACACACACTGTATCCAAGTAACAGCCAAGATAAGTAAACAAATGAGGTGACTCCAACTGCAGAGTGAAAGGCAGAAAACCCAACCAGGCCTGAACTACACATGTCCAGCTACACATCACTGAATGTGATTCCCCACTTTGATCATAAATGTAACTATCACACAAACACAAAAAAGTGGTTTCCTTACTACCTTTCACAGGGCAAATGCTATTTCCTAGATTTTTGTGCAGTTGCCATGTGGCTGAAAGTCAGTGCTGTGATGACACCTTGTGACCAAGCTCTTCAATTACACAGACACTCTGCAGACACGGAGAGAGATGTTTGCTACATCTGCAGAAAACATGACATTTTCATCCAAACATCTATATTCCCTACCTTTTCCTTCTTTAGAGGCTACCTTATAAACATCAGCCTGCCAAACATCACCTTACATGTCCACATATTTATTTACATGATGGCTTTGAACTCACTTGTACTGTAACTCCAAGCAGCTCTCTGCATCACTGATAACCATGAATAGAGAAGATATTTTTCCAGGATCAACCTGGTCCCTAAGGCAAAATTCTAATAGAATTTATGAATTTATTAAATAAAGCAAAATAAAGCAAAACCAACCAACCAATAAAAATAAAAACCCCTGCCCAGACCCATTGAAATATTTTTCTTCAGAAGGACAGATCTCTAAACCATGGGAACCAAAGAACACTAATACCATCTAAGAATTAGTGATTAATAAACATATGTTAGTAAAAAGTATTGATTCAAGCCTCAGCCACAGCACTGATGATAACTATCTTCCCAGAGCCAAAGCTCAGTAGGGTCAGGAAAAACTTAGCCTAACTCAAAGAAAACCTACAACACTAGTTCATTCATTATCTGACCTTTTTTGAGCCAGTCCTAACTAGATGGGCGTTGCACTGGGAAAGAAGGTGAAATGTCAGCACAAATTATGAATTTGGGACAAGAAAAATGAATTGTTTTTGCCAGCTGTAAGAGGGAAGGGGAGCTGAGTGAGAACTGAACTGCATGGCTCTGCAACAGCCATTCCCCTCCTGATGTGTAGTCCAGTCTCCCCCCTGCCTGACAGCCAAGGAGCAGGAGAGGGGAGATGGCAAGGACCTGAGAATGAATGGTGTGCAAGAAAGGCTGTTTAAGGTGGTGCAGAATGAATGGGAAGAACAAAGAAAACAGGAAATCAGAGAAAGGTGAAGAGATTTTGCTCATTTCTGCAGCTTATAGGTTTTAAGAAGCAGCAGCTTTTACACAGGCAACTTCCAAATCTCATTACCCCAAACCTCACAGTCACATTGCTGACAACGAGGGTCAATAGTGCAGGGTTTTTTCCTGTGCTGTTTGCACAAATGAAGTACAGCTCTGATCTACTCCAAGGAAGCTGCATTTATGTGCTTTGTGAAAACAGATGAAGGCTAGTGATCAATTCTGTCTGCAGTTCAGCCTGGAGAGGCGAAGGCTCTAAGGAAGTCTTGCTGCAGCCTTTCTGGGCTTAAAGGGGGACTGCAAGAAAGATGGGGTCAGACATTTTAGCAGAGCCTGGGACACAAGTAACAGTTTCAAAGCGAAGAAGAACAGGCTGAGACTGGATACAAGGAAGAGGTTTTTCACAATCAGACACCAGAATGGATGGCCCAGAGAGGTGGTGGATGCCTTGTCCCTGGAAGCATCCAAGGTCCAGTTGGATGGTCTAGTGGAAGGTGTCCCTGTTGACTGCAGAGGGGCTGGACTAGATGGCCTGTAAAAGTCCCTTCCAACCAAACCTATTCAAAATTCTATGATCACTGACATTTCATTTTTATTCAACTATTTACTAGCTTTCCAGGGAAAACTATGTGCAAAGTACTTATCTTGAAGACTTTGTTTTGATCAACAAGAAGTATCTAACATTTAAAAATATTTATTACATTTCTTCAGTTAATTAAAAAATAAAACTCCTAATGCTTCATTTTTCTTTATGATTAATGGCAAAATCACCCTCAAGTTTTGTGTGCAAGCTATGAGCTCTTCACCTCCTTTCTTTATTGCAAGATCTGAATACTCAGTGCACACATTCAGGCTCCAAACTTCCACCAACCATCATTTCCCAACACAGAGAAAGGCAGTTACATCTCCAGGATGCAGTCCTGATTTACTTCAGTCAGCGGAAGGCACCTCTTCCACCAAGTTGAGATGTCCTTTGACACTTCCATACAGATCCTTTCTGTACCAAGTTAAGTCAAAAGCAACAGTAACTTATATTTGATTAAAGGCTACAATCAACAAGAGACTACCCTAGAGGACGCTAATTAACTTTTTTGCATATTTTCCTCTCAAAAAACCTTGCAATATAATCTCTAGTGATGGCAGATAATTAGCTTTATTTGGGTAAAAAAAGCAAATACATTATGTGCAAGGCTTACCACTAAGCAGTTCAATCCAATTTTGTACTGTTTCAGGAGGCTGGGTCTCTTTTATGTGTTTCAGAGCTTCATCAAGCAGAACATCCCCTGTAGGAGCATCTGACTTGCAAATCACCTAAGAATGAATAAACACAGTCAGTATTTTGACATAATTCATATATGACAAACACACCCATCAATAAAAAACCTACCTGTCAGGAAAACCAAATTTATTTTTTTTTTTAAATAACAACACTCTCTTAAGAATACGCAACTTTGAAAAACCCAAAACTACATGTGTTTTAATTCAAAATATGTTAAGCCTGACATTATCTGTAACTTAATCTTAATGGGCTAAAATTATAGTATTAATAACAAACTTAAAAGCTGTATTTTGAAGGAAAATAACTCACTTATCAAGCCAGGTCCCCTGCTACCTCCCAAAAACAAAGCGCATTGCACTAAATTAGTTTCTGAATACAGTCTATTTTACTGCTTCAAATCAATCTATTCAAAATACTGAGTAAAACAATAAGGTTGTATGAAAATAACAACAACAACAACAAAAAAGCATAAAAACTAGTTTTCTTCAATATATGAATGAATAAAAATAGGTTCATACAACATCTGCAAGTTTTGCAGTTCTGAAGAAAACACTGCCAGCTAATAGGGTTTCATTTAATAACAGTTAAACCACATGTACTAGGGAAAATATACATGTACTAATAAACCCCTTAACATGCAACAATAAATGCAATACAATGTAAGTCTCTTATTTAATAATTTCTAAAATAATTTGTGTTCTTCACTCAGGAAAGCACAACAAAAAAACTGATTCAGAGGAACATAATAAAATTCAAAAATGTGAGTAACTGTTTGTTTACCAGTATAAGTAGTTACAGAAACCACGCACAAATACAGTTCTTTTTCAGGAGAAAATCAAGAGCACCAAATGAAAACTTACAGATTAAACTTACAGATTAGCTCAAGTCAGTATATTTAAATAAAATCCTTATTTATAGAATAATTACTACAGTTAACAACAACAACAGTTATTGTTGTTGTTGCTGTTACTATTATATCTGACAATTTAAATAGTTTACAAGCTAGCACTTTACAAGCATCAGGGAAGAGGTACCAGATGACAGAAAAATGAATACATCAACACAATTCCATATACATATATATATACACATATGAAAAGCAGGAAATGGAAGCTCTTATTTTTCTTAACACTTCAGAGGAGTCAGAAAGGTGTTCTGGAAATGTCATACTGTTCCATAGTTCAGTACTGTTTCTTCAGTAATGCTAGTCCTTAGCCTGACTGTATTCAAATTTTTCAGTGATGAATCAGGTACTAGATTTGCCTGGTACTTATCAACTAAGGAAATTTCAATTATACAGAATATTTAATTTGCCTATTTCACAATGCAGCTCTGTAATTAAGCAAAGCTAAAAGATTAAGCACAGATTTTTAAGTAAACTTCATTTTTTAGTTTTAATACAAAAATTCACTCTTGCATGAATTGTTCAGAATTGTTGGCAATAAAATACTGAAGAAAATCTGCCAAGGATTTTTTAGGATTCCTTTCAATTCTAAGAACTCTATCGCTTTGGTTTGCTCTCTGACCCTGTAAGGCAATGTAGAGTACCATCTTCTATTCTCAATAACCATTTGCAAACCTCAAAATTCATTTATTTGTTTCTAATATTGATCCCAGTAGACAGAACTCCAAAATGGTGTGACAATTACATACTCTTAAGCCAAATTTACAAGGATGTTTCCATGTGTAACAGATCATATCCACTTACAAAGTCTCACTAAGGTCCATCAAGTCCTTGTCCATTCTTTTCTCAGTCTCATTTGACTGTCTATGGCATTCAATCATAGATTTAATGCATCTTGATCCATTCTGAAGTACAAAATATTATCAGCAGAGATCAATCTGATTTAAGGCTTTAGGTGAAAATCTTTGTAGCTATCATTCTTTCAAGTTAATTATATTATTAAAGCCACGGTTATAAATCTGTGCTACTTCCCAAAAAACTTGAGTTTACCCTCTTCTCCTCACCTTATCACTTGTGCCCCACCTGATGACAAGATCAAGAGAGTGGTTCCAGTAAAAACAAAACTCAACAAAGTAAATTATTTCGCCCTTGAATTACAACCTTGGATGTAGTATTAGACAGCTCTTTCCACTTATAAGGCACAGTATTTATTTCACAGCCAAAGCTAAGGGCATGGGGATCAAAGCCTGCAGAAGCAGGACAAGGAGGACACTTGACAGAGTAGAGATTTAAATCTGGCCAACACAGAAACAAAACTGAAATTTAGTGTTAATGGAAAACTTCAAATAAGGTGCAAAATAACACAAGTCATTCACAAGACTGATTTCTAAATTGATGGAGGTGGTGTGTTTAGGGATTTTATTTGCAGGGAAGTACTTAAGCAGAAACCAACCTTCATCTAAATTTTAAATTAATGCCTATTTTTATAGAACCATCCTGCCTGAAAACTGAAAAGCATCTCAAATACTTTACAACTGCAGAATAAGAAAACCTCTAAATTGTGCAGATTTTAGGTAACTTTAAACAAACACACCTACCCAATGCCAAAACCACATTATAAAATTTAACAAAAACATGCAACCACAATCAAACAAAAACCAATCACAACTCAGACCAATAATTTTGTTTGTAATCTTTAGTGAATACATATACAGGTTATTTTTCCATTTTCTTAAAAAACCCAGCAACCTCACAGTTAATATTTCAAGTGGATAGAACTGACAAGGTTTTCACAGAATGAAAATAACTCCTGACTGAATGCCTAAGAAGATTACTGAATGCCTAAGAAGCCAAAAGCTCTGGAGGAAAAAAAAATGTGCGAACTAATCAATGCTGAATATGCTTAAACGAGGCTAAAAGAAGTAGGGACTGTTTGTCGGAACAGAGGTTTGATTTTTCTGAAATGAAGGGAGCTGGGAGAAGGTTAGGGAATTCACAAGCTTGCCTTAAAATTTAGCAAAAGATAATATTGACAGAGAAATGTGCCATAAGAGAATTTATTTGTGGTGGACAGACAACATTTGACCAGGTTTTCAATAGGCTTATTTTACAAGTATCCTCTAATGCTGATGAAGTAAAAATTCTTCCAAGAGCATGACTTTGCACATTTTGTACAAAAGGAAAATTCAGTGGTAAAAGTAAAAAATAAAGGCCTCAAATCTTCAGCCCAATTCTAAGGGACCGTAGAGATGTGGCCATCCTGAAGGTCAGAGAGCACAACCAATTTTACACACCAGCCTCCTGCTTGAAGTAGATAGTTGTATGTTCTCAGGGGTCCCAAGAACAATGAGGGTTTCCTTCCCATGCAATGCAAGCACAAACTGCAGTCTTGTATACACCAGAAGTCAACTGGTGGCTTGCAGGACACATCTGGTGTCTGACAGTTATCCATTCCTTTCAGCCTCAGCCCACATCCCACAGCATTGCAAAAGCCAGTTCCTTTGGCAGATTGTGTCTGGTGCCACTGGCAGTAACTGCTGCCACCACATGCCAGCCAGAGCCACTGCCAATGGCTGGTTGGCAACAGTACCAGCAACACATCGGAGAACAAACATGGGCACAGAACAGGTACCAGAGATGTTCCAAGGCACTTCTCACCACAGAAACACCTTTTAACTTTGCACATCTGCCCTAGGTCATTACTCAGAATCATCATCTTCACATTAAAAAAAAAACTAAAACAGGCTTTTTCTTTGAACCAGTTGTAATTTACAGCTCCTGTATTGCGTGGAGCCTGACAAGTAAATGTGATCATTTTCCTGCACTTACCTTTCTTGTTAGCAGACTTTTGCGCCTCATTCCACAGGCCTCCAGCTGGAGACGCCCCCGCAATGCCAATTCAATTAACATACAGCCACGTAATCCTGAGGAGATGCAATCATTCCAGAACGATGTGTAACCCTGTGAAGAAGGAAAGACAGTAAGATATCTCCATCTCCACCTGAAAGAGAACAGAAAAAGGGCCTTTCTGTGTTCTCTAAGCAGCTCCCCTGCTTTCACACTTTTGAAGTAGCACCACTAGTCACTATCATTCCTGCCCTGAAAACATAAAGAGAAACAGTCTCATCCTCAGTTAGTTTTGACACTCAGTGTCTGCCTTGTGAAGAACTCAGAATCCTCAGGAAAATGATACAGAATGAAAGAGGGCAATACCAAGAACTGTGAGGTATAAAGTGTAGTTTTACACACAGTCAAAATAAACTTAAGATGTTTTTAAGACATCAAGCATTTGGCATTGCTGACATCACATGGCTTTATGAGTGACCAAGAAATATTAATATGATTTTACATGCATAAACAATGTGGCACTGAGATAGCAATAATAAACTAATAATGGATATTAAAATTAACTATGGAATATACTGGAAAACACAAACATGGCAATCAACACAAATCACAGAACAGATTCTTTTGGCTTGAACATAGAAAACTAAAAGAAAAAAGCTTTCCAATAAATATTTATAACAGCTACTACTTTGTCATTTAAATCCCTTGAAAATATGTGCTTTTAGAGCTTGAAGCATAGTTCTTATACAAACTGGAAAACTGCAAACCACATTTAGTCCACTAAGCACACCTCACTAACTGTGATTTCTCTCTACTTCTGCATTGCCAGCTGTCTGCTTAAATGGTAGAACAGACCACTTGACCCAATACATTTACTCATCAGTATCTAGAAACAACTACTGACTTTTGTACTCCATTATTCAACAATTATGACCAAAAAAATCTTAGAAAAAGAATTATGTCATATGGAGTAGCCAACAATGTTCTTGTATATTTTTTGAGTATCTAAGTTAAAAGTAAAATCACTGAGAAATGTTCTGAGAAATGTTTGATATTATTCATAAAGATCTTTCCAAAGTCCTCTAGCGAAGCATTTCTGAAAACACCAACTTTGAGATACTTCAGAGAAAGATGCTGTACACAAGACAAGGTGGAGGAAGAGCAGAAGAGGACTCTGCTTTGTCGGAATTCAGGACATCTTTCTGGCTGTCCTGGATTGCCAAGACCCCTGCCAGGGGTCTCAGAGACCCTGGAACAGAGCCCAAGACACCTGTGATTTTGATTATGACCCATGGAGCAAGTTAACAACCTTATATGAAGATCTGCAAGCCAGGAAAGTCTAAGTAGAAGAGGAATTAGTTTGTCATGGGGTGGAAGAACAGATTTTTGGGGTTTTTAGAATGGAGGTTCAGAGAGCAAGACAGAAGAATCTGGGTGTGTCCAGCCTTTCTCCTTCTTCTTCTTGACCTCCATCTTCTCCTGTGATGTTGGCACTTTTAGACTGCTTTAGAATAGAAGCTGTCTAACATAGGTGATAGGTATTAGAAAGTTTTTAGTCTAAAAAGATAACACCACCCAGGGGCAGGCAGACTGCCTCTGTCTCTCCTGCTGAGCAGACCTCGGCAGGCTAGGAGAAAGAATTTTATAGATAAGAAACAATAAATGACCTTGAGACTGAGAACTGGAGAGTTCTGACTGATTCCTGGACCACCGGGCTGGGAAAAGAGACTTTTTAAAGTACCTCGGGGTCACTCTGACCAGCTAAAGTCCCGAGACTGCTTTTCATAAATTTGTCTTAACCAATAACCCAGACTAACTTAAAACAAAAGCAAGTCCATTTTATTATTTTTGCAGATGAAAGCTGCCAACATATAGATATAAGGGGCGCATTTTTTAAGTCAAGTAAATTTACAAACAAGTCTCTAACTAATGCCATCAGTTACAGCTTTCCAGCAATGTGAGAATACTTGTTTCAATTTTGCACTCAGCTATTTTCAAAAGCTGTATTATACAGATGACCAATACTTATGAAGAGTCTACAAAAGCCCTTAATCTCTAAGGTAATTACTGCAATAGGTCCCATATATTTGTTTAAAACACCATAAATATGAGTTTGAAAAGGCATTTGAGAAGTTATCTAATCAGCCTTCTACTCTAGACCTGATACTTTGCAGGTATCAGCTACTCCTATATTGCCATTCCGTAATTAAGATTTTGGTTGTCACCAGACATTTTTTGCCAAATAACACACAATAAAGTGCAGTATTTGGTTGAGTGGGAAGAGATATGACTCCTACATTCTATTTCCAGCCAGTCTCTTTAATAATAATTTTTGAAGTCAGACAATATACACAAACTAAAAATCTACAGTACAAATTCACAGGCACAATAAATTTACACTTCTTTATACTCACAGAAAATCTCAGATCATTATGCAAACAAACTGCTGATGCTCGTTCCCTTTTTTTAGCAATGCAAGATGAATTTATTTTTTTAATTACTATTTTTCAATGAAGTGACTTTAACTGCACCACTCCCAGCACCAATTACGAGATGTAAACTCCTCTGTTCCAGTAGTTAACATAGATGGCCATAGGCTGAGGGTTGCAGAGAAATGCAGGCTCGCTTGTAAGATAAGTCAGGTCAAAAATGACCACATGAGTCTCTAGTCCAACCTCCTGCAGCAAGCAGGCTCAGGTATGAAGTCAGGTCAAGTTGCTCAGGGGTCTATTCAAGCATGTCTCAAAAGCTTCCAAGGATGGAGACTGCAGAACCACCTAAAACTTTTTAACCAACTAATCTTGAAAGCCGGCTGAAAAATATTACATCCTTCATAAATGGAGCTGCTTATTTTGGTGGGTTGGATGACAGTGAAGCCATGAGAATGGATTCTGGTGCCACCATCTTTTTTCCATCTGCCCCTCAGGCTCAGAGTTCACAGGTGATCCTCTAGAGAAGGAACATTATATTTCCACACACAGAAATTGTACAGCTAATAACAGAGTTAGGAAAGAGATTCTTTTTAATCCATTAAACTGATCTTTCCAGATGGTTCTGGTGGATGAATGGGTTTGACACCTAATGCAAAGATACCAGACAACCAAAGGAACTTTCACTGAATATCAGCACACATCAGTCTAACTAAATCATCCTTTAAATTAACTCAGTCTTCCTGGATTAACAAGAACTGAATGGGAGACACTTATCTTTGATATTCCAAACAACTTATTGACACCTACTTTAATATTGGTATATAGCATAACTAGAAAAGATGCAAAAAAGAGAAACAAAGGGGTGGAGATTAATAATTTATAGAGAGGTGGAATGGTAAAATAGAATAATGCACTATTTGTAAAGGAAACAAGGGTTAAAAGATGATAAACCAAGCTAGCTCACAGGTCAGGAGTCAGTAGCCAATTTCTATTCTGTTTTCCCACTCAATTGTTTTAACAGGAAGACAGACGTTTTAAAAAAAATTAAAACTTCTTTAAAAAACAAGAACAATAATGAAGTTTGACAGACAGCAACCAATCTGTAAACCACACATGGACCAGGATGAAGTCAATGTCCACTGGGGGAATTGTCATCCTGATCCCATGTCCCTGAATATAACCTGTCCACTGCTCATTACAGCACACGGAACAAGACAGGGACACGGTTTTTAAAACTGTTCATTTATTTCAATTCCTAGCAGTCTCAAAACACTTGACTGAAGATCAAACAGAAGAAGATCAAACTATGCAGAAATGCAACTCATTCTACTATTTAATGCTCTTAAACAGTGCTAGTTTTCTCACAAATACAATACCAAGTATTTTTACTTCATCTTCCCGCAAGTCTTTATAAACTCTCTGCAGCTTTATAAACTCTCTAACTCTAAGAAATACTTATTTCATTAAAGTTGCTAAGCAGCAGGGGGTAAGACTTACAAAGCAGGAGATTATTGTTATCTGACGGCAATCACACTAGAATAGCACTTTAAGCTATGAATAGCTTGCAAGACAAAATTTTAAATCTACAATGACTCAAAGATCAAAAAACTGTTTACAACTGTCATGTTTATTTACACAAACACAGCACAAAAGCATTTTTTGTCAGACATGACCTAGAAACTTTCAGCAAAAAACTAGTTTTGCTAGACAAGCAAAAAGGGAAAATAGAATAAAGTTTACACTAAATACTTGTTTCCATATTAACTTTGAAAGCTCAGACCTTCCACCCAGGTATGGCAAAGCACAGAGCTGAGACTAAGATCCTCTTTCTGCTTTAGGAATAAGTTATTTAAAATCCGTGTTCATTAGGCCATTTCTTTCCCACCAGCTCCTATGGCATTTATTCACTTTCTCCTATTCATTTGCCTTCTACCCACTTCCAGCTCACACAGGTATTCCTGTTCAGTTATTCATTAATCACTTGAAAGTGCCAACTATTAAACAGTCCATTGTATAACAAAGGCCAGTTACCAAAACTACCTTACCTTCCAGTTCCTGCTTCTACTTTGTCTCTTTAGAGACATTAAGTTACCCAAGAGATTATAAATTCATAAGGTTGTTTGTAACTTTTCCTTTCTTTAAACCAGATTGCTAACACCTTATCTGTGATCCAACAGGGCACTGCAGCCATGACCACTATAATTTCATAAGTATGTAAAAAAATCAGAGTGAGAAGACAAAAAAAAAAAAAATCAGATGTGTCTCAAGATATTGGGTGCCATGTTAGCGATTTCTACACAATTAAGGCTGCTTTAAGACTTGCACAAAACTTCAAAATCATTTCACTTAAGCACAAAACAGCCAACCTTCACAGATCAATGACTCTCACAGCTTCCAGGCTACTGTCACACTAACTCTATTTGAAACAAGCAAACAAAAAATAACTAAAAAAACAGAGAGAAAGACCCCACTAAATCGACATCACTATTTTCTGTTTCCCACGTGCAATTTGAAGTTACCCAGCAGTAACAGTACAAAAAATGCAATTAAGCTGTGGATGTACTTCACATTTATGAAGTACTCCATAATGGATTACAAAGTTAAAAAAGAAAAAGAAAACTTTCTTAATAAAACATAGAACAAAAGTCTCAGAAAAGACTGGGTAACCTTTTACTCAAGAATACTTTGTTTTATTTATTACAGTTGTTAAAAATCTCTTCCCACTACAGAAATATACATTCTTTCTCCCCTTCTTCAGTTAACTCAGAATAGGTGAACAGCACTTCTGCTGTACCTGGCACAGACAAGAAAGGAGCAAGACACAGTAAAAAATCCATGAAAATACCTCAGATTCAAGAGAAAGGAAAGCTAAATGCTTGCAGAGTTACAACTTTGAGGCTTCAAAATTCAGGCATGGTAATATAAGTAAATATGATGTGTTTAACTCACGTGGTTAAGGGCAGCTGTTTACAGAACACAGACTGCAGCTGCCCATGCATTCTAATCCAAAGAGTCTCAAGCTACTGCAGATTACTTTGCAAATCACAGAGCCATTGCAATTGGAAACCAGGGGCTTTTAAAAAGGCATCATAAAGTCATGTAACAGTATGTGAAGTTAACTTGTGGGTTACTGATGCCTACTCTCCAAAAATGAATTATTTCTTTATTTTAGCATAACAGGTCCCTCAGGCCCATCCTCAGATCCACACACCCTCGTATTTATTATTACAGGTCAGTGTTAGGTTGAAGTTTTGGCCCAGACTCAGACTCAATTTACATTTATGAGGAACCACAACAGAAGTTTCTCTTGGATAATGCACATAATAACGCCCAGTCTATGCTTCTCTTACTAAAAGCCTTTTCATTTTAAATTCAAACTTAACAGTACCCCTTAGACCCTCACCTAGCACCCTCTACCAAAACACAGAACTA
The DNA here is from genome assembly GCF_022539315.1 of Serinus canaria. Lineage (NCBI taxonomy): Eukaryota > Metazoa > Chordata > Aves > Passeriformes > Fringillidae > Serinus > Serinus canaria. The sequence goes on along the minus strand of NC_066343.1, from coordinate 65,701,737 downwards.
AAACATCTATAATAAACAACCAATATAAACCAAATAATTGAAGGGAACCTTCTAAAGGAGAAACATTACTACAGCTACCCAAACCCTTGAATTCCTGTTCTCAGGAAACTGCGAATTTTTCTATTATGAAAGAAACAAACAAAAAGACTTTGAAATTTGGTAAATAATGCAATTTCTGAAACTTCATGTCCAGATGAAACAAATAAAATATCGGTTAAACTCTCTCCAGCCGTGGCAGCTCAATCAGAAGGGAAGTTGGCCAACAGAAAGCAGAAGTGAACAACTGCAACACCTGAGGAGTTCAGGAGTCCCAGCTCTGAGGTCTTGTCAGAAGACATCAAATCCTTAGCTTCTCGTATTCTCAGCTAGGAGGCACAATCCAGGTTAAGGAAAGCTTTCACATTAGTGAAAACAGTAAATTCTGAATTTACAGGTACCCTGTTCTCTATTAGAATAGTATTTCAGCAAAAAAATTGCAAAAAACTCCTCCTAGATGATAAAAGATAAAAATCAGACTTCTCAAACTTGCTGGAGTTTGCTGTTACTTTCCTTTCTTCTGCATAGATGGCACTCAAACAGTCTGTTGGGGGTTGCAACATAAAAGCTCTGAGACACAAAACTATGGGTTTGTTTATATACAAGAAAGTGTTGAGCTTTCCCAAACAGGTGTTTCTACCTTGCTATTCTTTCCAATGTGCAGCAGACTATTTTTCTGTTCTCACAAACTGCAGATGAGAAACATACTGGAAAATTCGCCACCCTTGCTGGCATCAAGGGAAGTTACTGAGGACAATTAGGGGCCCTTGCCAAATACACATGCCAGAATTATAAACATATAGTTTGGGGACAGATAAAACCACAATGTTCAGTTCTACCGTTTAGATTAGCATAAGAGGAAACAGTGGTCAAAAAATGTAAGCCTAAGATGGACTAACTAAACTGAATGTAGAACTTGGAAAAAAAACTTTTCAAAGTCAGTTCAGAACACCTGTAGGATTGGAAAAGGTAAATTGAGTCATCTGCTGGTATAAATTTTATATGAGCTGCTTTTCATTTTGAATAGCACAATTAGAATAGAGTCTACTTACATCTAGCACTTATACAGCAGTGTCATGGAAGAAAAATGTACCTGCATGCTCACTGTGTGTAGTTAATTCTGATATATTGATATTATATTCAATATATATATATTATATATATATTATATATATATATATATATATATATATATATAAAATTTTTTTTTTCTTAGAGGTACTAAGAGTGGCAGGAAGAAACACCAGGGGAAAAACAGCAGTAAAAGAAACGAGACAAAACAATACCCCAGAGTTCAGTTACTTTCCCAGCACAAGCAACCCTTGTGAATCACTACCTTTTACCTTAGAGAGATTAATTTCAGTTTTACTGACCTTTCAAATGAATGTCACCACATCTCATTTTAGCTTTGCACAAAACCTTGCATGTAACTGGAGAAGGTACGTCCTTCCCCACAGCTTCATTTTTAGCCATTTGAGGACTAAACCAAAGAAGCAGTCCAAAGCCTGAACTCCTGTTGAAGACAAAGCATTTCTTCATTCCATGGAAGCACACTGCTGTTCTTGCCTGAGCCCACAGCAGCATTTGTGTTGTCAGCCAGATGAGCAAGTGGTCTTTCTGAGAGCTAATTGACATTTTCCTCACCTGATTCACCATGCACGTGAACAAATTTCAGAGACAGCATGGAAAAGGGAAAGAATGTGGTTGGGACAGACAGCAAAATGTAACAGCATCCCATTCCATGACAACCCACTTCAATAGATAAATTGCATTCTAACCCTGAATAGTTTTTATAACCTGAATAGTTTCAGCTAGAACTTAGTCTATGGGACAAAGAACAGAGGAAAAAAAGTTGTATATAATTGGGATACTTTTGCTGAAGCCACTCATGACCAAAATATGCTCAAAAAAGACAAAAAAGCATAAAGCTTAAGGTATCATGCAATATTCATCATAACTTTCAGTTCCCTATTTTGGACTTCAGCAATGACCACCCCAATGATCATAAGTTCAAGTTATTTTATTTAAATCTGACAAGGCAGCAATAGCATCCCTTTCTGATTCTCTGAAGCAACAGCAAGTTCTTTCAGAGGCATCTACTAGGTTATTATTAGCCAACACAAAGCACAGAGAGAACATAATAATATAAAATCATCATCTGTCACCCATTTGAAACCTACTGCAAAAGACCAGCAGAGACAATTTATCTTGAAATAGATAAAGCTGTGGCAAATTGTATTTCATAATGGACTTAATCATAATTGTGACAGAATTCTCACTTTTTTAGTCAACAAGTTCCTCCCTGAAGTAGTAGTTTTGTGATGACAGAGACAGCTGGGGAGAACAGAAGGGAAAGGATTAACAGCACACACTCTCCAGGTGCTCTGCAGCAGGTGAAGAGTTATTAGGAACTTTTGTCTGCAACAGTTTTCATGTCAGAGATGTCTGCTTCCTTCCCCCTACATCCTATCTCCAATGTAAGAATTGGCCACAAGCAACTTTACAACTTTAATCTGCTTCACAGCTATGATTGCTTTTGAAACAAACACTGCCTAAAAGTATTTTGATTTTTAATGAAGAATATGAGTGGAGTGAAAGGCATTGGGCTATCATATTCTCAAAAAAGACAACTATCATCTTAATACACCGTTGCCCTTATGTAGTGTCTCAACAACTACTAACATTACTTTGAATTTTCAAAAGCACTTATATCTCCTGAAGAACTTCCACAACACATCTCCTTAGAGATGCTCCCAAATCCAAATAGGCAAAGTACAAAATATTAGCAGAACATACAGAGAAATGATAACAACAGTACTTGGTTTATTATAAATAAAATTTTAGCATAGAATTTCAATTCATTCTGGTGACCCAAAAGCCTAATTTTATGCATTCCAAATGCATCTATCACCAGCACTCCTCTATAACAGAAACACTATGTCCTCCTGGATTAAATGGAGATACCAGCTGACAGCACTAGGAGAGGACAAAGAACAGTATGGAGCATTGTCTTCTAACACCTGCACCTGATTCTGTTCCTATCCTTTCTAGCTGAAGGTGAAACTGCTGACTGGAACTGCTGATTGCAGAAAGATAAATGGTCTGACACTGTTGCAGGTAAGCAAACCTCTACTTTGCGATAACACAAATGCAAGCAGAAATCTCATGCAAATCAAAGTCAGGAGCTGAGTTACTGAGCAATAAAACAGCAATAAGTTTATGGATTCTTTAGATATGAAAAGCTGTTAAAAGTTAGTTATTTATTTAGGAACGTCATTGTTCTATAAGGAACTAGTACAGTTTTGCATTTCTTGAATGGGGTCAGAGTCAGCAAGACTGATGCTATAGATGCTTAACTTAATACCAAGCGTGTTATATAAAGTATTTGTCCAACAAATCTGACACCTGACTTTTTCAGTCAAAAACTTCAACTACATAAATTTTAGATTATCCCTTAGAAATTAGGAACCCTCTTTAAAAAGCAAAGAAAAAAAAAAGAAGTCTTTCCTTCCAGCATACTGTTACAACAAGCTTCACAGCATAACAGCAGGCAAACTGGTCTTGTAATTCAAGAACACAAAATTCAAAAAAGTCCACAAACTTTTCCAAGTTTTCAATGACAAACAGAAATGCTGGTCAACACTAGAACTTCTCTCCTGCAGCCAGCCACCATTTGTTCCACTTCAGCTGGGTCCTTATACAGACCTCTGTGAACCTCTGACTTTGCTTCAGGGGCCTTAGATGGAATAAACATATAAAGCACCTCGAAGTCCAGCAAGAAACAATGAAGAGTCTTTCTGCCAGCCTAACTAAACATATTTAAGGGAATGTGGGGAAAATGCAAATAACAGAAAACAATTACAGAAGATGAGGAAAAGGAAAAACTATTGCAACATTCATTGAACACAGGCTGGAATGTCCAAAATTACTTGAATTCTCAAGGTAAAGAAAGACTGTTCTCATCATAGGTATCTTATATGAACTGATCCATTTTCATCTTCAGGGAACCAAAAAGATCTTTTCTTTCCAATGCAGGTTACTGTAATTTATATCAACCTGAATGTAATCACAGCACAGAAGCTCCAGCAGGCAGTAAGTCTCAAACAATACAAGCTGACACAGTCAAATTATGCATATGCTTTAATGACCCAGCTATTCTTACTTTCTAATATACATTCAACATACATATTTCTGTTTATTAGCTCTTAATAGCTATCAACTTGTTACCTCTAAGAAAATCTCATACTCCACGATACTACAATGCTGCACAATGGCAGACATATTTAAACTGAAAACCAAGTCCAGCTTCTCTGGCAGCATTCTTTGGCAAGTCCCAGATTAACTTTTTTTGGCAAGGAACTGTGTGGCCTTAGCCGAAAATAAAATAAAATGTCAGGTCTAGGGTGTCTTGCTTGAACAACTCTTCAATAACAGTTTCAATCTTCTCCCCATCAATGGACTTATCAAACAAGACAGACAAAAAACATCCTGCACAAAAAAAATCTGGAATACAAGAATGATAGTTAAGTTGAAAATACATTCATTTTTTTCTCCATGCCTAGATTCCAAGACACTAAGCAATCCTGAAACACAAAACTGAATTTTGGTTCAGACAACATATTTCAATAAAATTCTTAATTATTACCAAATTCTAAAGGACTAACTCTCCATTTTCCTTACTAAATGGTTTTCACACTACTGTCTGTCATATATTGATTTTCACTGCTTCTACAGACCAACCTATTTTAAAACATTTGGTTAAATACATGACCCAGCTTCACTTGACATGGGAGCATTCAGTGAAGGCTATTTTCTATGTATTATATAGACAAATAATAGATTTAATTACCAAAAGTGGGAGTTTCATTTTTCAGATATCTTTAAAATGGGTAACGAAGGGATTTCAGATACAGTAAAAGAAATAGCTGGAAAAAACATTTTGATGACATTCTGAAAACAAAATAATTTTAGGAGACATTGGTCTCTTTTGCCAGTCATCCCTCAGAAATCACAGCATCATAACCTATCATATCCTGTATCCATAACCTTAGGTGGAAGGGAATCACAAAGATCACCAAGCCCAACTCCTGGCCCCGCACAGGACACCCCAAACAATCCTGCCATGCGCCTGAGGCATCTCCAGAATCTCACTCCTCCCCACATCCAGGGTTGACCCATCCCAGCTGCAGAATCTGGCACTTGCCCTTGTTAAACTTCACACAGCTGGTGGTATCAAACTCTCTGATTTGTCAAGGTCTCTCTGCTGGGTCTCTATGACTTTCAGGGGTCAACAGCTACTCTCAAGTTAGTGCCATCAGGAAACAGAGTAATAATAATAAAAAGATAAAAACAAGATGCCCAAAATGTGTAAATACTAAAAAAATATTCAAGTAAGACACTGCTATAGGAATACTCTGGATTTTCTCAAGTCAAAGGAAAAATATTCAAACTTCAATCATGTGCAATTTAAATAAAATGGATTCATCTTCACATTACATTAGGTCTTTTTCAACCTATACTAGATAGTTCTTTCCTGCAAATCTGACCTTTCAAGTAAGCCACCACCTTCTCAACCCAGAAACTTGCAGGAACACCTAATGGTACATCCTAACCTACGAAACTTTTGAAAATTAAGAAGAAAAAGTCAAGCCAGAGTGCAGAAGTGTTTATTACTGGAATACTACAAGGCAAGGATTTTGATGTTTTACTCCAGTCCCTCTTGATTTCCTCTTTTAATGCAAATGAAATCATTAGCCATTTACTGGAACATAAATTGTATTCCAGTTATAAATAGAAGATAAGTTAGTGGGGGAAATCTCTGAAATGTTCTGACAGTCAAACATGGAAATACTTTAGGAAAGCATGCTTACATATTCTACAAAGCACAGTACTCTTGACAAGGAACTTGTCAGGTATTTGATTAACCTGCCACTGCATTTAGGAATAAGTAACACACAGCAGCAGCTGTCAGGCACTGCAGCACTGAAGCAAGATGTTACTGCCCATGTTTTCAAGCACGTACACACAGATGTTACACAGGCACATCTCTCATTAAAATGGAGATAATAAAAAACCATAAATTTTCTAAAGAAGAGGCAACTAGCATACACACACTGCTGAACCCTTATGAGACCTCTGATTAAATCAACATTTAAGAGTCTGACTGCTCATTTAAAAATGATAAGACAAACTTAGAAGCCTAACTTTCTTCATGATTAACTGTATACACAAGCAGATAATGACTTCAAATATTTGCATGACTCTTGCAAAGCCACCTTCCTTCAGTGTCCAATCTCTATTACCTTCATATTGGTGCAAAATTAAGACATAATTAGTTTGTTCAATAACCTTTGATTTCAACAAACTGATTTCTACTCTACCTTCTATTGTTACTGAACATAAAATCTAACATTTATATGAAAGAACTGTTTAAGTAGAATTTAGTGTCCCCTAGTGCTGGGCTAAACCTTGGTGGCAGCTAAGTCCCATAAAACTGTTCCCTCAGTCACTTTGGCATGGGGGGAGAGAAAAGGAAGGCCTTAAGTGAAAAAACAAAAGTAAGTGATATCAAATGCTTACCAACTACCACAAGCAGACTGATGCCCAGGTGGTCCCTTGGCTATGACCACCCACCCTGCTCTCTCCACTCTCTTTTTATTGCTGACCATGGCACCACTTAGCCTAAGGTACCCCTCTGGTCAGCTGGGGTCTGCTGTCCTGGCTGTGCCCCCTCCCAGCCTCTTCCACTCCCCACTGAAGAGGTGGGCAGAGTGAGAAACAGAGGAGGCCTTGATGCTGTGCAAACACTGCTCAGCAACAGAAAGCACAGGGTGTGTGTTATCACCACTGTTTTGTGTTATCAGCATTGTTTTGGTCAAAAATAAAAAACATGGCACCTTATTGGCTGCTCTGACAAAAATTAACTCTACAGCAGACAGGTCCAGTACACTTCTCTTAAAAACAAAAGGAAAAACCTGAATCTAGTATGTCTTTCTGATACAGACAAACCAGGCTCCTTATAGGCTGACTAAATAAGAGGTGGAGATTTCACTAATTTTGACTAAGCAGGCCACATTTATTAAAATTATAATTCTGTCCTCCAGGTTTATATATAGAGGGTATCTGCACCCACATAAAACATCTACAACTTCCCTCTCTTCTACCTTTTCTTTTACAGCAGCCACAATTAAAAACACTGTATAAAACACTGTATTATTTCAAAGTGGGGAGGTGCACAATGCTTAATTTTGTTTAATATGCATTAATGTGGATAGAATTCTAGAGTTGTGGTTTGGGTCTTTGTACATAATGGAGAGAGATTCCTCTATTCTTAGTCTAAATATCGTCCATCTTCCTTTCAGTTCTTTTCAGAACAAACTTCTAGTTCCTCACTTCTTTCACTTGTCCAGGTGCAAGCAATCTTCAAGAAACAGAGTAACTCATAATAATGCCATGTCAACATCATTGTTATGGGGTTAAATAAAAAGTCCACCCACTGCACTGTTCTCACATCGAAAGGAACAAATTCCTCCTTTTTAGTATTTAACACATACTAATTGTAAACTGAGAGTCTCAGACATAGTTTGCAGAAGCTGCTAAAGCAGGAGTTCCATTTAAAAATCCAGCTCAAGCAGTGTAGCTGCAGTTAGCCCTCCCTGAGTGATCAGTACAGACAGAATATACACCTGACATTTACTTCAAGCTACACAATGAGCATCATATACTTGCCTGGTCACTGTGCACTGCAGAAGACAGAATACTGAAATTACAACATAATACATACAGAATGCTTCTCTCATGGTAGAGACTGCTGTGGAAGTGCCACAGTAAAATCAAGTGTCTATTGAAACAAAAAAACATGGACGTGCAATGTGCTGTGCTGTACAAGAATGACAAGCTAAAAACAAACATCCTAGTATAAACCATGTACAAAAGACAGTCTGGCAGCTAAGGACTCTAAATAACACAACTCCATCATGCTATTTGGTAAGACCATAAAGGCAGATGACTAGAAAGTATATAGCAAAAAGCAGCTTACAAGTGCTTAAAAGAGTATCAGCAACAGAAAGATATGTAAAAAGCCTGACAACTAATTTCCCAGTGTGATGAACAAATCCGGTAACATCCACAAATAAAAACAGAGCTTTGAAAATAGCACCTATATAAAGACCTCGCTTGTAGGGTTTATTATCTCAACAGACCACCACAAACATGGCAAGAAAAAGGAAAAAAAAAGGTGAAATGTGGTAGTTTAGTATAGGTTTTACCGGGGGAGTGGGAAAGACTTGGCACGCACAATGCTGGTTCACACTCAGGCCAATGCACAATGATTTTGTGCTGCTACTCACATGTGCTTCTACTCATCCAGGCTTACGCACAGTGTACTTGGAGGAAGAGAGCAGCTGAGAACTATTTTATGCGCAATCTCATAATTCTTATGTCTGAAAAGTGCATGTGAAATCATTCTGCAGTAACATTTTATCAATACTTCTGAGAGAAAGCAAGTTACTGAAATTTATCTAAGACCTGTTTGCAAGCCAGAAAAAACCCCAAACAGTTAAAAGTTGCACATGGCTAGTTAACTAATTATTTTCTTCTTTTATTAAAACTTATAAAAATGGACTGAAAATGTTGTTCAGAGGAAACCAAGCACATTTACTCCAGACTAGCATCCCCTCTTCCCAGTAATGAAACAGAGAGATGAGTATGTGCTGTAGTAATTATTTGATCTGCAAGAAAGTAATTCTTGAATATACTATCTGCAATACTTAGTCTGGTCAATTTACCCTTGCAAAGAAGTCCACTACATGGACTTCTAATGGAATGGAAATGCTATTAATATAGCATTTATATGTTAGTTAATGTTGATAACTAAATGTTATCTACATCAGGATTAAAGACTACCTGAAAAAAAAACATGACTTCTTTAATATAAAACATTATTTTCAGTTTAATGATTATTTATCTTCTAGCAGTAAAGAGCAAAACTTTCCTATATATACACTTTACATTAAAAATGTTCAATAAAAGCAGCTTGCTAAAGGGAGAGGAAGAATAGTTATGGGATGTTTTTAAGAGCTCTTAAGTTAAAGCTCGGTTTGAGAGCACTTAAAAAACTGGAAAGCACTACTAAAAATGCTCTTTGGTTTTTGGTTTTTGTCTTTGCCCTACACCAGGCAGCTTGACATAAAAAAGGAACTTTCCACACTCCAAGTTATCCATAGAAAAATAATATCACTTACAGATTAACCATGCTATGAAAACAGGGATAACCACACCAACTGCATGCAAATGATTCAAAATCAGCATATCCTCAAAAGAGCCCAAAAGCAGGATTTATTCAGTAGTATGGTAAAGAGGCACTTTACTCATCTTGTAGCAAAGAGAATTGGGGTACTCCCCCCACACCTCCTATCTTCTCCTAGTCTGTCATTTATCTATAGACATGAAATACAAAAATAAAAAAGACCAAAAAGGTAGGCAACTATGAAAGAAAGAATTTTTCACCACAGACATTACACACATTGTTGTTATTAGGCCCTGGACATTTGAGAAAAAGCATGCCTTTGTCCAGGTTTCAACACATTCATACATCACTCTTCAACTGCAATGTGAATGAATTCCCAGGGGATGCCTCTTCAAGTTACACTTGTTTGTCTCAGAAATTTTCCAGCAAAACTTGGGCGCTTCTAAGTTGACATTCAACCTCTTGCTGAAACTGTTTTCATGAGACAAAAAAAAGACTAAAAGGATACAAAGAAGACTTTTCAAAACCTGTTAATTTCTTACAAAGGCAAATCCTCTCAAGGCTTCTACATCACAGTATCCATTTCACTGAGTCAAACCTTAAGAGCAGGAAAAACACCACCCACATTTTGAATGTTTTCAAAATTTCTATGCCACCCTTCACGCAAGTATCTTTAGGATTAAAATATAAAATTCAGAAACCAATTGAGACACTCACATTTGTAATGCATAATAAGGAAACTACATTTTCATACTAATCTGGTCGATACAAAAATCTGAAGCAGGCAGATTACTTCCCCAAAAGCTTATTTCAATACAATGAAAAATATCATAAGCTGGAGACCTTCATGTGACCTATCTGGACACAAAGCTGTGCTGCAAAACCAAATTTTCAGCAATAAATGAAATTTTTGAAGGCCAAACATAAGCAACAAAGATCCAAGATAATTTCTATACCTAATGAAGTGATTTGACATTATTTCACTCCCACAAATGACATTTTAGTCTTCAGCTAAGAAAGGGTAAAAAAATCTAAGAAATATTTAATCTTGCAGTAGACTGCAGTACCCACATATTTTTCAGCATACTTTACATGAGTATTTTTTCAACAAGTCAGGAATTAGTTACAGATCAAATAAATATTTTATCTTGGTAGGTGCTAGGTCTCCCTAGCTGCTTCAATTTGTTTAGTTGTGGCAATTGTATAGAAGATAAAAGCAGATGAGTGCACTACTATATTTGAATAGATTCCAAACAACTATCAAAAGAAAATATCAAAAAGGACGAAAAAATAAAAAACAGCCCAAACCCACAACCAGAAGAAACCCTACAAGGATGAAATCCAGTGGAGCAAGTTACATAGCAGGACCACCTCACAACCTCTCCACTTTTATGGGACTGAATTACAAGATGTGGGAGGACCTGTAATGAAACAGCTACCCTGTACTCATCTCTTAGCTATAATTTTTAAATAAGTTAGAATATGACTTCCAATATTAATCACTCACTTCTTTTGCTTCAGTAGTTCCACACTGTAACTCCCTTTTGCTGTGGCTTTGACCCATCCTATCACAATACTGGTTTTTTACCTAATACAGCACTGGTTTATTTCAGTGCATGCTTTTCATTCCTATAGCAACTGGCTATTGCTCTGCTTGAAATGGATGAACTTGTCTTTTCCAGACATGTTTCTGAAGGATTTCCAAATACATGCAGGTATTTTGATGGCTCCCTGAAAAATTTTAGTAATGTATTTTCTTCCAGTTTATTACCTGCTCCTCCAAGGACACCGCATCTGTCATGTTATGCAAGCATGCACGTATTTCAGCTCATATCCCTTATAACCTATCTTAACTTTGGAATACAAAAATAGTTATGTGTACACAGAAAATATAGACCGAAAAAGAACTGTTGGTGGAAAAGAGCAATCAGAACACATATATTACATACAACCTAATTAGGCCAAACTGGTGGGGAACACAACATTAAAAACAAAAAGGCCATGTCCAAGAATAATGTACAAATACAGGTAATTGTGTTCAGATGTCAGGAATAGGACTGAGGGGTGGTGTGCTTGTTTTACAGCTGCCAGAAATTCCCATCACTGAATTCATACTGCAGCAGCAACCAGACAACAACTCAAAAGTCTTGCTGTGGTTGTTTACAACCACCACACCACCCTGGAAACAAGATTCACATGAGTATCTAATAATCTCCTGGAAACACCAAACTCATCAATGCATCACTAAGTATCTTCCTGTCACTAAAAACTGTCTCCTAGTAGCAAAGACCCTTCCATGTAGACTTAGAAATTATAAAGGTAGCTCCGTATGTGTGAGCTATTTTGTATGCAATTATCTAACAATCTCCTGGAAACACTGAACTCATCAATGCATCATTAAATATCTTCCTGAAAAACTGTCTCCTAGTAGCAAAGACTCTTCCACATATACTTAGAAATTATACAGGTAGCTCCCTACATGTGAGCTGCTTTGTATACAAATAATATGAAGTTAAACCATATGCACTAGTGTTTAAAATTACCTAAAAATCTGAAAGCTATGTTATCAATGCATGTCTCAGTGAGTGTTCTGAGAAAGCATTTATTTATAGGGAAATATGTTCTTTGGCCAAAACAGAGTTCTTGTTTTTATATTTTTTTATTTATATGTTCTTGTATTTTTTTTATTTTAAAGTAAACATTAAATTGTTTTCGCCTATTGGAATAAACAGGAAGGATATTCTCAGCTTTAAATTTACAAACTTCCAATCAAGCTTGTATCTCATAAACTTGCCTTTGCCTGTCCCTTAGACTTCATATAGTTTCACAATTACACTTTACAGACTCTATATTGCTCTGCTTTGCTTGCTCTCTTGAGAAAGTCTCACTCAAATGCTACAGTAAATCAGTTCTACTGGAAGTAAAGACTTTGAAAAAAAACATTTCCAGATGTGTAAAGTAAGCTGGTTCTGCTTACTTATCATTAGAACAAGAGAGAACAAAAAATATTCATATTGGAAAAATGAGCCTGCAGTTTTATTTCCAGTTTTGGAAGGAAAACACATGACAAATGGTTTAAATTGTGTGCCCTGTACACAGGGGCACAAGCAGACCCAAACCCAAGGTCTAAATCCCAATGCTTCATGTCTAACAAAGCTCACAAAGAGGGTATGCTACAGCTCCTGCATTTAAGCCCCCTGCCCTAGAGCTGAAATTACAATTCTTTGTGTCTGATGTCTCCACTGCAAAATCTCAAGGGACTTAAGAGATATCCACGCCACTGTAACCATTCAGTTCCTTTTTCTCTACAAAGGAATAACAGATCATCTTCAACATATGTCACTGCTGTGCTTAGCAAAGTCAGATAATTTATAACTTTGATGCATACCATTGCAAAGGTAGACTTTTAGACCCAATGTTAACTTTGATACACCACAAAGAACTGTGCCACATATTTGTCCTGGCAGACACAACGCTCCCTACCTTGAGATCTTTACAGCATAATGCCCACCAATTCAGCAGATTTAGCACATAATCCCAGCCAAAAAACAGGCTGAAAGATCACCCAGTTTATACCACCTTCCTCAAGGTAATGTATCCTCAACCAATTCTGCCAGCAACCGCTCCTGCCACTCCTAACATACTTTCCCCCAACTATTCAGGCATGTAGAAGGAAAAATGCTGATATGCATTCAATTCAACAAGCCTTCAATTTCACACATAGAAGCAGAGATCACTATCTGCTTAGGTTATCAGGACTCCATGGCAAGGTCCACCTGAAATGATGGGGCTACAAGAATATGCTCTGAAACACACAGTCTGAGAAAAACAACGCTACTGTAGCAGGTACATAAACAGATCATAGAGTTACAGAATAAACTGGGTTGGCAGGGACCCACAAGGATCACTGAGTCCAGCTCCTGCACAGCATCATCCCCAAGGGTCACACCATGTGCCCAAGAGTACTGTCCAAACGCTGCTTGAACTCAGACAGGCTTGGTGCTGAGATATGTGCTAAAAAAGCAAACATTAATCACGAAAACCACTCTTCATTCACTATCAACCAGTAAATTTATTGCAGATGCAACGCCCTGTCAAAGAACATATAACTTACCAGCTTCTCTCCCACAGTATCTTGACCTTCTGAACAGGCAGGGTTTCAAGAGACTTCCATTCAAATCAATGAACTGGATTAAATTATTTACTTGTCACACAAATTAAAAAACAAAAGCTGGTCACTCAATCAAATCCATACTGTATCTCATATCTAAAATAAGGGTGTATCACCCTTTAATCATACACCTCATCAAATTAAACTGCTTCCCTGATAGAACTCTCATTCCACAGTGTGACTTTCTACATTGACTGCCTTTTCAAACAAAAAAAAAAAATCCAACACAGTGGTGGAAGTACACCTTCCTCAATGACTTACTCACAGTACCATGGCAAACTCTTAAGTAATGAAATCAGTAAAAATACAAAGTTATATAATAATGCCATTTCTTAATTTTGACACGCTTCTCATTACTTATGGCCCATTTCTGTCATATAGCCCTCCCCCCAATTTTATATTTTTCACATGCATTACTCTGCGAAATCTTAGCAGAAAAGGACTGCTCAGCATCCTAGAGCACTTGAGGACCTCCTAAGTACCAGAGTTCTGACAAAACCCCCGCGAGTAGAGGGATCTCCTACATTAGAGGCACGGATAAATTGAAGAAGGATAAATGTGCCAGGTTCACCCAGGCCCTCAAGTCCAACGCTGGCCTGAAGCCCTGGTCCCCATACCCAGCACCTCCCGGGTCCTCTATATTCCCTTCCATGTGTATTCATATGTCAGCCCCTCTGGGAACCCCGCAACCAAACTGCAGCGCCACAAACTCTGCCAGGTTCCCCCTCCCCAAAATCCGTGCACCTTTTCCCCATCTCCTCCAAAATACCAAAGCTGTTCCAGGCACATCACGTCCCCCAACCCCTCTGACCTAATCCACAGCCACACTCATTCTGCAGCGCCCTTGACCCCATCCCACCACAAGGCTCCTCTTCCCCAAGAGCCGCTCTGCCCTCGGGCACCCCCTGCCCAGCGCCCCGGGCCGCACCTCACGGTCCTTGAGGCCCAGCAGCAGCACCTCCTCCATGAGGGTGAGCCGCGTTTCCTTGGAATCTCCCTTCTCGTCGTCGCCGGACTCGTCCCGGCGCCCTTCATCCTCGGGGCCGCCGCCGGCGCCCCGCTCCTTATCGGCGGCGGCGGCGCTGCGGGAGGCCTCGGTCCGGCGCTGCACCAGCCCGGAGCTGCGCTGGGTCAGGGAAGTCATGGTGTCGGGGAGAGAGCGGAGCTCGGCGGCGGCTCGGGGAGGGGACGGGCCGGGCTGGAGCCGCTCCGCCCTACGCGGCCCGGCCGGGGGCAGTCATGGGGAGCGGGCCGGTCCCGGGGCGGCCGCGCTGGCGGCGGCGGCGGCTCAATATGGCGGCGCGGGCTGATGTCAGCGGAGGATGTGGCAGCGCCGGGCGGGGCGGCGCCGGAAAGGGACCCGCGGCTGAAGGAGCACGGCCGTGACCCGGGGCGGGCACTGCGCTGCCTTTGGGATCGGGGTGCGCTTCCACGAGTGCCTCGTTTGCACAGCCGCAAGTCCGCTTGGTTTCATTCAATCATTAAAGTTAGAAGAGACCTTCGAGACAATCCAGTACAACCGTCCTCCCAGAACTGCCCCTGTAACCCCTAAACCACATCACCCGCGCCGGATCCAGACGGCTCTTGACTTCCAGGGATGGTGACCCCCCCACGCCCCTGGGCAGTCTGTTCCAGTGACTGACCATTCGAGTTCAGCCGGAAAACGGTGTCCGACTGCTGGGGTGGATGTGGCAGCGAGCAGCCTGGGCTGGTGGAGGTGTGTGGGCCCAGGAGCGGGGCAGTGACCATACCCTTGGGTGCGGCACTGGTGGGGCCACACTGGGACTGTGCAGTGAGCGCTCCTGGGCCCCTCACAAGACACTGAGTAGTTTAGAGAAGGGCAGTGGAGCTGGGGAAGGGTCTGGAGCACAAGGCTGATGAGGAGAAGCTGAGGGAGCTGGGGGTGTTTGGAGAAAAGGAGGCTCAAGGGGAGCCTTATCACTCTTTCCAAACTCCTTGATAGGAGGGTGTAGCCCGGTGGCGTTTGGCCTCTTGTCTTGGCAGGACAAGAGCATACAGCCTCGAGCTGTGCCAGAGAAGGTTCAGGCTGAACATTAGGAAGCATTTCTTCACAGAAAGGGTGATTAGACATTGGACTGGACTGCCCAGAGAGGTGGTGGAGTCACCATCCCTGGAGGTGTCTAAGGAAAGCCTGGATGTGGCACTCGGTGCCGAGGTCTGGTTGACACGATGGTGTTCTGTCACAGGCTGGACTCACAGATCTCAGAGGTCTTTTCCAGCCTGTGGCTGATTCTGTGATTCTGTATCCCTGTCCATGGCAGAGATTGTAACAAGATGATCTTTTCCAGCCCAAATGCCATGATTCCATGAATATATACATGTACCTGTGAGGTGAACTCAGGTGAGCTCTCAACAGTTTTCACTTCAGATTTTGGAGATGGAGTCCCTCAGTTCTGTTGATGGGCACCTTTTCAAACCTTGAGCCCTTTTGTATGTGGCACACCAAAAACTCAAAAAAATTCCTATCAAGAATAAGTCCCATGTAAGTTTTCAGGCACTGTAATTTATTGCAAAATAAAGGTGTTCATGCTGTAGGCAAGGATGGCTTACACTTTTTAGTTCACAGTTAGAATATTGCATTTAACCAATATTGTATTTATGAGATTTATAAATACAAAGATATGTAAAATAGGTATTTAATATATAAATAAAATATGTCAATAAATAGATGGTTGGTTTTAATGAGTTGTTTGTTTGGTGTTTTAATTTGTTGGTTTTGTTTTGATTTTTTTTTTTCCTAACTGGACCCTGTTTGCCAAGCGCTCTGAGTCACTCTGGAAGTGACTTTAGCTTTCATTATTTTCCACATGCCCAGTTCTTGCATCCCTTCCTATTGTGACTCAGTGACAATTTGGTGCAGCATAAGAAAGAATAGCAGATGGACAGTCCTGATCCCCAGAGGATCTGGGTCGCTCACGCAAGTGTTTGCTGATTGTTCCTCTTCTGGTTTTTGAGGCCTGCTGATTATTCACAGTCCACTTACTGTGCAACATTCTGAATTTTTTTTTCTTTCTGGGTTTTTTGTTAATTAAAATGTCCTTCTGTACCAGCTCAAATGCCAAACCAAAGCTGAAGGTTATACCATCACGGTTATTTTTATCAAATTATCGTTTGCTCAAAGAAGAGATGTAACAATAGCACTACAAGATGCGTTTCCTGGGAATGTCATTTTTGAGTTATAATTAAACTCAAACATTTATTCATTTAGTCCTCTCTGAGCAACTTGGATATTTTCCTGAGGATTACAGTCCAGATGACAGGCATGTAATTAACCCAGGTCATTCCCTTTGCCTTCTTTTAACATAGTCACTGTATTAGCTTTTTTCCTGTTCTTTGGAGCTCACAAGGTTTATTGAGAGCCATATTTAGAGATCAAAAAGAGGTTCCAAAAAGATATTTCAAAAACCAGTATGCAAGCTATCCTGGCTTACTGATACAAACTACTTAGCTGTAGTGCTGCTGTTAATATTTTTTTTTTTTTTTTTTTTACATACTGTTACTGGAAAGAATTTAATCTTTGTCAAGCCTGATAATATTTACCTATTCTTCCAGAATGTAAAGCTATCTGTTAAACATTTTCTGACAGAAATGTTAACAATTCTTACATTTCAGTTTAGTAATATCATGTAAAATTTGCCTTGTGCCTACATTCAATTCGCATTCAAGCATGACTTACATTTTCTCTAATTCCTATCTTAAAGCAATTTTATCATCTCCATTTTATCAACAGAATGCACTGTTTGGGCTGTCACACTTATTTTCACTTTCTCACTAGATTACTGCGAAATTTAAGTACATGTTCATTTTGTCCTGATTGCATTTTAAAGGTTAACTAATGGAATGTCCATTATCAGCTCATAATTTTTTTCTTTTGTGGTTTTTTGTCTTTTTTTATCCTTTCCTGATGGCCCTCAAAGGACTCATCATTCCTTCAGTTTTGTAAAAATCAGTCTTTTAAAATAGTTGCTTTAATAGTCTTTTAAAAGTTGCTAATTATATTATTGATTTGCCCTCTTTTCTGTATTTTGTTACAAAAGTGAACAAATTAGGATCACTAAGGGGTAAATAATTTTTTGTTGTTCAATTTAGTTTTTATTATGATAAGGTGTCCAGTGAAGTTCCCTATACTTAACAGTCAATTTTTTGACTTAGAAACTCAGGTGTTTGTAGAAATTGAATGATGTAATTTCAAACAAATGTATTTCTTTATTAATTTCAGTTCTGACTCATTATCTGATGAACACAAACTAAGTTCAGCATGAATCACATCAAGAACACAAATACTTGAATGTCGAGCCAATTATTTTAATTTTTTTTTACACCACTGCAAAGTTGATATACAAAACCAAAATCTGAATGAAAAGGATAGCAAACACGACATGTTTCAGCACATGATTTTGTTGTTGTTGGTCCTTTCTACACAGCAGAAAGCTGGTGTGCCAGAGAGGAGCACTCTAGATACTCACCTAGGAGACCCTTTGTTACGACCTTCATAACTCCGATTTATTTTACAGTGTCAAGCAGTGTTTGAAAAATATTTCTGAGACCTGCATGGCTTTATCAGGAGTTCAGAAGGCTGTAGCCCCCAACACTATGGTTGACTGCTGATTGTTTGGGTTGCCACTGGGCACCTTGTTGGCTACAAACTCCCATTCCTCCCCCATCTCAATGCCAGTTTTATCCAGAGAGCTGAGGCCCAAAATCTTCAAAACACTCTGTTAAGAAGTAATAATACAAAAGCATAGGCTGTGGTCTATAAATAGTTTAGTTAATCTTGCAGTAAATTGACCTTGTAATGTATCCTAGTTTATCGTTAAGCCTATCTCTGGCAAAATGCAGTGGTCTTCTGAAATAGCTAGGATATTTTTAATTGCTGCTAGACACCTGGGAGGTTGAAATAAAAGAGGAAAGAGCAAAGGCATGAATCTGAGAGTCTTACTTTCTGCTGTGCTAGTTGCAGTTGCCATGATTTTCTTCCCTATGGGAGCAGGGATTACCTCAGTGATGTCAGTGGGAAAAGTGAGTGGCAAACTGATTGCAAGTGTGTGTTGGGACAGCAGGTCCCAAAAGAGTAACTTAATTTAACACCTGAAGTAGGAGCTCACATTCTCATAACTACAAACGTTTCACACCTTGAATGTTAGGAGCATGACACAGAGCTGGCTGAAATGAGACATTGAAGACACCTCAGCTTAACAGCTGTGCCAGGCTCTGGAACTTCAGACACAAAGGGTGAATCCTACTGCTCCCGTCACAGTACTTTCACAAGACATAGGTAGGCAGATTTTCTCCTGAAGAACAGTTAGATTAATAGGATGTGCACGTTTTGAAGCTGAGAGCAAGAAAACAGGAGTTGTTTTCCAGAAGAAGGCTGCTGGGTCTGTTACGGCTCCACCATTCAGCAGTTTGACCAGTCAAGCTTGTTTACATTCCTGCCTGTGTCTTCCATTCCCTCCCAGTGAAAGTTTGACACTCCCACTCAGGCCAGTCAAAGCAAGTGTCAGGTGGAGCTGTGGCCTAAATCCATGTGAGGATCTGACCTAAAAACAACAGCCAAGAAAAGGCCACGTTTCCTTTTATGGTTTCAGAGATCTATTGACAGGACAGTCTCATATACAGGCACAGGATCATTGCTGAAGGAGCACTGTGCTGAAGTACAAAGTATGGCAACCCAAGGACCAGGACCAAATGGTGACAGGAATGCCTTAAGGCCAAAAAGTCTTCAACACCATGCTGATTACAGACATGCTGCTTGAGTGCTAGACTAGGCATTAATGCCAGCAAATAACTGGAAACAAACTGTTGAGAGATTTGTTCTATCCAATATTATCAGTGTGATCTCCAAGAACAGGATTTTCACCGCCAGGAAGAATCAAGATGCTGAAAGGTACAGAGTGATGAAAGAAGGAGAAGATCAGAGATAAGAGACAGGACAAGTGAGCAGGCTTTTGTGTGATACTGTATGTGGGAAGAAACCAGAGTCAATGGTCAACTGACCGTAGAAGTTGTGTCTGGTACAAAGTGATCATGTAATATTGTCTCTTTCAGTTTCAGCTGCACCTGTTTTACTTTTGCTGTTGTTTTGGTTGCTAAATAAATCCTTTGGTACCCAGTGTGGACCACCTGGGCTTTTTTTCTTAGATTGGGAACCGGTTTTCCAACACTAACAACAAATTGTTCTAAGTAAAAATATCACTTACTGATGACTCTTTCTAGATGTACAACAAACCCTAATTTGGCTTTAAATGCCCACCTGCTTGGATGTTGTTTAAATTGTCAATTTATAGAGTCAAAATTTGCCAGTGTACCTTTTCTAATACCCATTTTTATGTTTTTCCCTTAGGATGATTCAAGGACAATGTTCTGGGCTTCTCAGAAATTTGTGTATTTAATTACTGCTTTCAGCAGCATAAACACCAGTATTGAACACTGAGCTCATACAAAATCAGATGGAGCCACTTAGTAATAAAATTTATCTTCAAAGGACTTTGAGTTAAAAACCAGAACATGCTGCTTTTAGCTTTTTTATCTGCAATTACAATAACTTGTGGATTTTTAGAAAAAGAATGACTGGCATTTTAGGAAGACCAAAGGCAGACATGAGAAAATGCTGTGTGCATTTTCTCCTTTAAAAAGCATTCTTTAATTTTGAGTATTTCTAGATACTCTCATTTTCTTATCTCCAGGAGAGTAGAAATGATTGCTAGTTCCTGAAATCTTTCTGTTGTAATAGCATCTTCCTTCTTGTATCGGAGTGAAATTCTTTGGCAGTAAGGATCTGTACTGATTATTTTACTATTGCAATTACAACAGTGAAATCATAAGGACAAAATTATTAGTCAAAGTGCTGTTTGTAATTGAGATACCTTTTCATTTCTACACAGAAATGGGGTTCTGTTCAACCAGCATTCCTAGGAAAAATGTGCAGTTTTCTTGACAAAGGTTCATTCTGCAAAGTGAGCCCTATGAAACCTTCACCAAAACTGTCTTTGGTATTTTGGCAAAATTTAAAATCTTTAATGCAGTGAATTTTTTACAAGTTCATCTTCAAAAAATCTTTACTTCACATCCTAATGCAACAAAGCTTTACTATCTGCTCCTTGTAACGTAGAAAAATACTCATCAACTGATTAAAAAATACATCAAGCCAGATGGCGCAAAGAAAATGTTTCCACGGAGTTGTAATTTACAAGATAAATAGTGATTAGAGCAGCATTCATGTTGTCTAAATAGAAAGTACTTGTGTGCATTCGGAGTTTGTGTAGAATAAATGTCAAATACTCTTGCTAGGTTTACACCCTCTGGTTATGACCAAAGACCCATGCAGAGAGAGTCAAATAAAGAGTGGTAATTTTAGAACTGTAAATATCAGGCAAACAGAGCTGTGGGGTCAGTGAGGAAGAAAAGTACAGGTTCCAGGAACTAGTGGTCACATTAACTCAGAAAAGGTGTGTGAGCAGCTGGGAAATAGAGGAAGAATCTAGAAGCTTTTTGTAGCAGCCACCTCTGAGCCTCTATAAAAATCATTGTAAGGGAGATAAAGCTGCATTTCCAAGTTTCCTTGCTCCTGAGAAATCAGCCAAGTGCATTGCACTCTCTGTGCTGCTCCTGGCAGAGGTAGCACACCCTGTTGTGGGGGGTGGTTTGTACTCCTGATGGCAGACAGGAGTTTGCGATCGCAGGGAATGCCAGAAGGTTTTTAAGTCTGGCACAGATATCAATACCTTCTACCCAGTAGTACCTTCTACCCAGGGAGCAAAAAACACTGATACACATTTGTAGATTAAATGCACCGGCTGCTCTGGAAGCGTGTCTGATTAGTTTGCTGAAGTTAGCTTTGAGAACGTGGGAGAATAAAATCCAAGTAAAGTCCTAGGGAGCACTCTGTCTCCCCCTCTTGTTGTGAACTGCCTTGCATGGTTGACTGTGACAATGGGAGAAAATTCCAGAAGGTGTTTTTTGGAGGGGATGTACTTGTGCTTGGCTGGGGAAGTTCAGAAGAGAGGCTCAGCATCCGAGCACTCCACAGCCCCATCACCTTCCTGTGTTGACCTGTAATCCAGGTGCCTCTGCTGACTACAAGGTAGAGAGCTTCAGAGTTTCTTCCTGTGAACTGATCCCCAAAGGATTTGGGATCAAGTCAAATATGGGTTGATATTTTGGGGGGTTAATTCTGCTCTGGATCATATCTATGAAAAAACATCTATCTTCTGTTTTGTAAAATGGTATTATTGCTATATCATTGTATGGCAAGGCTTTTAAAGCAATTTCCCTGGCAAGCACTTAACTATCTATGCAAATATATAAATCTGCTGCAAAAGAGCTGCTATTCAAACAGAAGTCTCTTTGTAGGGGATCTGCAAAGAATTTTTAAAGTGAATCTAGACTGCAGACCATATTCCTAATTAAAATTGGCATGGTAGTTTGAATGGTTGGGACAAAGGCTGTTTAGGACATTAACTGCATAATAGAGATTGATGAGCTTTTAGCATTGTTTCCAAAGTTAGCCACTTATTAAAAATTTATTGCTGTCAGTGGAATAAGTGCATTTTCATAAGTCCTGATTGCATTTACTAGTTCATTAATGAGCTACAAATGTGTAAGGACTCCTGCTATGTACTAATATAGCACCAAACATAAGGCTACATTTACAGAGCTAAGTGAAGATCACATTATCACAGAATATTCTGTGTTGGAAGGGACTCTCAAGGACCATCAAGTGAATGGCCCATATGGAGATCAAACCCACAACCTTGGCATTATTAGCACCACGCTCTAACCAACTGAGCTTATCTCAGGATTGAGAAGTACAATACTTAACTATGAGACACAGAGTGAGGTAATTCTAGAATGTCTCCTGTTTTTTAAAATTAGTATTTGTAGCTATCACAGTGAATTCAAACAGAGAAGAAACCTAATAGTCAGAGTCTGTCAGAAAACTCAGAAAAAAAGATAGTTTTACCATCAGCCTTGTACCTCCATAGAATGCTCATGTTTCTGCCTGTTAGTGTATTTTTTTCTCTCCCTGAAAACTAGATTGAGGAAGAAGATAGGTAACTGGAAGCTTCACTGTTGAAGGCAAAGAGAGCTAAAACAACACCAGAAATACACAGCAAAGTTGGAAAGGTTAGAGGACTCTTTTTCTAGGGATGCTGGTATGGGAAAGGAGGACTCCCTATCCAGAAGCCTGGCTGGCTGCAGAGTGAACTGGCAGCTTGGTGCATTTCACTGCGTGCCCAGACATGCAGCAGCTGTGAGCCTGACAAAAAGTCTTGAAAAACTTGGCAAGAGAGTGATTCCCCAAAACTGTTTTCTGTATCTGGGAGGAAAAGGAAAGGAAGGGTGAAAAAATTCTTGCAACACTTTTTCATTTTGGTGCACTGGTGTCTCACTTACTTCTGGATTATTGTATTTATTTTTTTCTAAAGGTACTAAGCTCTTGAAAATATTACCTTGAACTGGCCAGAAGAAGCTTTCCTTGCCTCTTGAATCCACTTACATAAAACTGCAAGCCAGAACAATGGTATCTGTCTGCCTCAGAGCCTCAGAATTAGAGCAGCAGCAGCGTGGCAGGTGACCCTCAGATCACTTTCCTGTGCAGCTACAGAGCTGGCTACACAACACAACCTCTCAAAAATCTGCCTCCCACAGCTCCTGGGGGCAGTGGGATGCTCACAGCAATAATCTACATCACTGAAGCCAGGATTAGACCTTCAGGGCTCAAATGACTTCCCCAGGGAGGAGAGATGGAAAAGGATTGCAGCTAAATTATTGCTGATTGAAAATTAAGATGGAAGTTGGAAACAAAATCTTAGTGGAGAAACTCATCCGATAACTGGTAATAAAAATACATCCAGCAGCCTAAAAAGGTGGCCCTGGTGTGGTGCAGGAACCTCCAAACAACAGGAATGCTTTCGTGAGGGAGGCTCTTGGCTGCAGCAGAGGAATGAGAAGAGCTGTACAGTGTATCAGTGTTTTCACTTGCATAAACAGTAAATCAAGATCTCTGCCTGGTTTACAAGGCATCTTTGGAAGAAAAAAAAAAATATATATATTTTTCTGCTATTGCTGAGGTACAACAAATGACATCCGAGCTTTCCATATTTAACACAAACTATGTCACACTGATGAGTCAGCGTGAATTCATCAAGGTGTCCTACTTTGGTGTGTATGGCCTTTTCTCACTAAGTGTTTTCCCTAATATTTACTTAGGTACCAGCCTAATTCTCTTTGCTAGGGGATAAAACAGTGGTTTTAATTAACACCCTTTTTACTACACAGTTAAGCCCTTCAGAAAGAAAATTTTAGAAAACTTCAACCCAAGCAACAAATGCAGAAGCAGAATAAATACATGAGCAGAAGACACAAGCTTTTACTGGCCTTAATGGTCAAAACACACCTGTGGCTGAAACCCAGCAAGGTGATCTCCCACTGCTCAGAGCAGGAGAGCAGGACCAGACATTGCACCAAAGCAAAGAAAGCCCTCCTTATCCTGGAAGCATGGTCCCTCTCTGAAACAGCTCTGCAAAAAAACCCCAAGACCAAACAATCCCAAACCCAAAATTAGGACTTACCCTCTTCTTTAAATCAAATGTATTCTGTTTACCTCTCTGCAAACTCAGCCTGGATCTGGAGAACCAGCTTGGCCCGTTTTACCATCAGTCATAAGCATCCTGCAGCCAAAACCAAAGCATTACTTACATCTTACATGACCTCAAGGTTATAAATTGGCCTCAGATATGAATGACAGGTTTGAATGTGGGCTTGTTCATCATTATTAACACAAGCCTAATACAAAGTGCTGAGTGTTTCTGACATCCTGTTTTATGACTATTTCTGATGCTTTGCAAGGCCATGTTGCTCTTGGCTATACTACTGCATTGGAAGTAACACTTCAGTAAATGATTTTTATGAAGGTGTGCTTGAAGCAGACTGTAGCAGGTCTGCTACATTCATTTTGCCATTAACATGAGGAAATACAGCATAGAATATGGAGGACCAAGACTCTTTAGGGAAGAAGATGGCATTTTTACCACTTTCCTTTGGGATGTTTGTTTTGGAAAGATGATGTTGCACAGAAATTTGAAAATACATAGACAGATAAAATAATTCCACAGTAGCCTTTTACTATGGCTCTTTAGCACAGCTGAAAAAAGTAAAAAAAAAAAAAAAATCAAGATTCCTAATTCTCCTTCATCTG
This sequence comes from Serinus canaria, assembly GCF_022539315.1. Classification (NCBI taxonomy): domain Eukaryota; kingdom Metazoa; phylum Chordata; class Aves; order Passeriformes; family Fringillidae; genus Serinus; species Serinus canaria. Next base: position 65,677,062 of record NC_066343.1, on the reverse strand, counting down.
CCAGTTTCCCTTCTGCAGGAAGACAGGGCAGTTGGCCAGCTCAGTGTCCAATAGGTTCCTTCAGTTAGGAATAAAGCTTCTTTGTTGCAGTTTGGTTTATTTACAAAAATGTAAGAAGCCCTGCTGCTTTGAGCACAGGATAAATCAAACAGATCTTTGAGCCAGCACCTGACCCAAGCATCATTTTGAAAGGCTTCTCCTCTACCAGGTCTCCACAGAGCAGTGCTTCACTTCATGCTCCTCACTGCCATCAAATACATCTCAAAAATCTGATGGAATTGGCCCACCAAAGCGGCCACTGAGTGTTGGCACAGCTGCTCCCTGCCCCATATGAAACAGACTGCTTAGATTGCCGTAGCTCATCAGTGAGGACTTGGTGGTGGCCACACTGAGACAACTCAGTGATTTATGCAACACGTGCCTTCTCCTGGCAGGCCCGGGGAGACCTTCAGGAGGCTTGTGAGATCTGAGTCAGTGGGTGATTCTCACTGAACAAGCTCATCTTGCAAACGTGGCTGCCCTTAGCTGCAGACCAACAGTTAAATTGAACAAATGATAGAGACACATGAAATACGTTGTCAACACCTTTTAAGCTCAGCTGTTGGAATCCAGAATGCAGGGAATTCTCAGAACTTTGAGCCTGTAAGCTAAAGCTTAGAATTAAACACAGGATTTTATTTGAGACCTTGGAAAAGGCTTCCAAACTTAGGTACTAGAAGCAGGAATGTGGATTTATGGTTTGAAGCAGAGAGACATTGAATTAAGAAGAAGAGGGTTTAGAGTTTTGGAGTTTAGGATATAGAAAAAAATAAAAGTAGTTACAAAGGTAAACAAGAAGTTTAGAATGCCATACTATAGGTTTGTGGATCATAACATGATTGGCTAAGAAAGCTTACACTGTAGCATGAAGAAATAAGATGAAATATTTAAGTATTGGGTCAAAAACATAAATATCCTTATTAGCAGTGTTTTATTGGTCAAAAAATCCTTAAAAGGTCTTATAACTAAGGGTCTTGTGACCTTCTGAACTGCACAGTAAGAATATAAGCCGAACTCACCCTTCCTGTCTATGTAAAAGATTAAAAAAAATAAATCACATCATCTAAAAAACTCAGAAATCCCATCTCTAATGCATTCAAAATTCCTTCAAAAATCTCTATACTCAGCCATACCTAAAGGGACTGAAAATCCTGCTATAAAGGTTTTCAAAAAGCTCACACAGTTGAAGAGATGCTGTTAAGTTGTGTTTAAGTGTTTGTGGTGGGTTGGCCTTGGCTGGACACCAGGTGCCTGCCAAGGCCACTCTGTCACTCCTCAACAGGGCAGGGACAGAACATAAAATCAAAGGCTCATGGGATAAGGACAGGGAGAGGTCACTCAGCAGCTACCACCACAGGTGATGGTAACTGGGTGAATACCTGCAGATGTTAATTTAATTACTGCCATTTAAATTAGAGTTGACGAGAAGTAAGAATGAATCTTAAAAAGGCCTTCTCCTTTTTAAGGAGGAAATGCCTCCCTCTTTTCCCAGACATGGTTTCCCTGCCTCCACTCTGCCCATGACACAAGGGGACCAGGGAATTGAGGGTGGAGTCAGTCCATCACATGTTGTTCCCGCTGCTCCTTCTTCATGGGGAGGACTCCTCACACTCTTCCACTGCTCCAGTGTGGGGTTCCTTCCAGTGAGACAATCCTCCATGGACTTCTCCAAGGTGAGTCCTTCCCAGAGGCTGCAGTTCTTCATGGAATGTTCCAGAACAGGTCTCCTCCCCAGGGTGCAGTCCCTCAGGAACAGGCTGCTCCGCTGTGGGCCCACAGTGGGGTCACAGGTCCTGCCAGGGAACCTGCTCCAGTGGGCTGCTCTCTCCACCACCCACAGGTCCTGCCAGGAGCCTGCTCCAGCACAGGCTTCCCACGGGGTCACAGCCTCCTTCAGGCACACCCACCTGCTCTGGTGTGGCTCCTCCAGGGGCTGCAGGTGATCTCTGCTCCCCCCTGGACCTCCCTGTGCTGCAGGGGCACAGCCAGCCAGTGTGTCTTTTCCCCCACCTGTCCATGGAAAGAGTTCATTCTTCTTTCCTTTCTTTGATTCAGGTGTATTAAAGACTTTCTTTTCAGTCCTATGATTAAATTTACCTTTTTTTCAACTCTAGTTTGGCACACTCAGGTATTATTTTACTGACTAAATGTAACTTTTCAAAAGAAATTTCTTGGCAGGGAATAGCCATTTAAACAATGCTCCTGTAACAAATGCAAAGATGTCAGTCAACTTTTCCCTCCGTGTGTTGCAGCTGGGGAGACATCTTCCTTCTGAGGTTGGAGCTGGAAGGCAGCAAGCTGAATGTTAATAACTGAGAGGGAAAACGTCCAAGGAGGAGAAGGATGTCCATCAACCTAGACAGAATATTAATGTCAGCAGCCAGCACAAGAAGGGCTATTACTACTTTAATAAGACCCAAAGATTATAAAAAAGTTTATGTTCAGTCATTTCCGGCTGCCTAAATCATTCTGGATCCCTGGTAATTGTATTTCAGCTGCTTCTAGCATTCATTATTACCTGCAGAACTCCGGACGTTTGCCATATTCATGCAGCCTCTATTTAATTCCAAGCCACTGAGTAATGGTTTTACTATTACTGTATTTCTTTCCCCTAACTTGCCCTTTTCATCATCATTTCTGCCAGACAGCTATTCACCTGCAATTTGAATCATAAAAAGGACCATTGCTTTCAGAACAACATTAGGCAGAAAAATTTTCATGGAAAATTAGATAAAATACTAGATTCTACACCTGAGAGAGATAATGGGCAGATTATAGACAGAGCAGATCACCTGCATTAAACCTAAATACAAATGAGAAGTAAGTAAGTAAAATATGCTAAAGGAGTATGGGGGAGTAACCAGTCAGCTCACCTATGTGTGGCTGAAGCTTTGAAGAGAACAGCAGGAACTCACCAGGAATCCAAAACCACTTTCTGAGCATTGGCTGTTTTTAGATTACAAGTCAGAACACGATATTTGCTTTTTAGCAGCTGCCCTCAATCACTGCTTGCTCACAGCCCAGGCAGCAAAATGGTATTTCAGACTCTGCCAGCCCAACCAAAGCAAAGCCCAAGGAACTACAGGCCTGAAGAGCATCAGAACATGTTTGATGGCCATAAAATGAGTTCACTGGGTTTGCTCACCTTACTTACCTTCCTGCTATGGCAAACAGCTCAGATCCAATGCAGCTGCACTTTAAATCATCCTGTAAGGCTTCTACAGGCAACCTCGAAACACAGCTGGTTTGGATTGTATTTCTTTCTTCCCTGTCTTTTTGTTTTCTCTCAGAAGTGTTAAACAGTTGGAGTTGGCCATGTGTGCTATTTACAGCATTACAGCTTGGTGCACATTAGAGGTTGTTCCCAGGATTTATCTTTTTCAGCAGCACAGCAGCTGGAGAGTGACTTTTCCAGCACCTGTGGTTCCATCTTTCACCTCATCTGCTCCGACTGGGGGCTGCCAAGTGAGAGGGGCATCCTCAAACAACCTGCTCCCCTTGTTTCCCTCTGCATCCCCACGGGGTGATTTGGATCAACAAGCTGATCTGATGGAAAGCTAATCCACAAAAGCAAAACACTGATTTCCATAAAATCAGCTGGCAAGCAGCAGTGTGAGGGCACTGCTGGGCAATGATTAGCAGGACTCCCTCTGGCAGCTCCTTGCATTTGCTGCAGATCGGGTGTAATCTAATCCCAAACCTGCTGGGAGAACAGACCATTGTTCTGCTGTCACTTGTGCAGGCACCATCATAACAAAGTCCTGAGTCTACAGAAGATATGCTGCACTAGAAACACATTTGGGGATTTTCATCCTGCTTTTCTTTTTCTTTGATGCAGTTTTTGTTTGTGAAAAAGTGCATCATGCAGGAAGATTTTACTCACTCTAAACAACAACAACAACAACAACAGCAGCAACAACACAACTTCCTGAACAACCATGCTCTGTATTGGCAGGGAAGTAAGAGAGCTTGTACTTTAAGAACTGCTTAAATCATCTGTAGCACTTCTCATCTGGCTTCCAAATATTCCCACCACCTCCTGCAAATGGAAAAACTAAGTGCAGCTGGCGGGTATAAAACCAGTATTTTCCAAAGTTAAATGAACAACCATCAGAAAAGGAAGAAATATTTTCTAATGGTGAATCCACAGCGGAAAGTCTGGGAAGGGAAACTGGAAAATAGAGGAAGTGGCTGGGTTCATGTGTATAGTGAACTCAAGGAAGGTGATGAGGAACATGCAGTTTTGATTTATGAATTGGGGTCAGAGTGAGAGTACAGATTCAGAGAGAGGAAATATATTCTTGCATCACCAAAACATAAAGCAAGGGCACTTACACCCTCTACATGAAATTAGCATCTCTGTCATCACATTCATGCATAAATATACTTTCAATTAACGTCTTGAAAACAAAAGGAAATCAGTCCGACTGATTGCAAAGCGAGCCCACGGAGTTCTGACTTTTAAAAGTCTTAAGAAGACTTGAAGGTTTACATTCTATTAGCAAAACTGTACATTATTTCTAGTAGTGTTAGCTGTTCTTAATTGGAAATTTTCTTCAGAGAGCAATAAGGTTTGTAAGTTTCGGAACTCATAGAAATATCAGCTGGTTTCCAGGAAATTCAGTGGTTCCATAGACTGAATTTTTACTTCTGCAGTATAATGAAAATTTTATTTCAGGACCCAGAAGGAGAGAAAACGCAAGATTTAAAAAATGTTGCTTTAAGAGAAAACTGGGATACCTGACTTTACTGTAAATGAGCAGATTTTCCTGTTTGAGAGAAGCATTGCTTCTAGCCTGAGAACTGCAGATTTGGATCATGCCTGAGTTGCAGGTACAGAGGTTTCTGTTGCATTCCCCTGATTTCCAACACTGGGCATCTCATCAGTGTTCCATCTATCACCTGCTTTGAAAATCAGTGAACAATTTGACAAAAAATTATTTCAGAAGTTGCTAGATTCCAACAGGCAATCTGGAGGCTACGTGGCCAGGCCATGTCATTACCTGGTCCCCCAGGAACCTGAGCATTACCTGAGCATTACCACGAGCATTACCTGGTCCCCCAGGAACCTGAGTCACAGTGCTTGAGTTGTCCAGCAAGTCAGCAGTGGTGACAAACCTATAAACAGCTGGAACAGCACATGACTTAGGAACAGGGAGGAGATGGATGGAGACCAAAGATGTTCTGTCAGGGGCAAGGGCAAGACATGTCAGAAAAAAGGACAAACTTGAGTTGCCTGGCCAGAAAGTCAAGGCCACAGGAAATCAGTCTTCCTAGATCTGCTGTTCATGGGAAAAATTTACAAGTGCATTTCCTAGGCACCTGCTTTAAGCACTGAGGGATAACATTGAGGTAAGTGCCAATTCATTTTACTGGGTTGCTACATGAAAACCAGGGAAAACAAATGCTTGCTGAAAGCAGAGTAACATGCTATGTCTGGACACCAGCATTTTCTGTTCTACAGGGCTCCACAGCAGGAGCAGCACTGATCATCCACTACCCACCCAAACACTTGCTAAAATAGTAGCAGTCCTCTATTACATCTTCTGGGCCTCAACAGCACTTTTAAAGCTGGGACCCCAGTCAAACTTACCACCCAAGCAGAGGGAGTCCTCTGGGGCTCAGAACTGTGTGTAGATGTCTAGCCATGCCCTTCTAACACAGGCTGAATAACCCCATTGCCTTTGTACTCAACATGGTGGTGCCCTCCCCACAAAACTGTCTCTCCAGCTCAAGTACCAGCTCTCCTTATCTTCTGTGTCCACTCCTCTCCAAGTTAACTCTGTTATCCCACTAAGTTCTGTCATCCTGCAAATGCTGGCAAAAAGCATTTGTCACGTTGACTTTATTAAAAACCAAGAAAAATTAAGCAAGACCCTAAGAAGGGTTTTGCCCCTTCCATTCCTCACCCTCCCCAATTTACCCTGGAAGAGCATGTATAGTTCTGTACACAGAATGCTTTTTTCAGACTCAAATGTCCTTCCTATCCCAGAAAATGAAGTCCTTCACACAATTTTTAGAGATTTATGCAAAACCTAGCTCTTTGTGAAGGAGCACTCAGCCATAAATACTGTGTGAGGTCTCCAGGTAGTTTAGAATGAAGGTGACCTCTGCTGTGACAAAACTAATCCATTGTAAGAAACCATCAGCAGAAAGTATTCACCTGCCTCTGGAATAAGTTATGCTTCCGTGCTTCAAGCACAAATGGAAAAAGCTTCAGCTGGAGGAAAAGATCAGGAGGGCAAGCTGGCTGTAAACACCTTAATGAAGTACATGTTTGCATTTCTTCATGCTGCACATCAATAGCTGAGTCTTTTCAATAGTGAATGCAGCCCTAAATCACAGCCAAGCGGTCAAAGTACAATTGCTGGTCCTTAGCAGGTGTGGGTGAGGCAGAGGCACACCGTGTGGTACAACATGACCCACAGCTATTGCTGTGTGGGGCTTCAAGAACAAAGCTGGCACAGTCTCGTAATGTTTATGGGTTTTTAATGTGTGATTTGCACTAGTGCCACCTTTGACCAGGGGCTAGCAGTTTGTAGCGTCTTGAAAAAAGTGGAATTTAAAATCTGTGCTCCACAGCTTACTGTGGCTACCTCAGTCCATCTCAAAGACACATCTGGTTTGAGAACCCCCCCACCCCCTGTGGTAATTTCAAGTGGCTTAGTGTAAAAACGCAAGAACAAATTTCACCCTGGAAACCCTATATTGCTAAGACAACAACTAAGCAATAATATTGCTAAGAAACAAACACTCTTTAATAACCCCCCCAATACAGACAGCAGACAATTTCTAGATCACCTTTAACTTCCCACAGCCATCCTACTTCATTGCACTGAACTGTCCTCTCTCCTGCATTGGTGGCATCAGAAGTACAGCTAGATCAAAACTGGACAGCTTCCCCATCACAGTCTGTAAAATTCAGGATATAACCAGAAAAGCCTTGCCACTGCAGACTGTCAAGTCTGCTGTGATTAGTGTATCACTTGAAATGTGGACCTTAAACATACATTCTTATCTCAGGATGAATAGTTCAAAGTATATTTTATTGACATTCTTCAAACAGCCTGGAGAGAAGTAACAGTATTTAATCAAAAGAAGGAAAAATAAGATAGAAACCTGAAAAACTGCTAGCTTGCATTCAGTGTTAAAACTTGGAGGTATAAACAAAAGCCTGGAGTAAAAATATGAAGTATATTTCCAATCCTTCAGTGCAGAAAACCAGCAACAATGGTATTTACTCTACATTAGAAGTGTTCCCATGTTCAGATATATACTTCTCCTCTATATATATTTCTGATAATTTATGTACAAATAAGATGTCCAACATCTGTTCTTTAATACAAATATGTAATCTTCATGACTGAAACATTACAACAGTTTGATCAAAAGTATAGAAAATCATTTTAATATCTTTTTGTTTGTGGCAGTGTTTAAAAAACTCCACCCTTGCACCCAAATGACCTTAGAAGGACAAGTATTTCTTCCTTGTAATAAAACATTGCTCATTCAACATGCAAAGTATTATTGCATACATGAGTCATATGAATTACAACTAAGTCTGAAGGAAATGTGCTGTACAGCCCATTCTAGCAAGTGCTAGCTGTAATTATCACAGAAGAAAGCGTAGTACTACTGTATTTTTAAATAAAACACTACAAACTCAAGTATTGTCCTCACACTAAGACTTTAAGGCAATTAAGAGCTAGAAAGCTTCAGTTTGGCATAGCTGCATCAAGCTCTCTCCCAGTTATGAGAATTTATTTTTAGAGGAATGCTGATGAATTGTTGCTATATATTAATACAACTCAGTATGAAGTGATAAGTCATTTACAAACACTTAATATCCCCAAGTTTCACCGAGCTGATCAAATTTAAGCAACAGTTTATCCACCAGCTAAGTTTTCCAGCATGGATTTCTAAATTGTTATGAGAACAGAGAAAATATTCAATGTGTAACTTCTCAGTTTAACTGATTTTACTCCTTGAATCCATTCTTGGGGTATTACAGAATTTAAGGGTTAAAAACAGATCTGACAGTCAAATAATATTCGGCTTTACAAAGGATAATTATTTGCAGTAAAAATTTGTATAAACATACACGCAGTAGATCCAAGTCAACAGGCATTTCTTTATGGCTTCTTTCACTGAGGTACTGTTATAACATCCAGCAACAGGACACGAGTGTTCTATAAACACCACATTCATAAGCTGTACCACCAACTCATGACAAGTGGTAACAGACTGCAAATCCTGCTTCACTGCAGGACTACAGGAAAAGAGTCTTCCCTGCTATGTGGAGAGTCTCAGTGCAAGCTACAGAAAGCCTTAAAGGCAACTGGCATCAGTGGGGGAAAAGTTCCAATGAAAGTCTCCCTCTACTTAAAAGGAGAAAACATACTCATGGCAAATTGAAATCTCATTTGTTAAGAGCAAACATAAAATTCCAAGGCAGCAAGGGCATGTAGCACAGCAGCCATACATTAGGACTTGAAATGTGTCATTAAGCTCTTGCATCTGACCCTTGAGCTAAGTGCATGCATAGGCTCAGAGCAGCCAACCTGTGACCATGACACCACACAGAACACCACTGACAGAGGGGAAGGTGCAAGCACATCACTTCTGTTGATCCAACAGCAGACAGAAAACCCCTGGTGACAACAAGAGTATTCCTCAGCTGTCAAAAGTTGACTAGTGAGTGCACAGTTAGTTGCATCTTTCACTGTTTACATGGGGGGGGAATTTGCAAATCACAGTACTCCACTCCCAGTACTCTTAGTGCAAGGGGAAAGAGATGTTCTGTTAAGATAGCATGTTTGTTGCCATATGCATTTATCATTCTACTTTTACAGCAGAAAGTATTCTTTTGCTGTTTTTCTTCTTTTTTTAATAGAGTGGCCATGGTATTACTACAGCCAAGACTCCCATTTTCATTACACCCATGCTAAAAATACGGTTCTGCAATAAATATTGTTAGAGTAAAATGGAAATTCAAAACATGCTCAGTTAATTACAGCAAGTAGTTCTTTCCAATCAAGGATTTTTAACCCCACAAACCCATTAAACAGTTTGCAGATGCTCAAGTTCCTTATTTGAAGATACAGCACAACATTAAAACTCAGTGCTTAGCCACGTACAATCCATACTGTAATCTATGTACATGTTATAACATATCCCCACTTAGATCAACAAATTCATCATCCCTCTTTACCAAGTCATCTTCATCTTCCAAGTCTTTCCAGGTGCTAGTGGGTAAAGCTGGTTTGACAGACTGTCTCTGCAGTAAAGCAAATGGAAACAAGGAAGACAAACGGGCAGAATTTCTCAGCATGGGAACAGAATGTGCATCTCCAGAAACAGCCTGACTGTGTTCTTCATCCATTTTCACCTGAAGGCTTTGCACTTCCTCCATCAAGTCCAAAATCTTGGCAGCTGTAGCTATTGTTCCACCCCCATGGAGCTGGGCCTCAGGAATCCATCGTAGGTAACGCTGTGCCCAGACTTTGATTTCGGGGCCGTCGATGCGCGGCAGCAGAAGACCGTGGTAGTCGACAGGTTTGCTATGCCAGCTATCATAAAACTCCCTTAAACTATTAGGGGGCTCATCTGAAGAATTTATGAACTTGCCAATTCTTTTACCCAGAATGTTTTTAATTAAATGATCTGTTTCCTCCCTGAAAAATCCTCTCTTCGTGGAAGGCTTTGCCTGTGTCAGTGGCAAAGAAAGTTGCCGTTGATGCTTTAAGAGGGAAAAAAGGTAAAATATTCAGATAAATATTAATGGAATAGAACTTCAGAAAGCAGTTTTAAGAGGAAGAAAAACAAAATTGTATTCAGGAATGTCTTGCAAGCAATAGTCACTTGACCTATACAGAAAAGCAGTGGATGTGTTTAAATTGTTATTTTTCAATACATCAAGTACTTAACAGAGCATACTGAGTATTGCCAGCTTCCTTCCCTGCTTACCTAAAGTAACACAAATACAGCAATTGTCTTGAAAAAGCCAAACCCTCTGCTTACATTTAAGTATTGCCAGTGTCCATATTTAGTTTAGGCTAGTTAGAAATCTTTGTTTATGGGTTTTTACCCAGTGGTCCCTCACTGAATCTCAGATAAATGCTATAGATCATACTGGCAGTGTCTCACATGAGAATGCTTTACACAGGATAAAATTTACCAATGAACTGCAATTGAAAGAGGCTACTCCAAAAGTTTTTCCATGAGCTTGTGCTACATGCCAGTAATTAAGTGGTCTGTCCATAATCCTCCATACTCCAGACAGTTTTTTGCTGTTATTGATCCCCCTCCCATTTCAAGTGCGCACACACACACTCCAAAATTAGGGAGACAATCACAAACCTATGTATTTCAGTCAGGTAATCCACCATTTGGAACAACCAAATGAACTCCCTTCAAACACATCATTGCAACTTGCCTGAATATTAAATCCCATGACTTACCAACAGACTTGAATACAAGAAAAAGAATCCCTAACTTCATGGCTATGAACTATAAAAGAGTTATTTACAACTCTGATGCACACAAACTGGGTTCTTAAGATACAGGTGGGCCTGAAGTATATGTGTATTTTCTCAATTAAAAAAAATCTGCACCAATACTTTCACTGTGAGAACATTTGAAATAAGAGATATGCAAAATATTTCTAGAATTGAAATAACAGTTTAGCAGCACATATCTTACTTTGAACCGTGCAGTCTTCCATTGACTCCTATCTGGTTTTGGTTTCTCTGCATAAAGAGGGTTGTTCAGGAAAGCCAGGGCCTTGGGGTCAAACTGCACACACCAGTCCCACACAGTCAGGAATCTGAAAGGACCACTTTGTGTCTTGAGGCTTTCCCCACTCTGCCAAAACAAACAGGTCACATTTAATACAGCTAGAAGGGAATTCTGACTAAGTCAAGGTGAAATAAAGAAACTGGCTTTTCAGAAAAAATGCCACAGAGTTGCAACAGCATTCTTGCTTTCTATGTGCTCAATAACTGAACAACAACAGTGCAGACTTTCACAGATGAAAATAAAGTTAAATATTCTCAGAAAAAAAGACATTTTGAAACTTGGGCTAAAGACAGACACTTGTATTCTTCAAACACAGGGGGCACACTACGATTCCAAACGCCAAAAGCTGGAACTGCAATCATGCAATGCTACTGGTCTAGATTTTGTGATCAACAATTTATTTGAATGAAAGACAGTAATATTCACTTTTTCCTTTAGTCTTTCTGCAGTCTTGCAGAGGATACTCCCATTGCTCCCAGCTTCTTAGCTCTTAGGCTAGAGAAGAGCAGGAACCAAATATAAATCAACATTCAGGAGATGTTGATTTTGGAATACAACAGAATATACTATACAAGAATTTCATAGATAACTTATTCTGCCAGACAGCTGGATATTCCTTGTAGGTTAAGGAGCTCCAATTTCACTGAAGGCCATTAAACATGAAACTGCAGCTACATATTACAGGTAATATATTCCTTCTGTCATCATAAACTCCAAAGTTCTGAACTTGCCTCCCTATAGACAAAATTGCACTTGTTCACCCTTCAAGGCAGTTCAATGAGTAAGGAAAATGGTGCTGTTGGGAATTAGCTTTTTTTGAGAGTTCCTTTTTCATTGGTCAAACTCATTCTCCAACACACTGCATCCACAAAATACCAAACCCTTACCTTATTAGTGTCTCTTTGATGTTGAGAGTTGAAGAAAAAAGTGCTAAAAATAGGCACATAGAGGCTGTCTGACAAGACAGTTAAGTAAGTTTCTGTGAACTCAAATGCTGGAGGATACTGTTGTACCAGCTGCCAAACACAATTTAGCAGGAGGAGAAAAACAGGTGCCTATGCAAACAAAATATTTAATCAGTTTCAGAAAAAGTTAAAATTGTTCCACCATGCAAACTATTTCTTTTATAGTATCGAGTGTCTCCAAATACAAATCTTAAGGCAAGAAGCATGATTAACTACAGAACTGCTGCATGTACATTTGGCTGAAATTTGAAGATGTATTATCTGAGCAATCCTTGGCCAATTATTGACAGAAGAGATAAGCACTTTCTACTCTGAATTTAAATGTTGCCACTATGAAGCCTTTTAAAGGTGGCAAAGCAAAACTAGTTTATATCAATTCTTGATCAGAATTAGTCAGTGTACACCTATTACTTCCATTTGAATAGCAATCTAATCTAGTCCCAAAGCAAGACAGTAAAAAGTTGATCTCCAGATGTGACAGGAATAGGCATTTAACTTGAGTTATTTCTATGGATGCTACTACCATTAAACACAGTTTCCAAGAGCACAGGACACACGACTTTCAAAATACTCCAAAACCGGGAACTTTTTCCTTTGTTCTCTTTAATAATGAAGCCCTTGCTGATCTCTAAACAGCAAAAACAGTGACACTGTACAAACATCAACCCATAAAACAAAAGTTCCTCAGAGTAACTGGAACTTCTGGACTAACAGGTAAATCCCTCCTCATGCTGAGTAAGCTTATAAATAGTAAGTAAAGGAAAGCGATTTAAAAAATTATACCTCCTCTTTCTCACTTTTGTGTAAGTGGTTACAGCGATCCAAAAAGCTATGTCCTCCAATCACCCACTCCTTCTGAATAAGGCTCTGAAACCCTGACTTTGTTCTGCTGTATGAATCCATCATCACTTGAACCAGACTCGAGATTACACAGCACAGATCAGTAGCACTCTCTTCTATAAAGGAGAACAGAAACCACATTTTACACTGAGCCATTCGTCAAACATTATGTAAGAAAGCAAAGCATTGCCATGTTCACATAAACAAAATTGTATTTCCAGATCAGAGCAGGTGAGACGTCTTTGCAAGTCAGAGAGGAGCTAATCCATTATTCCAAATTTAAGGCTGCTTACACGCTTATCCTAGGAAAGTACTTGGACAATAAAACCTGCAAGCTCCATCCCTTACTACTGTAACTTGCCTATGCCCTTCAGTCTCCCACAAGCACACACTGCCCCTCAGCCCAGCCATTTGTCCTTACCCTTCCTACCCTCCACACCTAATTTCACAAGGTGTGAAACTGCCTCCTCATGCAACATACAGTCTTCACCTTTCCAAAAGGTGTCTCCAGAAAACACGTCTTACCATTCTCAAGTGTCTATATGTGTGAAAAACTCAACTAAATCACCAATCCAGGAGTCACTTAATAGTTAACTTTAGATTTGGTTTTACATGTGATTACTCAGTCTAGGAAAATAAACTGCTCAACATGTTTACAGTAAGTATATTATTCCATGTATTTTCAATAAAGAGTCTGCAGAATATCCAACATGTATCTAGAAAATATAAAGGTTATTTTTCAAGGTTTTCATATTACTGGTCCTTTGAGTGGATATGGTTCCCGTGCCCCTAAAGTACAGCAAAGGGCCTGGGAGACCTTAAATAAAATAAACTGGGAAACAGGAATGTTACCTCTTCCTTATGCAAGACTCTCCTGCCAATTTATCAGCAGCTTTTTCATTCATATCCTGCAACTGTGCTTACCATATTTTCTTTAACTACAGGAAGCATTTCCAGAAATGTGGGAGATACAGGTGTCTTACTTGAGCGCTGTAGAATTTTAGCAAGTCTCTACCATAATCATAAACTTACAGCTTAATCTACTTCAAAATGAATTTAAACAAATCAATATATAGGACTATCTTACTAAATTCTTACCTATGAGGAGAACATTTGTATGCTGTATTTCCAGACACTCAGCAACTTCTATGGCTTTCTTCAAGACTCTCCTGTTTTGGTACAGGAAAAGTTGAGTGAAGTTTCTTATATTAGTTTCCCCTAGACAGGGTTAGAATGCCACATTTGAAACTTCACTAGTTCTTTAAAACACAAAAACCATGCTCAGTTTGTGTAAACTATGAACTGCTCAGCTTTAAGAACATTTTATCTGGCCATTAACCATGCATTTTCAGTTGCTATGATACACCACTTTATTCTGGATCAACAGCAGCCATCACACACTGAAGTATTACAATTGCTAAGAACCAGATCTTTTTCCTGGAAAGAGCCAACATCACCACATTTATGTTCTCACATACTACATTCTACATTTCTTCCAAAATCTGCTTTCAAGAGAGAGAGGGAAGGATGAGCAATCAGCTCTTGTAAACACTCAGATAAAAGTAATACTGAGAACATTAATACACAAGGAAGACTGAGTGGAATTACAGATCACATAAACCAGATGTAACATTGCTGGTTTCTAGATCTAAATTTTCATAAAGTTAGTTATTCTTGGCAAAAGCCTGAACACAAATTAGGATTCTTGCAATATCTTAGGTCACTAATAGAAGCTGACAGTTTACTTCTTAAGTGTGGAGTAGTCAGATTCTTCTCTGTTCTATCATCTAGAACATGTGACAGAGCAGTCCTACTAACTACAAAAGCCAAGAACAGGCTGATGCAGGAACAAGCTGGATCCAAGTATGGAAATGACCAGCCTCAAAACCCAGCCTAGCTTTTACTTTAAACTATCTGTGATTTTCATTATGTCAATGAATTTCTCCACATATATGGTCTTCACTATAACCTTTCAATAAACACATTTAAATTCTGTATTAACAAGTTAATAATTATCAATATTTATGGACTGTTATTAAGACCAGAGGGACTGGAGCTGACTGCAGAAGCACTCCATGGTAATTAGCTGATTACAGAATAAAGTAACAGACAAAAGAGTTAGCAAAAAGTAACACTGAAAACATAACTCCTCAACATTCCACTACAACAAGCCTTAAGTTAGCCAACACCATTCCAACACTTACTCACTGTGGACTGCTGAAAGAAGAAAAGAGAACTTAAGGAACAATCAGCACAGAAGGGGGACAAAACAAACAAGAAATATCCTTTTATAAATCTTTAGTGGACTAACATCTTGAACACTGCACTTCATCTCATCCTAAAGGACATTACAGAAGTAGAGAGTACAGAGAAGAAAGGCAAGGCCAGTCAGAGACATGGAATAGTTTCACACAAGAAACAAACAGGGTCCTTAGTTTGGAAAGAAGGTGACGGTGCAGGATGGAAATTACTGGATCTGTATTTTTAACTGGCTCTCTGGAAGAATTGTAATTGGAATGATCTGCTACTTCTCATATCCTTTAAAGCAAAAGGTGTAACACAAGTCTGCACTGTTAAAAACACTGTCTCAAGTTGCAGAAATAAGATATATAAATGGGACCATAAGCCTGTCTTAATTTTTTTCCTGTTGGCAGTAAAGAATTCAGTTTCAAGAAACTAGCTAGAAAACCCACTACAAATGCAATTACCAACAATCTGAAACACAGAAAGCTGAAGATACAGCAAACCTGATTATTTCTAGCCAGTTTGTGCTCTCCAGTAATGAAAACCATTTCACATCAGTTGCCCAAAAGTCTGTACTGTTATCTGCAAAAAAAAAAAAAAAAGAAAAACAAAAATTGGTTTGTTCACACATACAATGATAATTAACAGCCATCCATTGATTAACCCTTCAGTTATGAACAGTATAAAGCAACCAGTACTAAGGAGTCAGCAAATCTTAATCACTATTAAAGTTGACAACTTATATCTAAATAAGAAAGTGAAGTAGTCCCACAAACATCAGAGTTTTATAGCACCACAGCCTTTTCTAAAAAGTAAGTTGAAGGTTCATGGCACTCAAACCAGATAAATAAATCTGTTGACAAAATGGAAAAGGAATTAAAAAGTTTAATCAGAGATGATTAAACATATGATGATCTACATAAAGCTTAACCTAAAGACACTAGATTTTGACAATCATTACCATCAGAGCCAGACACCTCAATGGGTTTTAGAAGTAGGTTATAAAAATTTATGGGATGTAAGACTACCTGAAAAATGTTTTAAACAGTTTTTGCTGCAACTAAAAAAAGGCATTAAAATACATAAACAGGGAGGCCAAGTTCAATACCAAAGTCATTAAACGCCTATGAATTTCACTAGGACTTTTGTAGTTTTTTTCAAATGCCACCTAAGTGTCCATTGCTTTTATTTCTACCAAAGCCAGTCAACAAATATTGGAAAGCTTTCACAAGCTGATACAGTCAATTAAAACCAGAATAGATTACATTTGCTGCATGAGACAATCCTTGAAGCACAAGGCCTACAAAGGTTCTACTAGTGAGAAACCAGATACACTAAATTCCTTCTTCCCCCACCCTTTCCAGAACAGCTTCAGTTCCACAAGTTTCTGTGTACCTGCCCATGTCCAAGAGTCTCTCCAAACACTTCCAGTGTTCAATTCCAGCACATTTACACACGTCTGTCTCTGCTGCATCTTGCTCCTATGCCTCAAATGCACAGGCAAACACGTGTTTTATTCCTGTAGCTGTGCTGCCTCCATGCCTCTGCACCTCATCCTGCTCATTACACAATTTAAACTCCTCTCCCAATTTCTTTCACCCTGACCATGGAAACTAGTTCTCCACAGAAGTATTAGAATGCATCTTCCAAGTTCTGTTCCATTAGACATAGTTTTCACCAAATCCCACCACCCTCACAGTAAAGAATTTTTTCCCCAATACCTGACCTAAAGTTGCCCATTTTCCCTTGTTCTGTCATTTCATGCTCTCATCTAAAATCCCTCTGTAGGAAGGGATCCTGTAGCCTCTACAGGAACTGGAAGGTTCCATAAAGTCTTCGTGGAAGCCTTCTCTTCTCCAGGCTGAACAATCCTAATTCTGTCAGCCTTTCCTCATGGGAGAGATCCTCCAGCCCTCTGATCACCTTGGCGGCCTCCTCTGGGCTGACTCCAGCAGGTCCCTGTCCCTCCCATGCTGGGAGCCCAGAGCTGGATGCAGTGCTCCAGGTGGGTCTGAGCAGAGCAGAGCAGAGGGGCAGAATCCCCTCCCTGCCCTGCTGCCCACAGGGCTCTGGATGCAGCCCAGGACACGTTTGGCTCTCTGGGCTGGGAGTGCCACGGACAAGCTGCCTATACCATATTAACTAGGCATGTACAAGACAAAAGTTATGGTTAATGTGTTCAGGCTTAAAAATATGGTAATAAGGTCATAAATTTCTGTAAGATCTTAGTACTTCTGCAAAAGGTAACCTGAATGTTTTCCTCAGACTGAAAGTGCATAGTGCTGTACTCAGTGAAGTACAGTCTAATATCAAACCTTATTTAGAAAACTGCAAGAATACTGACTAGATGGCAGTTTCAACACATTCCCTTTTGCATGAATATGATAATGACAATGATACAATTACATAATTAAAATACATAGTATTTCATGACACAGGTTAAATGACTTAAATTCAAGCTTAGGCTTTTCTCCAACAGAGGGTGAGTTACCAGAAATCAGATAAAAAGGTAATTATTTTAGCTTTTAAGATTCACTGTCGATTTGACAGTGCATTCTAAACAAAATCTTCAGTGTGAAACTCAAATACCTCAGAAGTAGAGCGGAGCTTTTTTCATCTCAAGAGGTGAGGTCAAAGTGTTTCATGACAGCAAAATAGTTGGAAAGTCTCAGAAGAAAGAAGCCTGAAAGCCTAGACCATACTTTCCCATGGCTCCCATTTGATTTCTTTCTAAAGGACAGAATTTAAGCAGCTTCATATGTTCTGAGATGTGACTAGTGTGTAACAAAACCAAGGGCAAAAATTAATTAGCAGTCTCTACTCTTGACAGAGCCCAAAGGCTAAAAGTTTGGCCACAGAAGACTGAAAATCTTCCCCACAAACTTCATTCCAATTACTGTAATCCAACTAACACTTAAGACTCTACTCCTTCAAAAGTAATTTTGAGATACTGTGACAGCTTAGCAAGTGGTGATTAAGTCAAAGAACTACAACCCTTCATTCACATCCAGACATGAGCAGTCTTCAGTTACATATTTTAAAATCTGCTTTTAACCACCCTCAAAATCTGCTTTTAACCACCAATCAAGAAAATACTGCACTCAGGAGTCACAGCACATCATTGTTATGCTTTGCTTTAAAGTCTGACTTACCTATCAAAAACAGCTGTTTAAATCTTGTGTATGCAGTCTGGATATCTTGCAGAGATGGAAGGCTGCTTGACAAGTCATCCATCTTCAGGAGCTCATAGGGAGGTTTGCTAATTGTCTTATAGATTCTAAATCAAACCATCAAGAAATTAAAGCTTTCTGCTTCACAAGTCAAATAATGCATCAACTATTATCTGAAGACAAAGTTAATAGGTTTGATTTATCAAAGAGTTGTAATACCAGAAGATAGACACTCTGGAAAGCTAGTGACCTCCATGCATTTCTAAGTACTGTCTGGAAGCTTGCCTACAGGCTTATAACACTATTTGATGCTTTTAACCATGACACCAATAAAATTATACTCATGCCTATTTGTGCAGTTATGAATATTACAAGCACTTTTTGATTTTTACTAGTGTTTCTTTAGTATTTTCTTCACTAGACACACCAAAATCACTTTACTAGGAGGTTGCTAGAGCTGTATCCTGAAAGAAGAGATGGACAGAAACACCCAAAACTCCCACCAGAAGCTTACAACTTCTATTGACTTTTGCTAACCAGATTCTGATATCTAGCTGCTAGGTCTTCTAATGAAGCACACAAGTAAAGGAAATTATTTGGATTCAAACAAGACAATGTACCTTGCACTTCCCTATAAATCTACAGATTTTTGCCTTGAAGGAGAGGAAGAAATATGAGGCAAGATGATGCTCTGGCTTGGACCCAGAGCATTCCCTCTCACTCAGGTTCCAGAGCTCAGATGAACATCAGTGTAGTAACTACATCTGCTGTCACACTGGCCTCTCTGTTATCAAGACCTGGGAAAAGTTGCTCTAGCTCATACTTCAGAAGTGAAGTCTTATGGGCAGTTTTCCAGGTAGGACAGAGTGCTTTGCTTCCTGCAGGCTGTAGCACAGGAACCTGCTTTAGGTAAGAACTACAGGAGTCCACATCAGAAACATGGGTTACCAGACCTAACGGAAGATGCATCAGATCAGAGACGATGAGGGAGAGCAATTGCTGGCCAAATACAGTGCTACTTCTAAATGACATAGCAAAGAACTTAGGCTGCAAGATCAGGCTCTGAACAGCTTTTTAAAAAACAAACTGCTAATTGTAAACATCTGCTCTGTGCCTGAGTTCAGACTATTACTGTAATGGCACTTGAACACACCCCGATGGCCAATTTGTAGATATATTTTAGACTGCAGTGATTAAACACCAGTACTGCACAGCAAAGAAAAACAGCAATACTGCCCCAAGTCAAAACGGCCACAGAGAAGGGTTCAAAATATCAGGGGATACCTTGTTAGAGCTTACTGCTAGTTTTATTTACTTTCACATCACTAAACAGCATTAAAGACAGTTCTAAGTCATATAAGCTTTCCCATTTCAGGGTAGAAATAATAGAGAACCTGCAGGAAGGGCCACAACTCTTTCCTATGCAAGTATAATTAATTTTATAAACAAAAGCAGTTTTAAGAGCCAAATCAAGCTGTTTTCTATTCGTTCTGTGTGATTAACAGGTCTCCATCTATGAGGAGCAAGGAGCTAATGTTCAATGTAGAGACTGTACCTAGGAGTCTGATCTAACAGGGGGCTGCTGAGAGAGAAGTTCTGTCTCGGACCAAGAACAGTTAAAAAAAGCACCAAAATTAATGGGCAAAAAGTCATTGCCATAACAGTCAGACAGCTGTGCTCCTTCCCTCAAGTTAAACTTGTCATTTCTTAAACTGTTGAACGAATTCAGTTCACTGTTCCATCTGAAAAAGTGCTGTCTGCCTTCACACCTGAAAGCTGCAGTAGTGAATTGCTCAGGCTGCCTCAGACATTTTAGGACACCTCATCTCAGGTTATTTAAGAACATGTACCTAGCTCTCAGAAGGTGGCAGAGTCTTAAAAACTCAGTTTGTAAATGCACGTTTAGAGACAGAGTCTACATTTCTCTTACATGCAAAACAATCAAGCCATTAAAGCCCACAGGCTTTGCTGCTTCTTTGCCTAAAAAGCACACCACAGTTAGTACAGATTTCTCAGAAATATATGTGTATGCAGCTCCACAGAAAAACCCTTTGGTGAAGTTCCAACCCTGCAAAAATGACCAGTGCCATTGGGTCAAGGGCTTAAACACATTCCACTACAGCAAACTACTTTCAGATACAGAACTTGTTTCCTGATGTGTGAAAGCTTAAAAGATATAGCATATATGGAAAAAGAGAAGCAAGGTCCATACCAAGCAAAGTGTTGTGGACAGAATAGCTATTACTGACCCATCCAAGAAGGCTTTTTGCATTTGTGAAGTGCTGTCATCCTGTTCTTTGGGAAACGTGGACATTTTGAGAAGAGCAGCACCATTATGGCAAGACCAACACCAAATCTGCAGAAAGATATTCATCAGATGAGAAAAATAAGTAAATTCTTCTGTACAAGGTATTTGCTCAAGTGACTGAGTAATTTCAAAATTTCTCTGTGCTTTTGCTTCATTGAATTTTTAGTGTATTTAATAACACCATCAACAGAAGCCAACTCCTACACCTGCACCAAAATTACATGCCTGAGTACACAATATTACCACTTGCAAGTTTTAAGTTAGACTTAACACAGGCACAGGGAAATATAAAATGACAGATTATGCCAAAACATTACTTTCTCACCTTCCCTCACAGGTAAAAAAAAAAATTGATCAAAAAGCTTACAGCCAAATTATGTCGGAATATATGCCACAGCAAGATAGAACTTGTATATATATATTATCCATCAGTTTCTCCACTATTGGATTTTTCTAATAGTTCAGCCTTGAGATAACTCACAATACATACACTGATAATTTTCCATGTGAACTATGCATAAAGAGTAATCGAGGCATATGAAATAAAGTATTAAACACTCCACAGCTAAATCAGATTGCACGGTCATAGATATTTCTTACGGCAAATCAGCCCTCAAAGCTTCTTACTTCCCTTTACCCATAATTTCCTCATTCATACTTCTTAATCCTTGAAGTTTTCAAGATGATCTGTAAACTTGCATTGAAACAGGGAGCAAGAATAATTTTCATCAGGAATATTACACAAATGAAATCAGGAAGTAGAAGCTCTCCTACCAATTTACAGTAACCAAGAGATGTAGCTCAGAAAGATACAGAAACCTCACAATCATCAAAAGTGAAAAAAATTACTACACTGTCCTTCCATTACCTTCTAAAACCAATTCAGTATGGCCCAGCTATCTTGACACTACCTTCACAGATACTGTTTGGAAATAATTAGAAGAGTTCTACAAGGCCTCTGAACAGTGGACAGCTACAGATGTTGTCATCTCTCTGGACATCTGTAAGGCCTTTTACATGGTTACACACAACATCCTTCTCTCAAAATTGGGGAGACAGATTTGATGCATGGAGTGTTCAGGGATGAGGAACTGATTGAATGGTCCCATTCAGAGAGTAGTGGTCAACTACCCAATGTCCATTTGGAGATCATTGATGAGTGGTGTCCCTCATCAGGGGATGAGTAGTACAGGGGTCTGTACTAGGACCAGGACTATTTAATACCATTATCAATGACACAGTCAGTTAGATTAACTGCATTCTCAAATTTCCAGATGACACCAAGCTGAGGTGGTTTGACAGGATGCCATCCAGAGGAACCTAGACAAGCTCAAGGAGAGGTCCATGGGAACACCATGAGGTTTAACAAGGCCAATTGCTGGTGCTGCACCTGGGTCAGGGCAATCCCCAGTACCTGCACAAGCTGGGCATGAGCAGCCCCAGAGCAGCCCTGCCCAGAAGGACTTGGGGTGCTGTGGGTGAGAGGCTGCACATGCCCTGCCATGGCACTCACAGCCCAGAGAGCCAAACGTGTCCTGGGCTGCATCCAGAGCCCCGTGGGAAGCAGGGCAGGGAGGGGATTCTGCCCCTCTGCTCTGCTGAGACCCACCTGGAGCACTGCATCCAGAGCTGGGCTCCCAGCATGGGAGGGACAGGGACCTGCTGGAGTCAGCCCAGAGCAGAGACACAAAAATGGTCACAGGACTAGAACACCTCTCCGGTGAGGATACACTGAAGAGTTGGGGTCACCCAGCCTGGAGAAAGCTTTGGGGAGTTCTTTTTGCAACATTTCATTACTTAAAGCGGGCTTATAAGAAAGATGGGGAAAGACTTTTTGTAGGTCTTGCTGTGGTAGGACAAAGAGTAATGGTTTGAAACTAAAAGAGGGTGGATTTACAACTATATGTACAGAAGAAATTTTTCTCAAGGAGGGTGCTGGAACACTGGATGGAACAGGACGCCTACAAAGGTGGTAGATGCCCCAGAAACACTGAAGGCCAGGTTGGACAGGGCTCTGCACAACCTGATCTAGAAGATGCTTTGGGTCATTCCAGAGGGGGATTATACTAGATGCAGTTTAAACATCCAGACTATTCTGCAGTTCTGTGAACACAAGATGGAATAACATATCCCAAACACTACTGTTTCTGTGTAAGAGCCAGTGTAATAGGTATCTGACTCTGAGGAAAAAGTCTACCACACTACTTTGACTTTTAGGCAGGACAGTACAGTACTATCTCCTCCATGGACCAATTAACTTAAGAGCACAAAATGAGCATGGTTTTCCTTGGCAAATTTAACAGACATATTTACATTAAGGTAAGACCTCACAAGTGAGATTACTTTTCTCCTTGTTTCCATCTTCTCTGTCTTACTGGTTCTTGAACTAAAAGGCAGGAAGCCAAGCCCAGCTTGCTACAGGCTGCAAACCAGTGTATTTAACTTCAATTTCTGTTGGACTTGTAGAACTAGTTTTTCAGTTGGGTTACTTGACTTTGTAAAAATGCTGCATCATCACAGCCATAGTACTAACCAGAACCCAAGCCAGGTAACTGGAGGTGTTCAGCTACACCTTACATGCAACATCTTCACCTCAATATCCAAATAGCATTTCAAGGCCTACATCTTGCCCCAGCCAGATGCCACTCAGCACAGTCTCATGAAAAACAGGCTGATGGACAGATAGGCTAGTAATATATGTAGGCTATAAAACATTAGTAAATGGGAACTGTGAAGAGTAAATATATGTTTTGCTGTTATGTAATGTATAGGTTATATATATGTTTTGCTACATATTATATACTGTTCAGTGAAATACAGAATGTATCAAGCACTTCTCCTTCCAACATCTGTTTCGCTTCTGTAGATGACCAGGTATACATGTAAACTGTTAAAAAAAATTCTGAAAACAATATGCAGTAACATATGAAATGTTAATTGAAATTCTGCCATCTCAGTGAGAGTCTTATCACCAGCCATGCACATATACTTACAGGAATGCCTCTGCCTTCATACTTCAAGATACTCTCTTCAGAAATGCATATGGGAACAACAAAATACAAAGGCAGCCTAAGACAACAAAGAAGAGTTTCTTGGTCTCCAAAACTGAACAAAGAACAACCTCAAAGTTCCTTTTAATGATGGTGAGTGTTCTAACTCAAATTCTAACTACATATTCACCTTGCTACAATAATCTTTCCTACTAGATAATTCTATTGTCCTCAAAGCTGGGCCTTTATTTTTAGCTTGAATAAGGCTTTTTTCCCAACCTTGAGGTCTTAACTATTTTAATTGCAACACTCCCCTGCCTTTGCAAAGGTGCAATTAATTGTAACCTCTAAGACTGACTACTAAGGCCACCTTGGCTCTCTCATGCTTTGCTGTTTCAAAAGACACTCTTGCAGTATTAAATGACTAGTTCTGTTTCCATGCCTCTAAAGCAGATCACATCCTAATTCAAGAATGCCATTTAATTTATCAAGGATTTCCAGCATCAACAAATACTATTTATGTTCAAGGTTCAGAGAAGCAATCTAGGTTGGCTTGTTAGTATTAAAGGGTCTCCCAAGACAGAGTTCTAGAATAAATAGTTAAGACTCTGAAATACTAGTTTTCCAAGGTCTGTGAAATCTTTCAAGATTTGACTATGAAACAACAGCAGAACTATACAATGCCTTGTGTATATCCTAAAGGGCTCACCACCAAATGCTACTCAGCTAAATTGGTGGCCAAACTCAAATTTAGCTAACCTCCTCCTAAAGGCAACACAACCTCCACCAGCACATTTTGCAGAATTACTTTAAACCAGTTACTTTTTCCCCACCCAGCCCCCTCCCAGCAACAACAGTGGAAAATCTTCAGTGAGTGTAAGTTTAAATTTTACCACAGTAAAGGTATAGGTCTGAGAAAGTGTCATCCTAACGAGTATGACAGAAGTGTAGGTCCCACACATATGTATTTTCTATTCTCCACCCCTAGATACACTCAAAGCTTGATTTAACCAAGGTCCTGAGTAGTTGAAGTTAACCCTCCTTGAATCAGGGGGTGTGCAGGATCACCTCCTGAGATTACAAACCAAACTATTCCATAAATAAAATTGAAAACCATATCCTAAAAAGACTCCCAAAAACCTGTATAATCCCCAGCATCAAAGGTAGCTCTGATTTTCACACATCCAAAGTGTGAAACCAGAGCAATCTTACTTTTCAGAGACTCTGTAGCCTTCGTTGGTGGTCACTGCTTTGTATTTCACATTCCCTTTGGTCCGCTCCAGCTCATCGCGCCAGTCCTCGAGGGTCTCAAACATCACAGTTTGGTTCCTCCCATCTGTCAGACATCAATAAAATTAACTTTGCAGACTGTAAGGAACTCTTCACACAAAAGCAATCCTAAGTAAACCTGCTAGTCACCATTAAGGTAAGCAAGCAGAACCTCCTGTGTACCAAAAATCTCGAGTCAAAGACAAAAGCCTTGGTACACCACACTGCCTCTCTCTGATCTTCAACAACAGCAATATTCTAACAGATACAGCTGTTACTAATAACTTCAGGAACAGTCCTCCTGCAGAAACGAATAATTTGTTACAGAACTTCCATATAGCTGGAGCTGTCCTCACATCCAGGTTAAAATGCAGCAAATATCACTTTATACTAATGCAGCTGACTGGTATTTAATCCTGTCATTTAAATGCAGAATTAACAATCACAACAAAAACCTTTCTACAAAAATTTCAGCTACTGCATTTCATTTAAGGATTTTTTTTTCTCATGAGTAGTTTTGCATTGAATAGAAGATCCAAGGCACTCAGTAAGAACAGAAAATTAATTACAGCAATTCAGTCTCAATACTTTCAACTTGGACTCTTCCCTGTAATTCTACTTAGCCACCTCAGAAACAGTTAAGACAGCAGCTTGATTTAACCTCAAATCTTGTATAATAACCATATAATTTAACCATAAGTAATGTCAATTGTTTTAAGCACACATTCTAATTGAGTAACATTCTACAATATCAGCTAACCCTGAAATAGCAAAGAGAGCTATAATTTCCATGGAAGACACAATGGCAACTTGAAACTTTTCACTGTAAGATGATAAGGTAGATGAAAAATTTACAGCTTGGAACAGAACATTATTGATGAGCTCTTGGAGACAGGATTTTAGAGGTATCAGACTGTGAGAGGCATAAAAAACAATTTCTACAGTCTATTTGTCTTATCCTGTACTAATTTGATGAAGAATGACACTGAGCCACTTACTGAACACAGCTATTAAAATAGGAAAGAATTGTGTAACAGTTCTTTGATGTTGCTTTGAGGAGTAGGCTTCTCCCAGGCTCTGTCTCTACCTGGAAAAGCTTGCAGTCTTTTCCATTGTTTGTAGCTGAAACAGAACACCAGTTTCAGGAGAAGCCTGCAGGAACTACCTGAGCCAGCAATGTGCCCTTCCTTGCAGCAAACAGGCAGTGTGCTCCTGGGCTGAGTTTAGCAGAGCCACTGTGTACCAGCTGAATGAAGCCACCACTGCTCTCAACTGGAGGGCTGTGCCCAGAGCTGGGCTCCCCTCTGATGCCTCCGGGACCAGGTCCAGTGAAGGGTCTCTGTGATCATTTAAGGGCTCAAAACACCTGATATGAGGAGAGACAGAGCTGGGATCAGCCAGAAAAGAGGGCTCAGGAGGGGCCTCTTTGTGTATATAATCTCTCTGTGTATATAAACTGGGGGGGAACAAGGGAGGAGAGTACAGAAGACGGATCCAGACAGTGACCTGACAAGAGGCAGTTGTGGCCAAGCTGAACTACAGCAAATCCCACAAACACATAACAGTAATGAGGGAGGGTCAAGCAATGAAATTGGTTCTCCAGAAAGGCTGTGGAGTCTCAATACTTGGAGATACTCAAAACCCAACTGAGTACATGACTGAGCTTGATGCAGTTAAACCTACTCTGAAGAGGGGCATAGGACAAGAACAGGACTAGATAATCTCCAGAGGCTTCTTCTAACCTTAATAATCCTGAAATTCCTTAACATATTTTGGTGTTTGACTAATGCCTTGCATACATCAAAACATATATTTTGGTTAGTGTTTGATTAGTACCTTACATATACCAAAACCTCCCTCTGTGAAGGGAATTGGTGTTGCTGGTGCCCTGAGGTTCAGGTTCCTAAATCAAAACAGCACTCTTATTTCAGCTAAAGTCTGAATTACAGAATGCTAGAAAGTAAACAGACAATTTTTTGTCCTGAATTTTGCAGCCTAATATATTATTCAGCCAAGTTTGATCAAGTGGGAAGATTATGTAATAAGTCAGATATAAGAGGAAGTCAGATGCCTTGCAAATCTATGCTTTTTTTTGCAATTGCCTGGAAGAAGCATATTGGCTGCAAATAAGAGCAAAAGGGGAAATACTTTCTCATAGGATGCCACTGCAAATGCAGTAATTTCAGAATTAAGAGCAGGAAGTTTGGTTCACAGCACTAATACAGAAAAACCACACTGATAAAACAAGCAAAGTATATTCTAGACGAACCATGTGAATAGCATTAGCACATTCTAATCACAGTAAGTTTTCAATCTAGGGATGCTACTCCTGCTTGGAAAATGTCTGTGCAACTTCCTGAAGAACACCAAAACCAACAGGAGACAATTTAGAGGTTTTTAGCAACATGGTTAACAATGTACAACAAAAGAAGAATTAGCCTTTTCAAGGCACCTGCCAGTAGGACAGAGTCATAAGCTGAGCACAAACTCAACTACAGACCTCCCAGACTGCTTTACAAACTAACTATGCAACAATCAGATCAAGAAAAACCATTTACCTGTGTTGTTTGGAGCAGCTGATGCATAAGAGAACAGAAACAAACGTTTAAGCAGCTTAGGAGTCTGGCTATGATGAACTATACCACTGACGATCTAAAAAAGGACCAAAAATTAACACCCAAACACACACCAAGACTATCAGTGTAAAAAATGTTTTTTTTTTTTTTTTAAATCAACGCCTCCATCCAGGTTTTAAACGAAAATGATGGGATCTATCCTCAACAGCTGAAACCTGATTTTTAAGAAGGTTTCTCTGTTTTCTTCAAGATGCTGTACCTACTTTGTCTAAGTAGTATTATATATGTTCAAACTCCAGAATTACTCTTATTTAAATAAAGTTAGTTGACTCTTAGTTTGGAGTAGAGACTAACTTTTCAAAAAAACTAAAGTTATCAGGAAAGTAACGCTATATTGAAGTCTAAAATAAAATTAAATTACGTGTCACAAATAGAACAGCTTTACAGCTTGTCTGAGCTGGAGCAAATTTCCTGTAGCACTCCAAAGTTCCAGTTTTCTTTAAAGAGCCACTGCACCTGTCTTTTAACTGCTATGCACAATGAAATGTTTAATAAAAATCAATCTTTTACTTTCTGTCTTAGCTGGAAATTATCAGAAAACACTTCCAAGTTTCAGGGTGAATTTCATCCTTCCCTCATCCTCACAACACCCAACACTAAGCTAAAAATAGAAAAGCAAATTAAGTTACTATACATACTCTTTTCACTTCCTCTTCTTTTGTGTATCTCAGGCAGAAGTTAAATACTCTCAGGTCTTTACAGTAGATAATTAACTTCTCAGGGTATTTTCTTAGCTGTCCTGTTAGAAGTTTCTTTTTCTCATCATAAACTGCAAAAATAAAAAGGAAAGTAAGTATCAGAAAGGTATTTGTAATGTTGATAAAGTTGTCCCTGACTGACCTTCCAAAATTCTCAAGAAACTAATTCAAGCCCAAGTTTTCTTAAGACAAAACAAGCATCCTACAACACAGGCTGGCAAGCCACAACCTCTTCTTTTAAAACCCACTGAATTACTTCATACAAGGTAAAAGACAAATTTGCAGCAAACCAGCTGCTCAGTGGTTGTATCTATTCACATTCTGACTGCACACTAAGTTTAAAGATACATAAAGAACAATTAAGTAGTTTTACCCAAGGGGAAGTCCCCAGACATCTGAGATAATTCTAAGTTCCTTAATTTTTTTTTTAAACTTTACCAGGAAGTCCCCAAGGCAAACCTCTGCTCATTTTTCTTTGAGGATGTACCATTTCACAACTTCAAGTGCTGCCAGCTCGGCCACTGTACATAAAACTAAAGTGTCTCATAACCATCACTGGTCTGCCCTAGTTCACTCCTTCACAAATCCACACCACCATTTATAAACACTCTCAATACCCATAATTAGGCCAAGAACAGGATTCTCAATAAAGCCTTCCTATACTTAAAAATTATCTGCCCCATTCTCATTTATCTTTTTTAGCAATACTGGCACATCTCTAAGCCCCCATACAAAGCACTTGTTTTAGCTGGCAATTAAAACCTCCTTTTCTATCTCCTTTAATATGGTGAAGATATCATGTATCTCATAAAACAAAGTTCCCTTAGACAAAAAAAAAGAATTGTTTGAGAATTTGGTACCTGCACTGCTATTGCTCAAATGAAGCGAATATATCCATATTTAGAGAAACAGTTGATACATTGGGAGATCCTTGTCTACCAAATTTAGGGACTTTTCACAGTACACTCTCTGCTTTGAACCACTGCATTTTGAAGGAATCATTGTTCCAGTGGACAATTAATCAAATAAATTAAAATTAATTTGACAAGCTTGAGGGATAAGACTGGGTTCTGATAAATTTCTTATCTGTCATTTCATTATTAAAGATAACTGAAGCTGCTTTTTAAAATGTATTGGTTTTCTAAAAAGGATGTATTTGTACAAGGAGCAGCAGCACTCTAAGTCCCCCAGGGGTAAAAAGCTGACTTACCTCCATATATTTGATCTACGCATTGCAGAGTTATGTCATTTTCTCCAACAATCTTATTCTTAAATTGTGGCTCCTAGAAACATGAATACATCACAGAAATGTCACACTACAGTACCACCTTCTGCCAAGTAAAGGCTTTCCACGCACTGTTTTACTACCAGCATGACTTATTCTAAGAAGCTGTGTAAGGCAGGACACTGAAGAACAGTTTTTAAAATGCAGAGAGATTCAAGTTACAAACACAATATAGCTTTATTTAAGTTTCAGCCACGCTTAAAAATGTAGATACAGTTTTTTACTTTTAAAATAGCTTCAAAGCATACATTTCTACTGAGCGTCACTTTCCAAACTACAATCACTGCAGTAAACAGGAAATACAGTAGCTTCATGTAATCCAAGCCCTTTTATGACAAGTTTCCTTGCTATGGGAACCTGGCAGGAAATACAAAGTCTCTTAAAAGAACAAGTATCCCAAGAACACACTAACATTAAAATCAGATTTATGACCAGGTAAAGTGAAGACACACACACAACCCAATTAGCTCATCTACTGTGTAACCAAAGTTGAAGTGATTTGGGGTTCCCTTCACTTATACCTTTCCATTAGTACAGTTAAAAATGGCATTTTTAGCAATGCCACAATTAAACACTTATTTTCAATATTGTTACCAAACAGCTGACATACACTACATCAGCAAATTATATTTTACTGTGAACAGAGTTAATTTTATCTGAGTTATTTCCAGGTCTGCAGTACTCTGAAGCAGGTAGCTAATCCTGAACTTTTGTTAAAAGAAATATTGTTGACTTGGCATGTTATAAACCCAAAGTTCAAAGCCAGCAATGGAACAGAAATTAGCATGGTCATTACCAACTTTCCACAGACCACTTGAGATTTACATCAAAAAATTCTGCAGCTTTGTTTTAATTAATTCCAGAAGGTTCAATAATCTGTACTTGGCTGCAGAAGCCTTAGTTTAATGTTTCAACTTGGTGAAATTTAACCCCAAGAAACTTCTGATTACAATCAACACATGTCAAATCATATAATTCTCATTGTACTTAACTGTCAAGATCACCTTGAATGTGGGAGTCAGTAGACTCTCTCTTCATTTCTAGTACCTAAATAGACTAAACTATTTCAATGCTTAAGCTTATCAAAAGCACTGTGGCACTACCATTCTCCTCAGACAGCTCAATTTGAGCACCTAGACCAAAGGAAAAAAGATTGAAATAATTTTTATTATTTGGGGAGTTTTTAGCTTTTTCAGTGTTTGCAAGCTCAGTAGCACTAGGTTTTAAAATCTTTTCAGTAAAGACCGGACTTTGAATGAAATAATTCAGAGTTTCACTGAGCCACATAAATTTTCAGAGCATTTCCACTGAGTATTAGCTTACTCAGTCTTGTACAGTCTGAAATGATTCTGCAGATGTAGCTCAAAGTCAAATCAGGCAGATGTTATTCACCATCAGAGACATTCACACTTCACAACTGCTACCAAGACAAAGAGCCAGAAATCAGCTTTAAACAAACTGTTGATTAGTTTTCAAAACAATGAGTTCCTTTAACTTAAGCTTCACTAGCTAACAAAATATAAAGAGTTATAAACTATGTCTAATCTAAGTGTCCACATAAATGCTTGCACTGCTTTTGCTTAAAATAGTCATTAGAGACTGAGGCAGGATCAAGCAGATGCAGACTGATTCAAGTTATTCTGCACCCATTAGCAAATTTTATACATTTATGTTCATTCTGCATCTTTATATAAGGTAAATATATGATTATTTATGCAGAGCCTGTTTAGTCATAATTAGAAGACTTGTTTTCTTACATTATCATCTGAAGCAGAATCATCATCAAGGAAAGAAATCTTAAAGTTTGTGCACACAAGTTTCCCATAAGTGCCACGATTTGACCCATCTTCTTGCACGTACTTGTACACTGTGCTGGCTTCACAAAGCAGCAGCTCACCTGTGGAGAAGAAACACTGACTTGCAACATTAACTGACATTTACAATTGAATTATTTCAGTTGTTATCTCAGTCACAGCAATAACT
Organism: Serinus canaria; assembly: GCF_022539315.1. Classification (NCBI taxonomy): domain Eukaryota; kingdom Metazoa; phylum Chordata; class Aves; order Passeriformes; family Fringillidae; genus Serinus; species Serinus canaria. The sequence continues at coordinate 65,645,838 of NC_066343.1, read as the reverse complement.
TCCTGACAGTTTCTCAGAACTGTATGCCTAAAGATAGTTCATCACTGTTACACAAAGCCAAGAGGCAACTCCTGGAATCAGCTGTAATCTTGATCTTCCAGGTTACTAACGTTATTCCAGAAGGCCTGAACTGCAGATGTTTGGGACTTCTGTAACCACAGGTAACTGTGTCATAGCCTACTCCAAATGGCAGAAAACCAGCAATCATTTGAGCGTGTCGTTGAAAAAAAAAAAACAAAACCCAGCAACAGCAGTTTATATAATCAATAAACAAGTAGAAAATTATTCCAGTCTTCCTTACTGTTAAACTTTAAGAATGCTGAAACATTTGAATTTGTTATTTCAGGTTCATTGTAGTTATTTTTTTCATAGATTTAACTATTTTACAGGTCCCAAGGCTATTTTTAAAATCTCAAATACAAGTTTGCATAAATAACAGTCAATTAAGTTCTTGTTAGAATTCACAGAAACCAATCTTCAACTTTAAAAAAGTAAAGTTTTAGTAGATGCGATCAGACAGACTCTTGGTCTTTCCTAAAAAGTGTAGGAAACCCAACAGAAGAATACTAGTTTATTGTAAATGTTTACATGTATTTGGGCTTTCCTTATCTTAGAAAATATTTTCAAACAAGTAATTGTAAATTAAAAAAGAAAATGTTAACAGTAAAAGAAACAGTGGAAGGCCCAAGTAACTCACAGCAGAGACAAAGCCACTAGAAGGTAAATTTCCTCTAGTTCTTGTCTTCAGTTCTAAACAAACAAAACCCACCCAAATTTAAGTTCTAAGAAACAGGGCAAACTCAAGTATTGACAGTTCTCCACATGCAGCTTACCTGAGGATACTGAACTCTATAAAATATTTGTTTTTATGAAGTTTTTAACATCACATGCAGATAGAGATGTTAAAAACATTTCAACCTGCATGGGTTGTTAAACCAAACCTTGTATTTTACTAGTTATGACACTAATGTCACTTGAGTGCTTGCTGCAGACATGGAAATATTTAAATATTATTTATTTATCACTAATTTTTATTACTTAAATCTAGTAATATACAAAAGTTACCTGGTAATAAGTGAGGATTTACTTCCTTTTCTATGGGCTCCTTTATGTGTATTTCCTAAAGAGAGAAAGAGTAATTATTACTTTGCAAAGATCATACCTTCAACACTGTATAAAACTGTATAGAAGATCATACTTCAACACTGTAAAGAACTATACCTTCCTGCTTTAATTCCTCATATTTTGGAAAGTAAAAATTAAGAAAAAAGCCTCCTAAATAAAAGGAGTCTTCGTCTGCAATTTGATCTTTCTACTTAATGTCAGAAGTCTATTTACTACGTAATTGTTTTGACATCCACAGTGTCAGTTACATGCATTTGTGAACACACAAAAAATGCACTATTTGTGCAACAGACAGAAATAAAACATTACCAATGCTTTTTAAGTTCTCTCAGCACACCTAAATGGATAAGCATAAACTTACTATTACAGCACCATCTCCCAGCTCATTCATAAGCTGTTCCATGTATGACTTGCTATTGTTTCAAATGTACCCTTCAGTTTTTCAAGTTTCATCCATCACTCCCTGTTTCTGATTTTTTTACACACATTTCAACCAAAGTAAACGGCACTAACATGACTATATGGAAAAGTATTTCAGGATCTTGGAGCTAAGAGGTAAAACCTCGTGACAGGAGATCCATCAGTTTGGACCCAAATTGCACAAAGCAAACACATTAAATTCTCTGTGTCACTTATTCTAGCCTTTAGGCACTGACAGCTGAGCTAAAATCTCCGGCCAAAAGACTATTAAACTAGAGGAGATGCTACACCCTTCCTGCTCAGCCTGTTCAGAACTTCCTCCTCCAAGCCCAAATCACTTTGCATGCATTGGAGTCTTTCTGGAAAACCATTAGTTAACTGGAAACCCCCCAGGGGGCACAGCAGTAAGCAAGCTAATTTTAGTTTGTCACCAGCATCCAGTCAGCTACTGCAATTCAAGGCAAGGAATCAAAAGAAGATATAAGCAATAATAATTTTGCTGGATTAAATACAGAGAAACAAAAGCCCCTGAGAGTACAAAAATAAACAGCCTCTGCCATTCATATAAACACTTGCACTCCATACTCAGAAGACCTAGAACTAAGTTTGAAGGCTGCACAGCAAAGCTAAAACCACCAGGAAATGGTGTTCTCATGTCATGAGAACAGCAGAGATGTTAAAGATAGGCCAAGAAGAGAAAAAAGTAGTAGTGGTGTGAAGAAAGAAATCCATAACTTCAGCTGATAGCTAACAGAAAAAACAAATCCCAATTTGCTGCCTTTGTTGTCTAAGTGTGGATGCTATAAAGTAATATTATTCAAAGTTCAGGTTTGTCAGCTAAAAAGTTAGTTAAAGGGCTACTATGACTTAAGCTGAATACTTCTGCATCCAGAGGAGAAATATTTACACCTTTTTTTCCCCCAGCACTTTCTCTTCACCAATGGCAGCTTTAAACGAAACTTTGGGTTTACAAGTGCCTTTAATAGTTCTGCCTTAAACAATCACTCTTTGTGTCCAGCTACATGCAACACTGCTCAGAAAACTGCATGCCAACAATCACTCCCACGGAACAGTAAAACAGTTATACCAGCCAGGTGCTTTTCCAGCACCTCTGACTTTGAGAGATGCCGGAAAGAATGTAATAACTACTGTTCTGCAAACACACTGTTCATAGTTATTGCCATGAGCACAAGTTTATGCTAGTGTTGGCAGAACTGAACCGAAGGAAAAAAAAAATCTGACCCCAAAGAAGTTCTTTGAGCTTACACCCATTTGTTAAAATGAAGCTTTTATAACGAGTTTCAACAGCAAAATAAACTTGAACAAATGGTTTCAAGTTTTGGTTACAAGTTAAAATTGGTTATCTTCTGAAGGTAGTAAGAAGTTTAATCAAATTTCATCACAGCAGATTAGAGACCACAAACACTGAGATCACCTTGTAAAATGCAGTTTCACTTTCTCGAAAAAAGCCTACAGACACTGAAGTGCTTATGATAGGCAGAATTCTTATAACATTCAACAGACTCCAAGAGCTAAGTCTCCAGAAGAATTCTATTTGAAATTCAGCATTTACATTCCCACAGTAAATTAATAAACATGTTAAAGGTGGCTTTGATACATATAGATAGAGCCATGAGCGCTGCTGAAGAATCCATGCTGCTGCACTCATTTTCCTAGGGAGGGTATGAAAATACATTAGATTTTACTACTGTCAGATTTTGTATTTGCTCTTTTCAGTGAGAAGGTAAAGATCTGCAAGAAAAATTAACTCACCATGAGTCAGTTCAAGTTGTGTGGGAATACACATGTAAATTCAGCTGCCATCTCCACTCTGTTTCAACTTTATTTTTATAATGAATATAAGTTTTGGAGCAACACAGATCTTACCCCTAACTGAAGAGCCTGTTTCAATTGATTATGCTCAACACCCCTTTAATCAGTCACATGCTCACAGTCACCCACCCACTCCTTTATCCCTGGGTTTGTCTGACAACACAGAGAGGTAATTTGATTTGTAAAATCAGCTGGGAAGATGCACTTGTCCTACATTTGGTTTTATTGTTAGTGCCTATTGTTAGCAGAACTGGCTCATCAACAGGTCAGATGAGCACCTAAACAAAAGAAAGGGAACTAGCAAAAGTAAGTCTGCCTGTTTCTGCAAGCTACTGAACACATCTGGACCTCAGAAATCTCCACCCTCTGACCATTTGCTGAGGCTAAACCTGCAAGTACTTTCCATATGTGACCACTGAAAACCATGCAAACCTCTAGACAGAGCCTTTCATCTGCAGCTCCCCTGTTCTGAATGCCCCAAGCAGCATTTTGTCACTTCTTACTTAAGATACAGCATGGGAAACCCTACTACCAGCCAAACTTGAAAGCAGTCACGCACAGGACACCATGCAACTGAGGAAAATTAACTTTGTTTCTGTAATTTCTGATGCACGAACCTCAGCTCTGCTGCAGGCTTTAGAAACTTCTAAGAGATGCTTCTCACCTGTGCACTTACCTTCTGCTATATTTCTTCTTCCAGGCTCTCAAACCGTGGTAGGAAATATGGCAATGCCCTTTAATTATCAATTTTAACAATAGAGAGTACCAAATAATGCCAAAACTTCAAGCTGACATGTTTAATTAATTCATAATACATCCCTCTTCTTGCTAACAGAAAACCAAAAACTTCTTTCCTTAAGGAAAGCTCTCTCCTTGTCTTTTACCCACATACAAGGAACAACTGCACAGTTTGCAATACCCAGGGACTACAGTCAGCTCTCCTCCAAAAAAATGTTTTTAAAGGGGTTAAAGTATTTTCCTCAAGCCTGTCTGGGGAGACAAGTCTTCCCCAAGTGCTGAATGCATGAGTGAGGCAACAAAGTTAAGGGCAACAAGGTCAAGTAGGAGTTATGTTATATTAACAGGGTCTTAATGGTTGGAGCAGGAAAGGAATCCCAAATGACTTTGCTTTTTGTTCTACAGTGTCACCACAACTGAAACAATTCCTCTCTCTCCACAGGGAGGTAAACAACTGTGTACTGGAAATAAGAGAAAAGAGAGAAAAATAAAGAGAGAAAAACATCTCCTGCATTCCAGAATCCAGATAAGAGAATCTGTTTGGGTTTTTTTCATCATTACTGACATACAGATATACATATATGTGCTCACTGATAGTGGATGTTGCTCATCACCCCCAGCACAGACACCATGCATCCAAACTGTAAACTCTGAACCTACTTTACCCCAGACTAATGCTTCCACTGATCCATAGCTGGACATTTGCACTACTGGTAATTCCAACAATGAAAAACAAGACTTACTAAATATGCTGAGAAAATATGTTTGAAAGATTCAAATAATGAAGAAACAAGTGATCACTTCCAGGCTATCAAGGGTACTTTCTGAAACAGCTGACAGCAACTAGTGCTGCAAGAACTCTGAACACTTTGATGTTTTTATATAGTTTTCCACAAGTAAGTTCTGCGCAGGGAAGATCTACATCCTGGTGAGGTTTGCTATGAGCCTCTATTTTTTTCGTATTTACTTCACTAAAAAGAGGGGTGAGATAAACATATACTTAAGAAAGTTATCAGTTGTGAAAGTCAAACTGTGTACCAAAAAACATGTAAATCAGTTGTGGTGCTCCAACAAGTGAATACAGTGCTCCTGGGTAAAATAAACTTTTGTGGAACAGTTCCACTGGAATTCCAAGCAAAAGAGGAAACACCTGTGCAAATGCTGAGTATCTACTTTACATCCAGAAACAAACCACATTACCTACGTGGTACTTTGTGAAGGACTCTTTGTTGGTCAAACAAGCCTAATCCCATGTTATATGCCATACAACCCACAGCATATGCTTACTACACTTGAATAACATTGCTGAGAATAACCTCTAACTGCTTGTTTTCCTTCCTTTCACAGCTCCGTTATCCAGAAGTCTGTTAGATCATAGCATGTGTTTTCCCCAACTGTTTCATCTCTTATCCTTTCCTCTTTCCTTACATTGTCCTGTTCATCTCCTCTGACATCAACACCGGGTTTCCCCCATGTCAGCCCAGCTGTCCACCAACTCTATTCCCTATTACTCCCTTCAACTCCACCATCCCAATTTTGAAGGAGGGACATATGTTTTTAAGACTGATCACAATACCAGTCTTAAAAGTATCAGGATTTACAAGCAAGATGAATTAACAGTGTTTATGATCAGAGAGACAACACACAAGGCATGAAAGTTACCCTCAGCAGTCTGTGGTGTAACCCAGATTTCAGAAACAAGCAGCATGAAGAAGAGGAACCTCTTCCATAGTTTAAAGGGTAACACAGGAAAAAAACATCCCATAAGAATGAGTATGAAGGATTTAACTTTAAAGAATGAATGCAAAAATACTTCGAGCTTGAAATCAAATTTGAAATCAATTTTTTATGCAAATTAAGATTTTTTTTGAAAATAGGATCTAGCTTGTTTGACCTGTAAATAACTTCAGTTTTCAAAGTCTGAAAGAGTTAGAAATCATGGAGTAATTCACTGGTCCTTGTTTCACTGTCTCCACAGACACATATTCTAAGTCTGTGATCTGAAATGTCAAAACATTGACTTTATACCCTAGTATTCACCCCACTTCCTGCAGGGTAGCCAAGTCTGTCCTGAGGGGAAGTGTGTCATTAATATCAACATCCTACGGTCTCACTCTCAACAGACCACTGATTGATTTGCAGTTCCATACAGCAGAGCCTAACTAGGTTATATTTAGTCAGATGTTAAAAACGCTGTTTTTCCAGACATTTTGGGGTTTCACAGCAAAAATTACTTCTGTTTCTTTAAAAACCAGCATTTCCTTTTCACTCCTTGCTTCCATCTGGTCATATATTAACAAGAATAGAGTTCCTGATTAATTTTATATTCAAATTAGCACAAACAGCAGCTTAAAGCTGACTTCACTTTCTTTTTCAGAATATTGCCTACTGTGTCCCTCAGGTATCTGAAGATGCGACTAAACAAGGTAGGGCTAAACCAAAACTCAGCTCTACCTGTTAATTTCCTTATTGCAGGGCTCTCCTAAGCTGGAAGCAGCAGTTTAAGGCCTTAAAACAGCTTCCCAGGCAAACCAGGACAAGAAGCTGGAGGCTGCAAGCAAGGGAGGGCTACAGCTAACAGGACTCTACTGCTCTGTACTGCATAGTGGCTGATTGGAAATCTTGCCTCAGGCTGGAAGTACAAAGAGATTCAAGGCAAGGCTCTGCAAATTCATGGAGAAGTCCACCACTAACTCCAATCCTACACAGCTGAAATCTCAAGCTCATCAAGTCCCTGAACTGCTGTTTCCCACCTTCTGACAAGGCCTGCCAGAGGAAGCATCACACCTGTTGCCAGTACTTCTTCCCCGAGCACCTGGAAGTTAAAATGCCTCAATGAAAGCTCCCAGTTGACCCAACTATGTTCCACATAAAAGGAATTAGAATTTCCACTGTTCTACCAGTCTAGTTCCTTTTAAAACTCAACTACATGGAAGTTAACTTGCACAGGAAACCTGAGTTCAGGAAGTTGTTTTTCTCTCACACAACTCTGTGAGAGATGCTCTCTTCTGCTTACTTTAGGATATTTAATCAACATGCTTTTTCTAGACACCAAAATAGCCTCACAGGTTTCATCATATACCTAAATTTTATTTTTAATCCTCATAAAAGCCGTTAAAGTCTTCAGTTTCCTGTATAACCACTAAGGCAGTCAACAGCTGTCAACAGTAGAGTCAGACTTGTTTTACTTGCTAATCACATCAGACCTCAGTTTCCCTGTGTCTTTGAGGGCACAAAAGGGACATCCATCCTATGGCAGAAGTCACGTCTACAACATGAAGCGCCTGCTGCAAGAGTAAATTAAATTCTTAAATTTAAGTCAAATATGGAGACACTTAAAAGCAGCAAGAACATGTAAAAAGTTAATGACAGCAATGTCGACTGAATCAGAGTATTTCATCAAGAGCCTCATATTCCATTGTTACATACTTTAGATACTCTTCCTGCAGCCATCAGAATCATATTTGAAGCATTACATCACCGTACTTAAAACCAAATTAAAGTACTCTTTATTATTTGGTATCTTGCTGCACTATGTATTTATTTACTTGCGCTCTTTTCAACCAGCCATTTTTTCTAGCAAGCTTTAGTCATACACCACACTTATTTAAATGGTGAAATATCTTCCAGTAAGTCCAACAAGTGAAGTTTTTTCCTTCACAAAATCCAATTCCTTGTGTATTTGTATGAGGTACTTTCCAAAGGTGAAAAAGTGACCTCAGACAGAGATGCATTTGCTGACTCCAGAAATACTTGTACCTATCATTTCCATCTGTTTTCACTTGGAAATACAAGAATGAGATAAAACTTTCAGAGTAAACTGGTGAAACTACAAGCCACCAGAAGTGAAAAACATACAAACTGGATTTGCTATCACCGACTAAGGACATAAGTTTTCAACACCACAGCTGATTTTGGCCATAACAACTCTGATTGTTCTTTCAGGTCAAGTGTAAAATAAAACCAGCAGATTCACCAAGGTCCTCTAATTGACAGACTCTGCACTAACTAACAAGATAGACAAAAATCTCTTCCTTTAGAAGCTCTCAAGAGAATTAAAAATTAAGAAGACTCAGTTTGACACAGATTACAAACAACTAGGACGGGAAAAATCCCAACACTTATGGCACATATTCATCAAATGTTTTTCCTAGAAAACAGCTCTTTAGCAGGGATAAGAAGGATGGAACACAGAAAAACAATACTGATCCAATCCCATGCGCTAACAAGATGACCTCAGTAAACTGAGCCTAAGGTCACTTTGATCAAACTGTCAACACAAGTTTCGACAAATAAGTGAAAGGACAACAGGCAGAACAATACCAAAGATACACACAGAAATACACGCACTGCCAAGAATTCAACGTCGAGCTGTTAAGGAAGGATACCCAGGGCTTTCCATTGGCGGAACCGAGAGCAAGGAGCTCACCGAACAGAACGTGAAGTGATGCTGCTCAGGGACAATAAGAACAACAGGTTCGGAAAGTCCCACCTTACGGGCCGAACAGCCGCAGCCCGACACCTGGCCACGGCTTACAGAAACAACTCCGCTGACCAGCCAGCTCTATTTTCTTAAGCTCTGCTCCACGCCGCTGACCCTCGGTGCAGCCCAGGCAGGCTGAGCCCCGCAGTGCCCGGCGGCAGCCCTGGCCGCGGCCCCGCTCCCCCCGACCCGCGCAGCGCTCCCCGCGCCCCGAGCTCCCGGCCGGGGTGCCCGAGGCTGCCCGGTCCCGCCCGCCCGGCTCCGCACCTCCGGGCTGATGTAGGACACGAAGGACGGCTTGCTCGCCCTGGCCCCGCCGCCCAACATGGCCCCGGCCCGCGGCGGCGGTTGCCAGCGCTCGTCCCGAGCGGGGAGGCAGCGGAAGGAGCGATCCCGCGGCAGCGCGGCGACGCCGAGCCGCATCACGGAGCCGGCACCGCCCATGCCCGCCCCCAGCCACGGCCCTGGCCGCGGCCCCGCTCGGCGCCGGCCATTTCTGCGGCACCGCCTCCCCGCCGTGCCCGCCCTCACGGGGCGTGGGCCGCGTCCCTCAGCGGCCGCGGGGCTCTGGGCTGCCCGGGGAGTGCCCTGCCCGGCTGTGCCCACGGCCTGCCCGGCGCGGCCGGGGCTGGCGGGCATCTCCCGCCGCTTTTTCAGTTTCGGGACCGCCACATACCTTTTTGTGTAGCTGCCGGGAACTCCCGCTCCTGGCCTGTGCCTTGATCCAGCCGTCACTTCCATAAAGTCATAAAATTGCAGAATGGTTTGGGCCGTAAAGGACCTTAAAGCTCACCTGGATCCACTCCCCCGCCGTGGGCAGTGTGGACACCTTCCACCAGGTTGCTCCAAGCCTGGCCTTGAGCGCTGCCAGGGATGCGGCATCCTCAGCTTCTTTGGGCCACCTGTGCCACTGCCTCACCCCCTCACACGAAAGACTTTATTCCTAACATCGCATCTAAACTTCGTTTAGCTCATCTGTTGCGCTGTTTCTCACTCAGCTGCCAAATGCCTGCGTTGTATCCGTGCACACTCAGAAGGCAACTCAGCATTAAGGAAAATCTAAACAAGGCATCGAGATGCAGTGTTACATCTCCTGTTATGACATGAGAGGTGCAAGAAAAATTACATGCTTTCCATTAAATAATCCTCAAAACCCTCTGAAATGTGACTGCTGATAGACCTCAAGAGGTCCTCTGTCCGATGCCTAATTTAATGTGTTACAGCCACAGCCTCCCTGGAATGTCGTCTTTGAACACTGTATAATCAGAGCTGCAAATATACACCAGGTTTAACTGGTATGTGGGTTACTATTAAAAGCCTCATTTTTATATGGATACAGAACAATGCAAATATTGTCAACAGCCTGTGGCAGTGCAGCAAGACTACCCAGCAATTCAAATGGCGAATGGTAACCCAGGCGACAATTCGTGCAGAGTCGACTTTATGGAAATATTTTTACAAAAATAAAACGTACTTTACAAACTTCATTAGACCATAGGACGTGTATATCAACAGCTCCTTCAAATATTAGTGATAAGCACTTTTCATATCATTTCCCCCCTCTTTTTGTTTTAATACTTCACTTTATTTACCTTGCTTGAAACCAGACCTAGGAAAACTACAGTAGGAAGAAAAAAGATTACATGGAGTTATAAGACATTATTTATAAAAGTTAAATGGAGTGAATGTTTCAATTCAGAAATAAAGCAATTTCCCAGTTTTCGAAGTCAAGGAATGAGAAGTCTTTTGGATTTAATCACCTTCTCTCTGGAAAAAAAGCTCAAAACAACTCAGAGATTAGCTTTCATTAGTAGTTTTACAACAAAGGCTATCCTCATTTGGGATCCCAAGCTGAAGACCTCTCATGTTTCACTCCACAGCTGCTTCTGCATCATTCTTTATGTCGCATCTGACCTTAGCTGCATAGGTCAAAAGTACACCCCATGGGATTAAACTGGTGCAAATCCAGGGTGAGGGGAAACGTGGGACACCACCTCCGTGCTCTCCAGTATATTAAGTACTTAGAGAAAGAGAATAACATATAAAAAAAAATCTTTTAAAATACTCAAATTTAGAGTGGGAATAACATGAATATTTCAGCACGCCTTGAGGTTTACAGCACACTAAAGCAAAAATCAGCTCCTTACTGACATAGCATTTTTCAAAGAGGAAGGGATGTTTTGACACCAGGCCAGCATCTTAACTCTGATAGGAAGTGCAGAAGGAGCCTTAATTCCCACACAGCACATGGGAATTCATTCTTCATCTTGTCATGAAAAAAAGCCATGCATAAAAGAAAAATCTGAGTGTAACTGCTATTCTCCATCAGCAAAATACCCTCATGGTGATGAACAGGGAGTGCTTCATCTTCGGGTTTGCTTTCCAGGATGCAAAATGGGTGGGACTGAACCCACTGCAGAAGGGATTTGAAGCCTTTTTGCTAGAATTTGGGGACCGGATTTGGATCCCCCCTTAGTTCATCTTTTCTGAAATGGAAGGAATAAAGCTATCACAGGCAAGTTAACTTAATTCAGAGAAGAACATTAGCATCTGAAAGGGCCAACTGCAACCCTGACTCCGTACCCAGCAGATTTCCAAGCACCAGGGGCTTCCATGTTCTTCCCTCTCTCCAGGAAGAATGACGTATTCTCAGTTTCTCTTCTAAACTCTGGAGCATCTGTGGGGAGTCCTCACAAAAGTCAACTTCAGCCCGGCCACCTCGTCTCGGTAGATTCCTCCTGCAGACCCTGGAGGGAAATAGGTTCCTTCTAAAGGTAGAGGAGGCAGTAAATAAATTCCTTGTTAAGAATCAGCCTCAAAAGACTGTCCAGTGCTCAGAGCACCTTGGGAATTCAGCTTGGCCAGGCTGAAGTTGGCTTTTCAGAGTGCCCTCCTTCCCCCCTTGTCTTTACACTCCCCCCATAGTCGACTGCCTCTCACTTAGGTATTTACATACTTACTTTTTTGTCATTTTAATACGGTCCCTCTCTTCAGCATTGTCGCTCTTTGTTGTCCCAAATTGCTCCATACCAATGAGGAAATAAGACAGTTCAATGATGTTCAATCATTTGGGATTGTTCTCTTCACTAACAAAGACTCTGGAATAAAATTTCTAGAACAAACTGAAGTTCCTGGAATGGTGTATTAATAGGATAAATCTTCCCATGTTTCTTCGAAATGGGAAGTGTTGTTCCATGCTGCCAATGACTTTCAATCCATTAAAAAGAAAAAGAGCATATGAAATAATGTAATTTACTTTTGTTCAATTTTTATATGTAAATCAATGACAATCATGCAAATGTAGAACAGTAAAACTTTTTAAAAGCCAAGTTCTAGTTTGTCTGTAGTGGGTGAAGAATATATGGCATGTAACTGTTGCCATATCATCCTGATGCTTTTCTCTTTCTAAAAGTATAATCACAGAATTTAATGCTGCCTGCAGGAGGGCAGACCAGCTCACAGACCACCTCTGCTCTTTCTATAGAGAGATTACTTTGTTTAAAAAGTTCACGTGCTATTAATTTGAATTATTCTTTGGGCTGAATTCTCAGCTGTGCTCAGGCTCGGTGGCACAACAGCTGATGGAAGGGAGACACAAGGAGCTGTTTGCAGCTCCTCTAGCAGGTTTCTTTCAGTGAGCCTCTTAACTGCAAATGCTATCTCATATTTTCCTTTGTGGCAGTCCTCCTTGCCAGCATTTCCTTGGCTATGGGAAGTATCCTGGATAAGGCATTATCCTAGGCAGTATCTGGAGCACAGTTGGTGAAGATCTCTGAACACAGCTCTTTGTATCATGTTTCAGCTTTTTTGAGCCTGGGCCTTTGTAAATCTCAGTGCCTTGGAGAGTGCAAAGGGTGCTTGGATACTCAGGGGGTGCAGGCCACTGTGTGTTGTGGGTGCTTTGGTATAGGTAGGACAGATGTCATGAATTTTTAAAGCCATTCATGAGTGCTGAGCAAACTTGCATGACTATGTCTAATTTCTACTCCTCATTTCCTCTTTTTGAAGAAAATAGAGGGAGTCTTTGCAGTGCTGCAGACCTGCAAAGTCACAGGTGTGCATAACTCCCATTCCAGAGTGGTAAATCAGAGGCAGGAATCTGCAGCTGTGCTCCCCTTTGAACTCTGATCACGGCTGGATCCAGATCTCAAAACTACTTTTAGTATATGCAGCTCCACTGGTACAAAGGTAAAGAACTTGAAGTAGCACCTCAAAAGAGGATCTCAAACAATTGCTATTTGTCAAGGTCTCATGATCTTTCTATTCAAAAAATCAACCTGTGTGTAAAATTTGATTTTTCTTATTTTCACATTTGTGGGAGCCTTACCAGAAGAACTGCACTTGGTTGTGCAAATCTGGGTATTTCTGTTGTACCCATACAGTTACTCTGACATTTCACAGAGCCTTGCTGATGCTCATGTGCAGCTCAGAAGGGAGGAGCTGTCCCCAAAGTGTTGGATTTACCCCAAGTATACAGAGATCTGCCATGCATGCTAGGTCTGATATTCCCTATTTATGCTGTTCAATTAAGTAACTTGGTTAAGGACTTCAGTATTTTAAGAGAACACACTAAAATGGCTGAAATCAGTATCCAAGAAGTGCAGAAGATTTAAGATTAAGCTGGAAGCCAGATTACTGGGAACTCTCAGCGAAAAAATCAGAAATAAGGAATGTACTGAGATGTCCTCTGGGGAAAGGTCACCAAATCAGTCTACAGACAGCCAGCAGTTACCTCTGCTTTATATAGGCTAAGAGAATTTTCTGAGAAAAGTCATGAATGTTAGCTTTCTGCAAATTAAGACAATTCTAAAAAAAAAAAACAAAAAAAAAAAAAACCAACAAACCAACAATAAAAACCATAAAAGAGCTCTGCTCTAATATACTACTTCTAATGCTGACTTCTAATACAGTAACATTTTCATGTTCCAGATCTTTCAGTGTCCTTCAGGAAGTAATTTCTGAACTTGGTTCAGCTTGCAGCCTGTCACCTTTGAGATTAGCCCATTTTTGAAGTATATGGTCTGATATTGTGTGATGCTGTCCTATATAAACCTTTTATGTTTTATCTTTGTTGCAGTGGCCTTTCTCTACTGATTGTGTTGTGTGATTCAATTTCTTAAACAGTTTTCTACTCCTCATTGTGAGAACCTAATTTCTCTGGGTAAAGGGAAAGCAGATCTACTCTAGCTTTCCCCAGCTGAAATATCTGGCTCTAATTCCTGTTCCATCCCACGTCTCAGTCCTGAGACACTATGTGCCCAGTTCCTCGTGAAGGTGGTTGAAGAGATGCAATTTTTTCTTAAGTAAAGCCATCTGGGGTGTCCCACATGGCAACACATCATGACTCAGATGGCAAACAGCACTTCCTTCAGGGGTAGCAATACAGACCAGCACCATTTTGTGTCCATCCCTTCATTAATGAATGTTTTTGTTCTACCAGGGACTTCCAGAGCTAACCCTCCTAACCATTCTAACCAGCGAGGTTCATCTGCCATTTCGGACATACAATTCCAAAAAACACACACAGAAGAGTGCAAGACCAAATTAACAACTACACCATGGAGAGCGGGACAGAGGCATTAATTGCTGAGAACACACCCTGGACCAGAGTGTTTACTTTAGCCATAGAGATGCAGCTGGGAATTACATGTCTTAAATTTGAGGATGGAAAACAAAATATTGCTGTGAGAGTTGCGAAAACTCAGGGAACAAAGCACCTCACACTGAATAGCAAAATCACCTTCTCTTAATAGCTACAAGTGGGAGAAGAGGAAGTGAGGAACTTTTTAATAACTCTACTCACCCAGGAAAGCATGGGTGTCACAAACAAGAATACAAGGCTAGGGAAGTTCCCCACTTATTTTTTTAGCTATTTTGAGGCAAACACAATTGTTTGTGGGCACACACAGACTTCTTTGTCACGTGGTGAACTTATTTTATTCTCCAAAATGCTGTGAACAGAAATTACTTCAGACTGGGAATTTCTTATCCTTAACAGTACGCAAAGGGTGAGCCGAACCCCATCTGCATCAGGAAAAAGCCTACACCATGGCTGGATGTGAGGCAAAATTACATCAGGGCTCTGTCTCTCACCCTTGTTTCTTCTAAACCTGCAGTGCAAAGGGAGGTCCTAAGGATGGTGAGCTCGTAAATAACAAGATTGATAAATTTAGGTACGGCCCTCCTGATATCAAAGGTTGTGAATTGACCCTTCTGTCTTGGAATGAATCCCATAAAAGAAAAAGGCAACATCTAGGTCCCAATTTGATGGCAGTCCCTAAGCTAGGTGGTGGAAAAAATCTGCCAAGGTGTCCTTGGGCAGCCCTGATTCTTTCTTCCCAAGTCACTTCTTCAAATGCAATGCGGATGAAAAGTCCTTGGGAAAGATGTCCAGCAGTCTGTCACTAGCTAGGAATCTGGTCCATCTAGTTAAATGGATGCTCTTGTGCAGGATTCTTCCTGCTGGGCATGAGGAGAAGCAAAGCAAAGCTAGTGAGAACCATCCAGTGTCCGAATTACAGGGCACAGGATGGATCAGTTCCAGCATATCCATGGGGAGAAATACTCATTTTGAGGCCTACACAGTTACCTCTTCTCTTTGGCAAGGACACATACAGACTTGAAAGTTTTTACTGCCTGTGTCCTGGCTCTTCTGTTCTTTCCCTTATCAGTGAAAACTGTATCTAGTGCATGACTGCAGTGAAAAAATGTGCTGGTTTTACATTGCCCACCAGGCCCTCGACTTACTCTTGGCTTTGATTTCCTAATGCAAAATGCATGTGTGTGTCAATAATCATGGATGTCAGGTAATGAAAGAAGCCATCCAGCTCATGCTGTCATCCCCACCTCCCATACAATTGCTGCAGCTAAAAAATCCAGCCCAGATAATCTGAGAAACAGGCACAACCTACCCCTGCAGGAAGGCTATATGCTCTTTAGCAGAAACTACTGGCAAAACACAATCGTGAGTCTAGAGGCTTCCCTTTACTGTCCCTGACTTCAAAAAGGCCGTTGTCTAAACAAGGCACACTTCTATTTGGCTAAGACAAACGAGTCTTTGAAGGAGCAAAGTTTATAGAAGCAGCAAATCTTGTAAAAGAAATCTCCTAAATCCATGTTAGAAAATGCTTCTGATTTAATAGAATATTTTTCTTTGCAATTGCTGTGGTTTTTTATCTTCAGGCTTTTGGAAAGTTCCTTAGCCAAACTTTCTAGAATTAAAATGTATTCATGCTAGAATTAAAATATTCATACTGATATCCATATGGCAATCTGTCATGCCTGAATGTAAGAGGGGTATTTGGAAACTTTTTTTTGAGAATTTCAGAAATCACCTGCACTTCCAGAACTCCAGGTTTTTCTATGGAAATAAGTTAATTTTTTTTTTCTGGTGTTCAGGTGAAATTTGTAGAGGGGCTTTTCCTCAGGGAGAATATATAAACCAGCAGAGGACTGGCAGAATTTTATTGCACAGACTTTGTCCCAAACTGGTGGGTTTAAGATCTGTGTTCTCTGAATGCATCACTGCTTCCTGGAAAACACTTCAGCCCTGGCTACTCCTGTAACAGGAGCTCTGAACTGGTCCCATAGCTTGTAAATTGCATCTCATGCCTTTGGATATGCTGGAGAACTTGCTGGGGACATTAGTTAAAGTATCCAGAATTCTGATTTATGATTTACCACTGTCATGTCAGGAATGCTTATCCTGAATCAATTGCCCTGAAATGACCCCTGAGAGCAGCTGCAAGAAATTTCTTAAGAAATGGATACAAGAAAGGAAAACCATACACTACCCCCTCACACAAGAGTTGTATCTGAGATGCCCCTCTCCTCCTGTTCTCAATGATTTGCCAGATATAGTCTTTTTACACACATTTTATCAACTCTTCCTTTTATAACCTTTTTCTCAGGTTGCCTTCCTAAGAGGGAATCCTTTGCAGAATTTCTTCTTTGCAGCCCTCAGTGACTCAAAATCGAATCTCTTCTTCCTTCTGCTATGCCTCCTCTGACTTGTGAATTTCTTCACCCCTAAAGTATTTACTTCTAATTTATTCAGAATATAGGAAACACAGTCCTGGCTGTGTTTCTAACCACTGCTGTCTTCTAAATCAGTAGCAGATTTTATTTGGGGTCGTGCTGCCATGATGACTTTGGTGCATTGTAAAAGAATTATTTTTAAATTATTTTAAAATGCATACTTTAGCAATAGACAGGAACGCTGTAATAGCTAAAACATCACAGTTTTTCCTTCGTGCAAGTCACAGAAAGGTGAGAACGAGTTCTGGCTTTCCAGCGGGAGCTACTGCTGAGGACACAGCGCTCTCTGCTGCTGGGAGCACACAGGGACACTTCAAACACAGCCCTGAGGATCTGGCACATAAAACTGCACTTTTCTTTTTGGCTGTGGAGCATTCACTTAGGTTTCCAAGTGTGTAGGGAGGGAAGTGTCCTCCCACAATGTTTAACACTCTCCATTCACATGCAAGAGAGGCAAGGCATGGAGTCCAGATGTAGTTCTATCTGTGAAGCAGGAGAGATGCATGAAAAGTTAGTAAAAATCTTCAGCTTTTCCTTCACCTTTTCCCACAGCTCACTTGCCATACATGGAATGTAACATATTTAACATCTCAGTTCCACTGGCCTAAACCATTTCAGTCTTAAATTTCTTAATCACCTGGAGCTTCTTTTTTGTTCTATGTTTTTGTGGAGTGCTGCAGTTGCTGCATGAGTGGCCAATCATGCTCTCTGCTGAAACAGAGCCATTCTCTTTGATTTCTTACACTATTTTTGGAGCTGATTGTTGTTGAGTACTGATGTATTTTTTTTTCCTTTTTATTTTACTTTCGATTAGTAGCTCTTTAATGACTTTATCCATCTTATTTCTTGAGTTGGACCTATTTAATTAGTCCTGTTATTTCTGCTGCCATTTTTCTTTTTTGGTTTTTTAGTTTTGTTCCCCTCATGCCTTTTCTAATGGAGTGAAATTTAAGAAGTTCAAATGCTGGATTCTGCACTGCGGATGGGGTGATGCCAAGCACAGGGATGAAGTTGGAGAGGAGTGGCTGGACAGCTGCAGAGGGAGGTGGGGCTGGCTGGTGATGGGCTCAGGGTGGGTCAGCAGCACCTGGGCAGCCCCAAGGACAAACCCCATCCCAGAGCACTGAGCACGGCACAGCCGCCCCAGGGAGGGGATGGTCCCACCGGGCTCAGCCTCGGGGTGGCCTCACCTGGGCCCGGCTGGGCCCTGCAGGTGGAGAAGGATGGGAAGGTCCTTGAAGGTGTCCCAAGGAGGAAAACAAAGCTGGTGGGAGGGCTGGAAGGAACTTCCTGAGAGGAGCAGCTGAGGACTTTGGGCTTGTCCGGTTTGGGGAAAGGGAGGCCGAAGGGTGACCCCACTGCTCTCTGCAGCTTCCTGAAGAGGGGAAGGGCATGGGGAGTTGCTGAGCTCTCCTCCCTGTCATCCTGGGACAGGACATGAGGGAGCAGTTCACAGCTGCACTGGGAGAGCTTTCCTGGCCATTAGGAGGCATTTCTATAAAGAGAGGGTGGTCAAGCACTAGAACAGCTTCCTGGAGAAGTGGTTGATGCCCCAGACTGTCAGGGTTCAAAAGCATCTGGACAGTGCCCTTAGCAATGTGCTGGAACTTGGCCAACCCTGAGTGGGCAGGCAAGTGACCAGACAATGACTGTCAGTCTCTTCCTGTCGATACAGAAAAGTCTGTTCTATTGTATTTTGTTCCCTTTCCACTTACAAATAAAATAAATTATTGGTAGAAAGTGGGATAGCATTTAATTATCACAGACACTTTTCTTGTGACAAGCACCCTCTGCTGCTGATAGCACCATGATTATACCTCTTTCCTGAAGCTGCAGTTTCACATGACTATGGTTGCAACATCCTAGACCACTCTGGCTCCAGTTCTTAGATGTACCTGGTTTTTCTCTCACGTGTGAAAATACGAAGTAGTTACCCAAGCAGTGACATTCTGTACATCCTAAGCCATGCTGAGGTATCCTTGCAGGACTGGCAGCTGTGGGCCTGCACCTCTGAGAAACCCATCCCCTTTTGGAGCAGCACATAGCCCAGGAGCGTGTAACACATAGTAAACTCCTATATTCAGGCACCTTCATCTCTCCCACAGTGTTCGTTAACTTGTATAACTAGAAAATTACTGTCAAACTTAAATGTGTGCCAGAAGTAAAGTCTGTCTTACATAGTCTGATTATATATGCATACTATTGATAGAAACACAATACAGCATGCAGAAAACAAAAGAGGTATATAAGGAGCAAGGTTTGTGATTCTTGTGTCGAAACAAGAGGCCTTTTTTCTCACTTTTAATGTTAAGGTAACCTTTTTACTGTAGAAAAAAACATTTATTTTGTCTTGGTCAGTTACTCCATTCTGCAGTTTTAGATCTTTAATTACAGAAAACTTACAAAATCCACAGAGATTTCTTGATGCCATCCTTTGTTTATTGTGATTCAAGGTATCAATCTCAAACAGGACTGATGCAGAATATATATGAAAGTATTTAAGCTAGTTGCTGAGCCTCTGCAAGCTAGTATGCTTTAAACTACCCTGCAATAAATACTGGTGGCCATGACTTTGCAAAAGTTTAAGAAAACACAAGCGTTAAAGATCTTTCCAAATGATGACCCTTACAAACACAGGTATGTAAGGACCATGAAGGTGTGCACTGTGCAGGGTCAATATCCCCAGCAATAGCTGCCAGTACCTGAAAAACAGTGACTTTTGCCCTTGGTAGCAACTGGACACTTGCTGAGTATTATTAGGGCAGTGTTTCTTCAAATGCAGATTGTAAATAATCAGAAAGTTCAATAAACAACAGCAAGCTTCTCTCAGACTTCCATAATGCAAGCGAAAAAGTGGAACAAAATGTAAGAATACAGATTAACAGATATTTACAGAATGAAGTCTGATTTTCATTTGGATATAAATCAAAACTGCTGTACTAAGTCTATTGAGAACACTCCTTGGATTTTTTTTTCTTTCCCAAAAAGACCAGCCATCTCTTTCATTCGCAAGTCTGAGAAATACCACACGAAGGACAAAAAGATCTTCTGAGATCTGTAAAAGAATCTCTCAGGAGAAATTTAATTCACTAGCGTTTTTAGGCTAGAAGGCTCTTTGGCTTACAGCTGTCACTAAAAAAAAAAAAATGGAAGGAAGAAAGGAAGACACATATTCTTCTTGACTCTATCACTGTACTTTGTAAAACTGAAATATAAATGGAAGAAACCATTGCTAGCTTTGTCTATTGCTCACCACTATTAATGCTATGCTATTCAAATCTGTTTGAATATGAATTTGGCATTGTGTGACAACTTAGCAGACTAATGATCAGCAAATATTCAACCAGCAATAAGAATGTTAAATAAGCACGCACATTTTTGCAGGAATATTTAAAGTTGATTCCAACTGTTGGAAGTTTCCTAGGAAGAAAAATTTTAAGTACTAAAAGGTCTAAAAATATAAACTGCAAATGAACCCATCATATTCAATATTTCTGCAAGTTTAAGTTTTCATCTAGAATTTCATAAAAGGGCAAGAAGTCAATGGACTATGTCTAAGAGACTGATTTCTAGCAGTGCCTTTATGCACAGATCCATGTGAAACCACACTGCTCACAGACAGGACACACTTATGAACTAGGAAGATAAGTCAAAATTCAAGAAAGCTTTGAAACAGAACAGCTCACATGTTCACAAACTGTTCCTCCAAGATGAGCATGGGGGGAAGTAGCCTTTCTGTGTACATTTCCCTTTTGTGAACAAGGACTACAGTGTTTGTAATTGTGGGATTTAACACACAGCACTGCTGAATAAAAAATGTAAAGAGTGCTTATTAGTAAACTGCCAGCATTACCAAAACACAGGGCATTAAAACGCTCATTTAGTCAGTTTTGCCCTCCCAAGTGCACAGTGTAGTATTTAAGTCAAAGCTAGCTCTGTACTTTTGAAAACCTTGTTTTTACATTCTTAGATTTGTTAACAAGAGTCAGAAGTTATCCATTAAAATGGGCATGAACACCAGAAACAAACTGCAAATTCACCTTTCACCACACAGCACAAAAATCATGGTCACAGCTTCATATTTAATGTGGAATCACTTTAAGTATACAATATTTCAAAAGATCCAGAAACTGGTTAGGAGCTACAAGCCAGCAGAACAAAAATACAGAAAATCTAAAATACATCTTTGACCTTTTTAATCCTGTATTTTAGGGTCACATTCCTGAATAGACAAGTTTGCCTTATGAGGAAAGAAACTTTGGTATGGAATTGAACTAGCCACATGAATAGCACCTGTAGCTTTCAAAATAAATAGTAATGGCTAACTAGACACGATGGCAGCAAGATATCCCCTAGAACAAGCATATGCTTGGAGCTATGCATGAAGGCTGGACAACGAAATGAGTGTAATTTTTTGAAGTAACTTCAAAGCATTTCTGCTTTTTGTATTTCTAATTATTTAGAAAGCTTTCCTACAATAAGAAAGCTTTACTTTTATATGCTAACCCCTTATAATCACTCCTTTGAAAATTGCACTCTGATGCTCGCAGAACACTTTCTTTTAGATTCCCTCTATTTTCCTAAAATATTGTATTTTTATTCCATAGGCCCACACTGGTTAGCAGTAAATGCTGGGAACAGAAACATGCCCCCTGCTCCAACAGTTGCTTATTAAAAAGGTCAAAGATAAATTCGACCTTGAAATGGAACAGAAGTTGGGCTTTTCTTAATAAACGGTATCAGAAATAACAAATTATCTTTGTTACATGTGATACTCTCCTACAGCCATCAATGAAGTAGCTACTGGAATGTTAGTCTATATTAATCTGTGTTTTATGGGTTTGCAACAAAGCATTATACACATTTAACAGAGTAAGTGAAACTTCAGTTTCCAGTGTGTAATGAATTTTAGTCGTTTAATAAATTTTAACTTTTATTTGTGTATTCCACTGTAGTGCTGTGACAACAAATCACACCTGTGTACCAGAGCATACATCAACAGTATGATGTAACTTTACTTACACCACTGCTATATTTAGATTTTTGAAAGAGACATAAGCATACACTATGGCCACAGCAAATAATTTTCTGGGTTTTTTTCTTTGATAACCTTCACTTTTTTAGTAATACTTCACCTTTCAAATTTGAATTATTGAAAAAAAAATCACAGAAAGTTTATACAGGAACAGATATAAGGAATAACCTCACAGGCACTGATATGACAAACATTTATTTTAAGGGCTGAGAGGCATTAATACCACATTGACAAAGTTGACTGAAAAGAATGACTAACTTTGTCTAAATGGAAAATGCCCACCTTTGCTTGTTGAGAAAAGAAATTCAGAAAGTTATTTTTTGGCCTTGCTATGTCACGAAGTCAATCATACAAAGAGCTATGCATTTAACCTAAGATAATAGTTTTTAAAGCCCTTCTATGAAAAAAAAAAAAAAACCAAAACCCATCATGCAAATCTTTGATCAATTATGCAGCGGCTTTAAAACTGTTGCAAGACCATACTGTATATATTAGCTTTTATACTGCTAATGCACAACTAACAGCAAACTCGATTAGATTAACACAAATTTGTCTTAATTACACCGTTATATCACACTAAGGAGACAAATGCCACAAGATTGGCAAAAACATTTAATTCTGAGCACTCAAATGGCAGGACAATTATGTGTTGTAACCCCTTCACATTTAGAAAAAAACATGATCCTGCAGTCTCACTTTACAAAAAAAGGAAAAAAAAAACTTCTGCAAAATATTAATTAGGAGGGGAACTGTTTTACTACCTAACACAAAGTAACTCACACAACTAGTGTCAAAGGCAAACAAAAATACTTCTAAATAAAAAGTCAAAATACACATAGCAACAGAGCACAAATGCTGCGTTAAATACAGTCAAGATAGGAAGACAATGCACTTGTTAATAAAAAAGACAAAAAAAAAAAAAAAGAAGAAAAGATACTAAACTTAGCAACACATTTAAAGAAAATGCAATGAGGGAAAACTATGTTTTCCTACAACAAGTTTCCATTTGCAGTCTTTCCATCCATAATTTGTCTGTTACAGTACATCCAATTAAAATATTCAGAATCTTGCAGAAGAGCTAGGTTGTTCTCTTCCAAATCTAATTCAGAAGCTGGTTTTGGATGTTTTAAGCAGACATCATTATGAATGAAGTAAAAGCAAGGCAACAAATGGACTTTTCATTACCATCAATATTAGCAATGATGACCAACATTTTTAAAAGTTATCATAATCTTTTTTGTCCTTCTTTCCCTCTGCTTCAAACCCATCAACCCCATCACTGTCCCTTCTCCTTTTACGATTATTATGGATGTTGAAGCGTTGATTCATCTGTGGTAACGGATCCATTCCTAGAACTTTGTGTATCTGACGGAACGCAAGGAGTCTCAGTGCAAACTAGAAAAACAGTACAGAAAATCACTTGTGTTACAAACAAATGTCCATTTTGAGCACTTTGTCAAACATTTAGGGAAGAATATCAGTGATGTGTGATATTACCCTTAGCTCTAATTCCATCTTTCTGTCCCCCAACAAAATCAACACAATAAAATGTGTACGTTGCTTTTGCTGCTTCTGTAACTGCAGCATCTTAGCTTAATGTACATGTGTTTGGGCTTCTGCGCTTGCACTGAAGCAGCCAAGGCTTGTCACATGTCACATTAGATGACACATACATTAGAAATCATTAGCAAAAGGATCAAATGAAGAGGCAGAGGCAGTAAGCTCTTAAACTGCAACCATGAATGGTCAAAACTATTATATGAATCTTACACAGATTTATTCACAAAATTTCCAATCTAGTAGCATACTGCTGTAGAGTAAGCTTGTTTACAGATCTAGATATATAGATATAGATGAGAATGCTATAATTGTTCAGGAAAATACATTTATTTCAGTGCAATAACAAGCACTACAAACATCCTCTACCGTGGTATGTTCAATGCCTAGCTTAAGACTGGTAAGATCCAACTATATTCTGCAAAAAAAAAAATTCATGTCCAATATAAAGCTACATTAAAAAAAAAAAAAAAACAGAACCAAAATCATCTATCAAATTTAGTTACTTCACAAATTTAGTTACTTCACAACTTCCCTTACCTGTGCACTTGAAGTAATATCCTCGCGTTGCTGATCTGTCATTACAGCAAGTGTATCAAAAGGATCTTTTTCACAAGGGTCCAGAAGGCCAGGACCACCTACAATAATCAGGCTAATTAGTAACACATCTTTACCTTATTACGAGCAAGATTACAGATTAGTTAAGTGTATGGATACATAAATGGCAACTTGCCTTTAAGAATGATTCCTGAAGATATACACTCAAAAACTCTTCTCAGTGCATCTCCAGGACTCTGTGGTCCAGTCGCACTGCTAATTGCTTTTTCCACAAGCAGCTCCATAGCCTAGACCAACAACAGGAGGATTTAGCCAAATTAGAAGATAGACTAAGAGAGAATAAAGCTGTTACTATTCCTCAGTAGAGAATTTTGAATCCTGAATTTTGAAGAACATTACACATTGTAGAACAGTTTCAGTTAAAATGGAAAGAAACCCCAGTTATTTTATAAAGATGAATAAAAAGAAAGGTGGTGCCAGATGAACAATGAGTACTGATATTGACAGCAGGTCACTGCTGGCGTCCCCTAGGGCTCACATGGGGCCCAGTCCTACTTATCTTTATTGATGATCTGGATGAAGGAATCAAGAGCCCCTCAGCCAGTTTGCATTTGGCACCAAGCTGGGTGTGAGTGCTGACCTGCTGGAGGGCAGGGGGGCTCTGCAGAGGGATCTGCACAGGCTGGATCCATGGGCCAGGGCCAATTGTGTGAGGTGCAACCAGGCCAAGTGCTGGCTCCTGTCCCTGGGTCACAACAAGCCCCTGCAGCTCCAGGCTGGGACAGCGTGGCTGGAAAGCTGCTGAGTGGGAAAGGGCCTGGGGGTGCTGGTCAGCAGTGGCTGAACATGAGCCAGGGTGTGCCCAGGGGGCCAGGAAGGCCAAGGACATCCTGAATGGATCAGCAATGGTGTGGCCAGCAGGAGCAGGGCAGTGACTGCCCCTCTGTGCTGGGCACGGGTGAGGCCACACCTCAAATCCTGGGTTCAGCTTTGAGACCCTCACAAGAAAGAGACTGAGGTGCTGGAAAGTGTCCAGAGAAGCGGAACAGAGCTAGGGAAGGATCTGGAGCACAAAGTTCTGTTAGGAACTGCTGAGGGAGCTAGTGGTGTTTATCCTGGACAAAAAGATGCTCAGGGGTGACCTTATTGTTCTGTATAACCACCTAAAAAGAGGGTGTAGCCAGGTCGGGGGTGGTCTCTTCTCCCACATAAATGATAACAGGATAAGAGGAAATGGCCTCAGGTTGCACCAGGAAAGGTTTAGATTGGATACTAGGAAAAAAAAAATTGACTGAAAGGGTTGTAAAGCATTGGAACAGGGTGCCCAGGGAGTTGACAGAGTTACTATCCCTGAAGTGTTCACAAAACATGTGGATATGGCAATTAAGGACATGGTTTAGTGGTGCTAGGTTAACAGCTGGACTTGATGATCTTCAAGGTCCTTTCCAATCGGAACAATTCAGTGATTCTATGATGGGCTTCTTCCCATCACAAGTTGTTCAGTGGTTTTGTAGAAATGTATACAGTAGTTGCCTACATATACAGCTAGGCAACTTCTCCAGCCGTTTTTGAGAATATGAAACATTCGATTCTGTCAGCCACGTGAATACAGTACACAGTATACCTAATGAAACAGGACGCTTTAGAAAAATAGAAATAGTTTTTTCTACAAGAGTATAGAAACTTAAAACATCAAAAATTTAATGTCCTTAAAATGCTTAATATCCTCACTAGTCCTTCAGTTTAGCAAAACTGATGCTCAAAGCAATTTTTCTCGAGTTAGCAAGCAACACTAACTCAAATGTTAAATAAGTATAAAAACCTCTATGATAAATATATTTTCAGAAAGTATACATTTCCTTTTCAGAATGTATACATTCTGAAATGTATACACTATTTGATGTTAGTTAAAATGGTTTAAATCATTAGCTGTGTTTTAAGTACTGGTGTTTTTTCCATTAATATTTCCATTGTTCACTTTCATTAGACACTATTTTTTCCCAGAAGAACCTATAAAAGTATTTGTAAAAGAAAGAACCAACTTCTCCTACATCTCTTTCCCAGAATTAGATAGATGCTTCACTGCCACCTCTTTGGCAAGTTTATTTCTCAAACAATAGTTTTTGGTAGGTTTTTTGGAGGGACTTGTTGTTTGGACCTTGTCCTCCTCACCAAATCCACAGTTGTTTAAATGATACCTTTTCTTCTTCCTTTCAAGGTGTAAATATTTATTCTGATGTATGCAAGTAACATACATCAGTGCAGTGCTAATCACTAAGGCTGCCAATTCCTTTCTATTTTAGCTCCATTTAACTGACAGATTTCAATTCTTGAGCATGTTATTTCCATACTCCTGCTGTATTAGTCAGGGTCTGGCAAAAGTAATTAAGAAGTTTTCAAGTAAGAAACAAAGTGCATCAGAAAAGGAAAAAAAGCAGATCTTGGATTTACAAGATAATATTAAAATCTAGTTTTTCTGGATGCTCATACAATACACTGATGTCTATAACTCAGTCCTAGGAAAATGCGAATTATGATGTCCTGGTGTTTGTGGGCACAAAAGGCTGGATTTCAAATTTGAATAATGTGTAGGAACCTGACAAAATTCTTCTAATTTAGTTTTTACTTTTAGGTACATGAAATGCTACTGCTGTGAGCATTCAGGCTTCCTATTAACTTCTATTTTTCAACTACTCATGTTTTTTTCAAAAAAGATCTGTCATCTCTTTCATTTGCAAAAGGTTTCTAGTATAGAGGGTAGGAGAATATCTGTATTCAGAAAACTGTATTACTCCAATCTGTGAAATTCCATCCATACTGGCTGAAATCACCACTTTCATTTTGTCCCTGTTTTTATCAGTAACATTTTTCCTACAGGCCAAAAGAACAGCTGACTACAGTTCAGTGCTGATCCACTGCACTGAGAATGCATCAGACACCAGGAACAAATCAGGAATCACTTTTGGAGAGAACTGAGACACAGCAAGGTCTGACATGCTGCTTCATATCTCTCTGCCCTTCTGGATGTGCCTTGGAACACATAATGTGAGAGTTAAGAAACCACATTCCTTGTTCTTCACCCATATCCCTGCTCTGTGTTGCAATAGCTGTAAGGATACTTTTCTGAAAATATTCCAAGGTTCATTCTTTGGCAACTCAGTATCATAGTGATATTAGGAGAGCACTTAGCGTCTTTCAAGTTGGATTTGTTTAGTGTACTTTTCATGAAATGCAGTACTGAAACTGGCACTATTTTTTTTTCCATTTAAATATTCAGAAAAACAGACACTGCTGCTCCACTTCCTTTCCAGAAGCAATAAATATTATTAGAAGTCATTCAGTAAAACTGTCTGCAAACTTAGTGGAGTTGTAAAATATTTCTCATCTAAATAAAGTCAACTGATCAAAACAATGTTAGTGTTCTTTCTGTCAAAACTGAGAAGGAAGCAGCACGGTGCAAATGGATTTGGTCTGCAAAAAACAATGGTCAGAGCCAAGTTTACTTCCCCATCATGCATTTTTCAGGTATTTGTTTCAGACTAACTTCATCCAATGCACAGATTGTACACCTGTTAGTATTTGGATCATTTGTAAGGTAGTCAATACAAAAGGAATGCTACCAGAACACTCAACTAAATTATGAAAGGTAACCTGATAGAACCCAGAGATTTAAGTGACACTGACTAAAATATGATGATGACACAACCACAGACTGTACTGAAGTACTGTGGTATTTCACCTTGCAAAAGAGACATAATAATCATAAGAATTACTGTGATTTTTTCTGTCAAGTTCTTTCTGTTATCACAGAACAATCTCGGCACAGCCGACATTATTTTAAATACGTTTCAGCAAACTCCAAGCAATTCAGAATAGGTGGTTAGAAAAAAATAGGTTCTTTTATACAGAGTGAAGGAAAAAAATGCTAAAACCTAGAATAGGAATCTACCAACAAAGAAGAGAAAAGAACAAGAAAATTTCTTTTGGAAAAAAACAGTAACTTCCATCCTCAGAAAAAATGAAAAACTTCAGAAAACTGTATTTTAAGACAGAATCTGGAGTATTTGTAAGCAAAAAAAAAAAAAAAAACCAAAATCCCAAACAAAACCCTACATTACATATTGAAAAAGTATGAATTTAAAAATTGTATTAACACATCCCTATAATTTTCTTGTAGTAACATCTTTATTGAGAAGACTCATTAAAAAAACATTACTTACCCAGCTTGGAAAATCAGACCAAGTAGGAACCCGTTGACAGAGGTCACGAAGAATACGTATGATAATCACACAGGACTGCAGACCATTAGCTCTAGCCTTGAGAGCAATACAAAATCAAATTAATTACCCCTGAACCCATAGCAAACAGGACTTGTTGAAAGACTAAAACACCACTGTTCAATGGAAGCTCAGATACAGGATTGAAACAAATCATTCTACAACTTTATTCCGTGAGCTGCCATTTACAGCAGTATTTTATACAGGGTTAGTAATTTAAGGTGGTAGAAGTCAAAGTGCACAGGTTATACAAGAATAACATTTCTTGATCCCCTATACACTTTGACCCATGTTCATTTGAAACAATAAATACAGTATCTTTCTATATTAGAAATAAAAAGGATAAAGTAAAGATCTAAGAAATAGGTATAGAGACTGAAAGGTCAAGGGAATCTGTTTGGTTTCTTTATTGTGCCTTTGCCAGAATGCAAAGTCACTAAACCAAACAGTTGCTTCTCACCTTTCATTCCCTACACTTAATGCACTAAAAGAAATAGAAAAAAAAGTCTTAAATCTAAACACAAAGCTTTAAACACATTTTCCATTATTTAAAGCGAAGTTACTCTGCAGCCTTATGGAATATATAACAAATATACAACATATGATCACCCCAAGCGAGTCAAGCTTTCAACATCGCCTTCTCAATGACTGGAAAAAAAATGATGTCAAATGTGCAATAACTGCATAAAGCAGCTCCTCCATACTCAACCTCCTACAGTTAAATTTAGGGACCAGAGAAATATTAAGTATTATTAGCATGAACAACGCTGAGTGTTTTCACACAGTTAAACATTCATATTGCAACTGAACTAATCTCTCATAAGGCTACAAGAAGAAAGTAAAATGATGTTCCGAACCTGGAACCACTTAGCGTGGCGTAGAGCAGCCAGAGCGTCAAGGCATTTTTGCCTGTCCAAGACGTCCGGTGGGTCTTTCACCATACCCGAGGTTACATCTAAAATGGATTGAATTGGCAAAATGCAGTGAGGAATGGGTGTTTGACCAGGTGAGCAAGACACTTCCTTAAATAGCTTCAATGTCACACATGCCATTTAAGTTTAAACCCTTGAACGAGAAATGTAAATGTTCAGCAGCAGTCGCTCAATTAGGATTAGGGCATCGACCCAGTAGGAAGATCAAGAGCATAATGCACTTCAGCTCTGAAGTTATTTTTAACTGCATTGCTGATTATGCAATGCATAGCACTTCTTTATTTCAGCTAACAATGGGAAAACACATATCCCCTAAAATTAAATACCGAAGGAAGGATGGTTGGACACAGTGCACCAGCACAGAGAACACAAGACAGAAGGAACACAAAAATCCACTTTAACCAAGTAGAAACATTCAAACTTAGTTTCTTTTAAATTTTAATTGTCAGGTGTTACTTGGGACCTATTCTTGAAAGAAAAACTAAGTATAACAAATCTTAAAAGCACTGAATGTTTAGTAATAATGTTATTTTTATCATGTCTTAAAATTATTTTACTTTAAAAACCTGACTTAAGGAATGTGACATGTTCTTCAATATTACAGAGTTCCTTGTCTTCTAGCACTTTCTCTCTTACACATATAAATAAAATTCCTCAGCCCATAATAGATATGTTCCAGCAACACTTAGGATGCAAGGAAGGATCTGAAAGGGGACTGCTTTACCAAAGACACACCAAGATAAAGAAAAGCAAGGAATAGTCTAAAAAACAAAGCAAAATGTCTGAAAGATGAAGAAAACATAGCAGACATTGCCCGTTTAAATGTTCAGAAAGAATTTGATTACCAAGCTGACTGCTTTGCTATCAAAAATGAAGAGACCACAGAAGTGGTTTAATCAGTGAAACTGGAATCACTAAACAATATGGAATGGTATCCATGAGTTGAAAACTATATGGATATAATCAGATCAGTGATCACCATTAGAAGTTACATGTTTACTCATTATGAAAATGTCTATGGTGACTAGTCACAACATTTGTTGCTAGCATAACTGGTGATACTCCAAATAAGATGAAACAAAAAGCCCTCACTCAATGGCACACATTTCACAGGAGCTAGCTGTTTGGAACAGTACAGTTTACTCCTCCAGGATCTAAATTTAGGTTAAGCCAGGGAATAAAATAAAATAAAAAATAATGAGGCTTATGAAACATGCCTGCAACGAGAAGCTTTTAGGTATGTTGCAGAAATTGTGCTCTGAAACCACAAAAGTAAAATAGGAGAATTCTTTAGTCTATAGAGCTAAAAGGCCATGAATTAACATGGTAGTATGGCTTTTAAGTACAGTAACTAAATTTAATGTGAAGTACTATATTCAGATTTGAGCATTTTGATAGGATAGTCCCATTGCTCTGCACCTGGATAAAAAGCTGAAGACTTCATAACAGCAAAGTTGAGAAGAACATGGGTAACTTCTCATAGATATTTGAACTTACAAACTATATATTAAAGTGAAAAATTAAAATCTTCACTCACAATGCAATTACAGAGCATATGAAGACATTTAAAGTGATGCTTCTTTCAAAGCAAAACAACAACAAAAAATCCCCTCCAAACCTAAAAAAGAGGGGTGCCAGCTAAAGCTAAGTGATGAAAGGAGTACAACACAGATATATGAGACAAAGAGTACATCCTGAGAAGACCCACCACAGGAAAAAGTGGCAAAATAAGGCTGAGAAATTAAAAATGCAAATATGTGCTGTGGGGCCAATAGTCTAATCAGTCCATTATTTACACTCTTCTAAAACTAATATGCAAATAGGTGACACTGTGCAAACTTTTAGCACAATAATTAATTAATAATTTGAAATTTCTACCTCAGAAAACCTTCAAATTGTAAAACAGTTTTACTGAGAAGAATTCCAATTTAAATGTACAGGAAAGAATCTTAGTGCTGGAAATATTCATCTAAAATGGGTTACTAATAGCTGTCATATGAATACCCTTGGAACTTAAAAAGACTCTGAAAGTCAAAAGTTGCTGAGGCAGGTACTACACTGAGAAAACACTGACTATAAAAATGTATCAAGGGAACTCCTGTAATATTTATTCTGTGGATTTTTGCATATGTTTCACATTTCTGGATTAACCCCTTAAACACTGTGTAACTAAAATCAAATGCCTAACCTACCGCCCTACTAAACTAGGACAAAAACTGAATTAATTTACAAAACATGGGCATGAATTCTTACCCTGTATCACTTATTACTAGCCTAAACATAAGGGGTTAATCTTTAAATAGACATGCTGTGTCCACACTACCTCTTCAGTAAAAGTTAACAGGTATGTCAATTTAGGTAAGTTTTATTATGTAAAATGCATTTTATCCAGTCAACTATTATAAGACTAGTGTGAACACTGCTTCATTCTAGGAAAAGAGACAAAGACGAAAAGAAAAAAACAAAACAAAAACCAAACACAAAGTAACAGCAGATGCTAGGACTATGCATCCAAACCCCTCCTTTGTAAAGCATGGCAGGTGTGACACTGAGCTTTAGAAAACCTTGGTCAAAAATCCTTCCGATGTCTTGGCAGCAACCCCTGACAGGAATCAAGTCCCTCTGCTAGAAGGCTTTGGACCGGGGCTGTTAGCTAAGGATAAAAAAGACACACGCGCACACACAGGGGTGTTTGTAAGTATGTACTCTTTGCCGAAGGAAGATTCCACAGCTGGCTTAGAGCTCTTCAAATGTATCAGATTTGGTCAACTGTCAAACGCACAATACTGTAAGGAACAGTAGCTATGCGGTTAACAATTTCATTTCACTCTTTTTTTTTTTAGCCTTTTACTTAAAAAAACATCAAACATGATTCTACTCCACGTGCAAGACTCAAGTTGCATCTTTACTCCAACTGGTTCTTCCGGTAAAGCCTTCCTTAACACCTGAACTAGCTCCCCAAGCGGGCTAAGGAAAATGAAAACTTCAAATCAATGTAAGACACAGAGCATGAGAAGCTGCAGTAAGAAAACACAAACACATACTGTTACTCTGCAGCAAATAAGCAGCAGTCTTCGGAATAAGGAACTTCTTTGCTGCAATAATTGGCAATTCAGTCTTCTATTTGCTCCAGTTTCAAAAGTGAACTTTTCTGCACATCCATTTTATACTGCTCAGTGTCTTGAAGAGAAATCTAACTTGATTTTGTTTGCCTAGAGGCAGTACTGCATTCAGCAGTAAATAAACTCACAAAGATAATTTAACTCAAGTGTGGGTCAGACAAAAATACAGATTTGTTTCCTTTTGGTGGTGTAACTTAGGGGACTGATGGTAGTCATTTGGAATTTGTTTTACTTTTAGTCCACATCATAGAATTTTGGGCCAGAAACCACTTAGCTGAAATTGAGTACAGTAGCAAGAATCAATACTGCACTTTGCACAGTACATCAAGAAATAAACATGGTGTTTAAGGTTACTTTCATTAAATGGTTAGTCTAATTTAATAATAAACTGCATTTGTTTTTAAAACTTAAATAATATGGATTATTAAATAGTTGGATTCAGCCCAGAGTCATGTTACATTCAGATTATCCAAAACCAAGTAAAATTGGTTGGGTGTGACAGTACACATACAAAGCCTTTATAGCTAGCAATAAAATGCACAGCTTAAAACAAAAGCACTCTAAGACTCTTTGGAAGTCATCCAAACAACAAAATGCATATTGAAAATTTTTCTTTCTGATTATGTAGGATGACTTTGTTAACATAGCTTGCTCATAAATGCACTAGTCACAGCTACAGGACACTTAGTAATGTAATATAAAAACCTCAAGTGTTTTAGAGGACATGTAGTGATGAGATGAAATCTAAAAAAAAACCTCAGTGGCTTATATAAATACGTATATACACAAGCACATGTATACATACACACATAAAATTTCTTTCAACCTGTATATGAGAAGTGTTAAAACAGCCTCAGATTTCCTATTTGTAGGTTCACTGTCAAACACCAGAACCCTGTTTGCTACGATCTCTTTCAACTATGAAAATACAGGATTAAAAGGAAACAAAAGTTAATTTTATCTGACCCGTAAATAAAAAGAACCAATGTACTGCAGACATTAATCATGCTTGTTGGCTTAAAAGCTTTTGGAGCTTTGAAAGTGTTACAGAACAGACCCTAAAGCAACACTGCTGGCACCAGAGAAACTGTGGACTTTGCAAACGTAAATTGATTCCCAAGCTCCACCTTCTGCTTCAGCTCAATGACAAAGCCATTTCTTATTGTACTAGTTGGGTTTGCCAGTTGGATAGAAGAGTGATTGTAATACCAGGAGCCTAAATATACTCAAAAAGCACTCCAGACCAAAAAACAACCTCAGAGAGCTGGAAAAAATCGCATTATCTTTTTTTTTTTAAAAGTTAAAAGCACTGTTACTGTCAAAAGTACTGTAAAAGTGCATTTTAAGTGGCACTATTCAGAATGTCTAAGTGATGGTAATACTGACCCAGTTCAAACCCAAAAACCTGTGATTTGATTTTCTAAATCCATACAATCTTTCTCTTAAGGCAAGACTGCTCTAGAAAGCCAGTTTATAGCCACTTGCTATAAAATAATTAGTTTTGCACATAATTTTAAAAGGGGAAAAAAAATCAAGCTTGTACCTTTTCCAGAAAGCTGAGGTTGGACATAAAGTTAGAAATTTTAAAAATTAAAAGCACCATATACACATTTATTTTAACCAACTGTTTTCTACTGAGACTGGTTGTTGAAAAACAAAGTTTTGATCAAATATGTGTGCCAGCATGTTGCCTTCCAGGACCTTAGTGCCATCTTAAGCAGAATAGATAAACATAAAAAAATAGGTGAGAAATAAGTAACATCTTTAACAACTTCCCAACCTCCATCCCTCATGTTCTCTTCCCGAATGACTGGAGATGTCAGTGTGATTGTAACTTGCATTTTGGGTTCCACACACGAATTTAAAATTATTGCTGCTTCTGGGACTGCACACTTGATATCGTATTTCTCTGGACTTATTACCTAAATATTGAGAAACAGAAATTTCTATTAGCATGTGGCCATTAAAAGTATCAGGAAGAAAAAGGATTCCAACATATTTTTTTTCAACAGAAAGACAGAAACACAATATAATTATATGAAACAGGTACCTATGTAGTCACAGAACCACACTACACAGTATAAAGATATGAGGACTTGCATATTTTTTACAAATTATCAATGAAAATATACAACCAAACAGTTAGAATTAAAAAAAGCTGCCCAGAAAGGAAATTAATATAAATTACATAACAGGAATCTTGATGGTGTTTGAAATAAAGAAAAGCGTCTGGGCCAATTAAAATGTCAGCAGGGTGTTTTTCACTGCAACACAGAAAAAAACCAAAGATGCATATTTTTCAAGCTCACAATTACAAAATGGGTGTTACTAGGTATATCCTGTGCTTTGGTGTCACAACATGCTAAGAAAAAAGGGCAAGATAAGCACCAGGGAAAAAATGTAAGATTAACTAATGAAATGTTTATTTTGAACTGCTCTTTGCAACTTATTAAATAAATTCTAAATAGCCCCAAAAGAAAGCTGTAGGCACTTCTGTGACCTTCTCCTACATACTTGGTGAACATTTCCACAAAGAGCAGACCAAGATGTTCATTTGTTAAATTTACTTCTGTTCTGTTACTTCAAAGAAGAGCAACTTGAGACTATTTTTTCATTAATCTGACCCTGCTAAAGCTTCTATCATGCCAGTGATTCTATCAAGTATTTTACTAGATTGCACTGAAATACTAATGCTGTGACAAGCACTCTACAGTGACAGGCTCTGTTCAGCACAGAGCAGACTTTATACCTTCTTGTAGAAATACAAAGGGTTTATAGTTCACTAAGACTTCATGTTTACTTTTTTAAAGGTTCAAATTCTAAAAAACCCACACTAGATTTAGCTGGCTAATTTTGAACTATAAAGCAATGATACATACAATAAGGAAAACAAGATATAAGTACAAAAGACTGGCATCAATGGAGAACTTTGAACTTGAGGCAGCAGGCGTGCTGTAACATGTAACGTGCTGTAATTATCTCTGTTGCTACTGGTAGCTGATTAATGGTCTTTCTTGTGCTCATTTCTATTTCCCAAATAAAAGAAATCTGTTAAATGGTGATTGATACTACACTGCTAGAGCACATCTTGTATGGTAACAATATGGCGGAAGCAGAACATGCAGCAGTTTCTGACTTCAGATGAAAACTCAGAAAATGGAAAGAAACTGAACCTGAGCTATGTCATGTAGCAGCACAGTGAGTCCTGCAGACATTTAACTTGAGGACAGATTTTCACAACACTTTTACAAAAACTCAAATCCAAAAGTCTAAATTCTACTTACTGCAAGTTGCTTAGGGAGGCTTTCAGCAATACGACTGAGTAATGTCTTGGAGGGCTTCTCAGCACACAACAAAACAAGATTGACGTTTCGGTCTCCACGGAGTAGCAAACCTTTAGCCAAAACGCCCACCCGTAAAACTCCTTTCAAAGCTCTGTGAATTGCAGTTAAAAGTTGCATTTAAAATAATAATGTAAAAATCATTAAAATAATCCTGAAGATAGAAAAGTAAAATAAAACAGTACTCCGCATCTTTCTGAGACTTCAAAATACTGCATAAAAGCCCAAAGGGTTGAGATCCTGAAAACACTGATAACAGGGTAAGGAAAAACAAAATCCTTAAAAAGTAATTTAAAAAATACCTGTCTTTACTGCCATCCTTTTTGTCATCTCCCTCTTTGTTCTTGCTTTTTTCATGATCAGTCATGCTGTCAGAAACCAGCTTCAAAGCACGCTCAGTAATAGAAACAATTTTTTGGACTGCCTGAAGTTCCTCCTCAGTTGGATATATAGCAGCATGCTTGGTCATCACATAGCGGTCATCAGAGGAGTCAGGGCGGCGTAGAGGCTGAACAGACAAAAAAGGGTTCTTCTGAGACCTGGGAGCACTTCCAAGTTCACAAATGAGACAACATGTGGCTAAGGAACAGAATATTCAAACCCAAACATGTGGCTAAGGAACAGAATATGCAAAGCTCACATCACTGAAGTGTAACAAAACATGAAGTTTCCTCAACAGCCTACACTGTCACAATCAATCATGTCTGAAAAGACATGAAGTGTATCAAAATTAAACTAAGGCCAAATCCCAAGATCAGAGGTACTCCTCAGCTGGGAAATACATGGATATTGCTGCAAAATAAAGTATCCATGATTACTTTTGTACAATCAAAGGATTGTACAGGATGACCTCAGAAGGTCATCTAGTTCAATCTCCTATTCCAAACATGGTCAGCTGTAAGACCACATCATGTTGCTCAGGGCTTTAGCCCGTTAGTTTTTGAAAACCTTCAAAGATGGTAACTGCACACCTGTACAAAAAAGATTTCCTGTATTCACTCTACATCTCCTTTGTGTTTGCTTAAGGTAGATGTATCTCACCCCTTCATGACTATAAAAAGCCTGGCTCCATCCTCTTTATAAGGCTACTCTATCCCACTGAAGATCTCTCTTCTCCAGGCCAAACAATCCCAAATGCCTCAGTCTCTCCTCACAGGGCAGGTGCTCCAGACCCCTGACCATTCTGGTAGCTCCACACTGTGCCCATTATAGTTTATGTATCTTCTACTGAAAAGCCCAAAATTAAATGTAGCATTGAAGTTAGGGTCTAATGAAAGCTGATCACTTCCCTTAATCTACTGACTGCGCTCGTTGTTAAGCCCAGGGTAGCTGCTGGCCCTGCTGCCAGGGCATGCTGCTGACACATGCCCAGACTGATGTTTGCCAGGACCCTTAGATCCCTTTCAGCAGAGCTGCTACCCAGCCTCTATCAATGCAAGGGGCTCTTCCTTTCTGAGTGCAGCATTAGGAGCTTGTACTTGCAGAATTCCATAATGTTCCACTCCTACAGCCCACCTAGGTGTCCTCTGGATGGTGGCCTTGCCATCCAAAGTATCAGCTATTCTCCCCATCCCAATGTGATTCAGGTTCATGCCAGCTGCAAACCTCAGCAGAGTGCACTCACTCCATCAGCTTTCAGATCCCTGATAAGGTGCTTTTCAGTCTAATGCCAGAATCATCCCATGTGCAGTGTGGTACTGCATTCCACACTGCTAAAATATGATGCACCACTAACCATTATTCTCCAAGACTGATGACCCAGACACTTTTTATCCATACATTTGTCCACAATTGGGTAAATAATGTTGTATAACACAATCAAGTAAAATAAAAAATAGAAAAATTTGGTATGACTTGTGTTTCATAAGAAGCAATATTTAAAGAATCCTCTTGTCATTTCATTGGACTTATATTGGAGGTCTAGTACACCTACACAATTTCATTAGCATATAATTTCTTCTTCTCTCTTCCAAATCCTTTATTAAGAAACACTGGAGACAAGTGCAGTAGCACTGAGTAATTTTATATTTCTTAACTGTGCCTCCTGGTAAGATTGGTTTAATTTTTTTCTCAAGGTAAGAAACTCACTGCTGGTCCTTGGGGTTGAGGAGGCATTCCAGGTCTAACTCCCAGCAGACCTAGTGGTCCTGGAGGGCCATGAGGATATCCTCCATCTGGTATTCGGCGACGGTCATCCCAGTGATGCTGCTCTTCCTCCATTCTTCTCCAGTACATGTCCTCCTCATATCGCCTGAAGTGCATCAATCAAAGTGTTCTCTTTATACAGCAGTTAATACTTGACACTGCTCTAGACAGATCCTCCTCTGTCCTCAACAACTTCTAGCAGTCATGAGCAAATACCAATGAAGAGACGGTAGCAACATGAATTATTGTTGTAAAAGTAGGCCTGCATTTATGGCAAAGTAATTCTACTAACTCTGCGTTACTCAGAAGGATTGAACAGTAGCAAACAAAAATCCCAGTGAGAAAATGACAATTTAAAACATGACAGTACAGAGTTCCCTAAAGTATTTAAAATAAGTAACTATGGAGTTTAATTTCAGACAATCTGACAGCAGGTTGTCACACTCATTCATGAAACATAATGCATTACCTCATTTCCATCCTCCAGCGCTCCTCCTCTTCTCGTCTTCTCCAGTATTCTTCTTTCTGCATCTGTTTTCTCATCTTTTCTTCTTGAATTTTTCTTGCTCGAATACTGGGCTTTACTTCTACTTGTAAGTCTGGGTTTACTTTTTCTAGATCAGAAAAGTAATGAATTAAATGTTGCTTTCCTGTCCTCATCTCAAGGTTATGGAGTAGTCTGACATATTTAACATACACTACTCATCTACAATAAAATCAAAAGGAGTAAAATGCAGTTTTAGAATGGCACAAATGCACTTATCATTAAAAAGTCTGCAAGGCAAAGAGTGTGTGCTGTTTATCCTACCAAAAACACTGAGCAATACTATTTTATACTGTTTAAACTTCAAGGTAAGCAACATAAAGAACCTATTGTTGCTTGCATCACTTGGACTATAAGTGACATTCAAAACATTTTTAAAAGCCTCAACCAAAATACAATTTCAGTTATTTATTCTTGTATTATTCTTTTAAGACTATACTGCCTGTGAAATATATTTCTCTTTTTTTACATGCTGTTTACTCAGAATGCCTACTTGTGTCTAGTCATTTAAACCTAAGAACAGGTGACCAGACCAGTTAGCTGGTATCTGGTCGATTTTCAGAGAGAAGCATTAGCATTTTCACCTTGTACTGAAGTCTGTGCCGCCGCCCTTTCAAATGCATCTCCTTGGCATTAGGATCATTGAAACTGCATTCACAGAGTTTACAGTGAAAGCGGATCACCTTTCCTTCATCATTCCTTACCTGGAAAATAAAGTCATAACACATTTGGTTGTTTCTTTTTTATTTTATAAGGCTGATATAAAATTAAATTATCCATTAATCTAATTATCCAGTGCCACTGGCTAAAGTCTACCTGCCCTAACACACGTTAAGAAGTTCACACAATAACTGAAAGAAGGCAAAGTAGAAAAGTAGAACCTTCATTTCTGACAGACACACCATTGTGCTTGGTAACGAGCACGGAACAAGGTCCTTCCATTCCAAAGAGTACACAGCTGTAAACTCAAACCTGAACATAGTGAGCTAATAAATCACAAACCGGTGTATCATGCAAAATTCACATCAAAGTTCATCCACCTATATCATATCAACTACACGAAGAAAAAAGAAATATACACAATACAAAAAGGTAAACATATGCACAAGCCTTTGCAGGTTCAATGCATTGTCAGTCCTATCTTCAAGGAGAACCCAGGGAATTACAGTCTGGGAAGGCAATGGAGCAGCTAATCCTGGAAACCATTTCCAGGTACAATGAGGGCAAGAAAACCATCAGGAACAGTCAAAATGACTTCACCAAGATGAAGGCCTGGCAGATGAAGGCAGAGCAGTCAAGACCGTCCCTGTGGACTTCAGTAAAACCTTGGACACAGCTCACCACAATATCCTCCTACAAGCTGCTAATGCACAGGCTGGATAAATATACAGTGAGGTGAACTGAAAGCTGTCTGAACAGCCTGGCCAAGGGTAGTGATCAGCAGAATGAAGCCTAGTTGGAGGCCAGGAGCCAGCAATGCAGCCCCTGGATCAATACAGTCCTGTAACATCTTCAGTAATGCTCTGAATGATGGGGGAGAATGTATCCTCAGCTAGTTTGCTGATGACACAAAAAACTAAGAGGAGTGGAGGATATGCCAAAGGGTTGCACTGACATTCAGAGGAATCTCACCTGTCTCACCTAGGGAAGAGGAGGCTGAGGGGAATCATATCAGTGCATATAAATACCTGGAGGAAGGGTGCAAAGAGGACAGACCTTTTTCAATGGTGCCTTGTGCCAGGATCAGAGCCAATTAGCACCAAGTGAAAAACAGCTGAACATCACAACACTCTGTTTTATTGTGACTGATAGTGCTCTTGGCACAACTGCTTGGGGAAGTTATGGAGTCTCCATCCTTTGCCATTCTCAAAAAACATCTGGACATGGTCCTGGGTGACAGGCTCTAGGTAGTCCTTCTTAAGTAGGGTGACAGAATCAGACAACCTAAAGAAGTCCCTGCCAACCTCAATCACTCTATGATTACATTTCACTATAACAGTTAAAAATAATAATTAATATTTTCATATTAATACCTCCTCCACATAGTCATGGCCCACTGGCTGGACATCACTTTGCAAGGCAGCAAGAGTCGTGGGAGTCACTGGTTCAGCTGCTGTGTCAGGCTTTACTTCCTGTGTTTGCACTGCAGCAGCAGGAGGTGTTTTAACACTTTCAGCTGATTTCATTTCTTCCATTTTACTTCCTGTTGTCTGAAGCTTATTACCACCTAGAAATAAAAAAAAAAGTTAAATTATTGCTTTTCATAAAATGAGAATGTGATTAAACATAATGTGCAAACTGAAGATTTTATTTGCAAATACCTGTGATCTGGGCAAAGAATTCTAGGTCTTTTAAAATCGATTGGATTTTAAAGTCAACCAAACTTAAATATATTTTCAATACAATTAAATATTTTAACCGTAAATTTAACAACATTCAGGTTACTTAAACACTGAAGTTGTTTATTCTAACAAGAAAACCTTCTGCTTTAAAAAAAAATCACGATTTTTGTTATTTGTTTTCCTGCCTTTTCAAGGGACAGGACTGAATGGGGGACAACTCAGAAAATGTATTTTAATAATCTCTTGTTTGTTATTTTGTAAATTTATATTTTTAAAAAAAAGTACTTTAAAGCTTTATAATGTTTGTACTAGTAAAGGTAGTATACCCCTAGTGTTGCAACTGTGTATAGGTTTCTCCTTGAAGAGCAGGATAGCTTATTGAGGAACAGCTGCTTCCCATCTCTGTTATGTTCAG
The DNA here is from genome assembly GCF_022539315.1 of Serinus canaria. Taxonomy (NCBI): domain Eukaryota; kingdom Metazoa; phylum Chordata; class Aves; order Passeriformes; family Fringillidae; genus Serinus; species Serinus canaria. Next base: position 65,604,934 of record NC_066343.1, on the reverse strand, counting down.
TTCAAAGTTTACACGGTTAGTTTTGCACTGGAAAAGGATGTTTCAGTTACCCATCACAAACTGCCAATTTATTGCAGGTGCATTAGCAGCCCAGGCTATGAGCTGAAATTAGGACTATAAAGTGCAATACTCCAGCAGCTACTACATAAGAAACCAAAGGTGGGAGGCTTCTTATGAAGATGGGAAAACTATTCAAGAGGGGCCAGGTGGAGACAACTGGGCAGAAAACACCAACATCAATTTTGAAGCAAAATTTTTATAGAAATTCTCACTTATCAGTAATTCCCTTAAACACAGTGGAGTAACTCATGCATGGAGTTACCTAAATACATTTGTGCCTGCTGCAGTAGCTCTTAAGAATAATTTACAGAATAGGTTAGGTTTCAAAATAAAGACTGACTTCTGTACTTGCCAACAAAGTTTATTTTCGGTGTAGATATTTTCTTTACAGCTATGTTAGCAGCGGCTGAAGATGTTTTGTTGTTGGATGCAGTGTTAAGCGGGGTGTTTGCTGTGGGAGTAAGAACTTTCACTGCAGAGGATGCAACAGAGGAGTTCACTGTACTGCTGCTAGTTGCTATATTTGAAGCAGAGGCCGTTGGTTTGGAAGCAGATGTGGATGTTGAGGAAGTAGCTTGGGTAACCACATTTGGTTCAGTCGAAGGAATGGGTTTGCCAAGTTTTGTATGCAACTTTACTACCTGTAAGTAGGAAGAGAAATTCATAACATGATCTCCCTGAGACAGCTGTAAAAATAATGTATCACAAGCAAAAAATATCAGTATCTAAAAAATCAATATAAATAAAGAGTTAGCTTGTTTTTTTACAAAAAGTGGTCTTAGGAAAAAAAAAAGATGGACCTGTAAAAGCTCTTGTCATCTATAACAGGGAATAGATACTTGTTATCTCACATTGTTTACTTGCTTCAGAAATTCAGGCACTTATTCCCACAAGTGCTTAGATAAGAAGAGAAACACAACAAGCTTACAACTCAGGATAAATTCAAGAAAACATTTTGCTCCTAGTGTTTCAATGTGTCTGTTTGTTGCCTCGTGGCCTTCTAGTCTCCCTCTAACTGGCAAAACATTAAACTGTTTTCCGTTCCAAAAACAGTTTAATGTTTTGCCAGTAACAAATAACTCTTATTTGTAACTATGAGTTATTTAATTCAGATTCAGCAACACTGTATCTTTTGATTGCTACATTTGAAGAGACTTCAAATTGCATGACTTTACACTTTATTTAGCCAAGCTGAAGAGATTCCATAGGCAAATGCCTTCCTTTTTTCCCTTTTTTTCTAATGTTTAGAAACAGTTAAGGAGAATTCAAGAGGTATTTCAGAGTGCTTTAGTATTTTATAGTAAAGAGGCAAAAGCTTATTAGAACTAATAAGCACGGGCCTTTCTATAACATGTCTCTCATGGAATACTTCCTTTTCGTGTCTGCTGACGACCATCTGAAAAAGCAATGCAAGTAATCCGTATGAGAGAAATATGCAAGATCAAAACTAAGTGTTGAAAACAGCAGTAAAAAAAAATACAAACCTGTGAGACATGCCTTAGACGTGATCATGCACGCAATCATGATATGCACACAACTGTCCAAATTAATTTCTGAGGCTTTTGTTCTTATTTTTTATGTTCTCTATCAGAATACTGACATATTAATGTCACACAACAGTATAAATTTAAACTCAAGCAACTGTTCAAAATTACTTTTTTCCAGTAGAATGCACACAGTTCTTTAGTTACCACAGCAATAGAGTCCTTTGAGATATCATTTTCACACTGCTAAGAACCTAAACCTAGCAATGGCTTGTGACTATAACAAAGAGAAAACTATATCCAAATATAAAAGGATAATATATACTATACTCCATATACATATGGACTTATGATGTAATAGGGCAAAACCAAAAGAAAATAAAGGCTCAGTTTACTAACCGGACAAGTCTCTCTAAATTTTGATTTTTGCTCTCAGAGGAAGATTATTTTAAACACGCTGTAAGATTTATTTATTTTAGTAGGCACAATGTTAATGATGCCTGTGTCCTGAGATGTAAAGAGCTATAAAAGCAGACTATTAATACTGTATTTGTTAGTGGCATTTATCTTTCCAGAGTTATGAGGAAAATCTGTAATTTCTGAATGCATATTCTACCTATCAGTGCACTTACTGTTGTATGGCCATGTTTAAAACACAGGTCACAGCATCACACAGTGCAGCCTACAATTTTTATTCCAGGATGCCCACAAAAGAGCACCCAAACAATAAGAAAAACGTGTACCAGAAGTCTTCTAAACAAAGTCATTATAAAGTCTACTACAGGACACTGATCCTTGCATCCAGAGGACAGTTTTCTTTGCAGGAACTATCAAAGGATGATGCCTGTTCTTTGCACTGATTTAGCTTACAGTGTTTCAAAGTGCACTAAAAGTCTTACTGTCCCAACCAGACAAGTAAGATGAATCTCAAGAACGGTCTTGAGAAAACTTAGGGGGCACAAGCATAGTACCACATGTCCTCAATGGTACCTTTCCCTCATCTCAATCCACACCTTCTTCCTGTGATTTGGATGATATCCCAATATATCCTCTTTGCACTGATGCCATGGCAATATTTTCCCCCCTTTCTTTCAACAATGCCCTTCTAATAGTGAGCCTAAAAACAAATGTGAAAGGAAAAGAAGAACTAAAATTTTTAAATAAAATAATTTAAGTTATCCTGTTTCTGTATATTTTCTCCTTCCTTAAATTGAGAAAAAATTATGGGTACAAATACATATACTGACTTGCATGGTAAGAACAAGAGAAACCTCTTACTTTCTGATGCTTGGCTCCACGGATATGGGCAGCATAAGCATCTGCCCCGGTACAAGACACATCGCAGAGCTCACAGCGCAACTGATTCTGAGTTCCACGAGCAGAAGTACTGTTGTTGGTGGTGTTCTGGGAAGCTTTTAACGCTGCTTCTTTCTTTTTGTGTTTCTGGCCTTCTAAGTGTTCTTTGTAAGTCTGTTTAAATAAACAAAACACACAGTAAGCTGTCTTTGTAATGCTGGTTCATCAGTCCTGTGAATACATGTAATACAGAAGGTGGCAGAAAACACATTTTCCTAGGAAGTAGGGATATTTTACCTAGGAAGTACCTCCTACACGAACATTTCTGCGGTATGGCATGCATTAATAGGCAACTTCTAATACCAGAAAATTTTCTTCTCCAGCATCAGAATCCCACACTTAGGTAAAACAATACAGGTTTTCCTCCTCTAATTTCTCAACTTCCCAATCAAGTAGTGGTCAACAGATGTCACCACTGAAAACATGACAGGACCAGAAACTGTGGTTTCCTACACTGCATTCAATTATTCTTGATTTTCAGCTTCCCTCAAACTTCAAGTGTATCCATATAAACAGAAAAATCAATTTAAAAGAAGGTAGTGCACAAATAAAGCTGTACTGAAAACTAAATGCAGAAGTTGGTATTAGTTCCTATATCAACACTGGCAATCTAGAGCAGACAGGGTAGGAAATAATGACCAGCTTACCTAAAGTAAAATAACTGTTTAGCCAGACTCAGACATAAACATTCAGCATGACTTTCTAGGCACTTTTACCTACTATGACACTAAACTTGGAAATTGGAATATAATGAAGAATAAATTTTCAGGTTTCCCATTCGCAGAACTTTTGTAATTCCACAGCTTTCAAAATAGTATTTTCTAAGAAATTTCCTATGCTAAAGAAACAAATCACATTCAAAGTTTCAAATAATTCTGAAGTCAGGTGAAGCTCCTCTGTACAAGCTCAGAGGGGTGTATCTTTATGTCTTCCAACAGATACTCTTTCTATAATAGTGCACATTTTTATTTCATTATTCCTTTAGTACAAGTGTAGAATCAGGTCTAAAAATTAACAAATACTCTTGATTAGAGGGATGGAGCACCCCTCCTATGAGGAAAGGCTAAGACAATTTGGTTTGTTCAGCCTGGAAAAGGCTTTAGGGCAACCTAACTGGGACCTTCCAGTACATAAATAAAGTTTTGTAAGAAAGATGGAGAGAGACTTTTTACAGGACAAGAGGCAATGGTTTCAAACTGAAAGAAAGTAGGTTTAGGTATTAAGAAGAAATTCTCTATGGCGAGGGTGATGATGCACTGGCACAGCTGCCCCGAAAAGCTGTGGGTGACCATGCCTGGAAATGCACAAGGCCAGGCTGGATGGGGCTCTGAGCAACCTGCTCTGGTGAAGGTGTCCCTGCCTACAGCACAGAGCCTGGACCAGATGATCTTCAAGGTTCCTTCCAACCCAGTCCATTCTGCAATTTTATGACTCTTAAGAGTATACGGTTTTTTAGCTGAAGAAATTATGAATAAAGTACAGTAGAAAAAAGCACAGTAGAATAATATGTAATACAGATACCTGTGGTCCAGCACAGCTGATCTTGCAAACGTCACAATAGTGGATCTGGGGTGGTTTGGGAGGCTGTTTTGGTTTCAGTTGCTTATTTTGGAATGGTGCCTTTTTAGTAAAGGTGGTCCCTGTCCAAGCAGCTGTCGCAGCAGCAGCAGCAGCTGCCGCTGCCGCCTGTTTCTGTTGTTGCTGCTGCTGCTGTTGGTAATAGGACGATGCAGCTGAATACACTGCAGCTTCATAGCCAGAATAGGAGGTACCTGAAAAATTAAAATAAAAACAAATGTTACATCACCATATATAATGTATCAATTACATAATACACTAATTCAAATCATGTTGCATAACAGTTGAGGGGCAAGGCAAGATGTAAGTAATTCACTGAGATCTTATCAGGCAGTCTTGAATTTGGCTTCATGTTTCACAGAAGACAAATATACAGCCAACAATTGTGTGGGAATATATTAAATTCTAGACACATCTTTGCAGACACACAGTTAACTTAAGATATAACAAAGCATCCCTAGAGAACATATGAAATTTCCTGGTACATCTGGTAAGATTGGGTACGATGGAACAAGAATTTTAATGAAAGATTTAGCAAAGGCCACATGAAGCAAGCAATCTTCTAGAATCTGATTTGCTGTTCACATTTCCAAATGGCAAGGACTGATAATATAGAGAGGAAGGAGAAAAAATAAAGATAAAAGACAGAACATCTAGTGCTATTACATCCTATTTCAGTGATTTAAGTTGTCTTGGTATAGAGAAGACGTTTCACTCACTAAAACCTGGCTGCACAGTCCCCGACTTCTAGCTGAGTAAATCAAGGAAACTAGGCTCTGTCTCAAGGAACAAAAAGTTCAGGGTAGGTATAACATGCCAGTTAATTACCATCTATGGCTATGAAGTTACCATATTTTCATCTTTAACTATGTTTTGGATTCCTAATGGTTTAATAAAGTCTTTCCAGCACACATTTCTCATTCCATTTTGGGTCAGGACAGCCCAAATTCAAAAGATTTATACTGAACTGTTCCTCCCTGTCTCTGTAACTACATGCACCCTTCCCATTTCCTGGGAGTAACATCTGTGTGGATGCAGTTCATTACATTTTGTATTCCCTGTTTTTCCCTTTTCCCCTTACAATAAGTCACTGCTCGGTAGCAATGTCAGCGCTTTGTATATTCTCATATCTAATAAAATATGTACATAAGATATCAAAACTATTTTGAAGGTGCCACAAAACATTTTGCCATTGTAATGACTGAACTGGTTGCCACCTCTCAGTAGACTACGACGTAATTGAACATGAAGTGCTAAACTTTTGAGCGTTGAAAGCCTCTTCTGCAGCAACTTCAAAGACCCCAGCAAGAAAACAAGCAAAATTCTTACCAGAGTAAGTTACTGCTGTTGTGCTGTATGTTGCACTCTGAGTATAGGAGGGAACAACAGTGGCTGCAGCTGCCACTGGCTGCACAGTCGAGGACACTGGATATATGGAAAATGTCGTTGTTGCTGGACTTGGGGTTGCAGGTTTTATAGCTGTCACTTGACGTGTTTGCTGGGCTTGGGTGTACTGAGTTGCCCCTTGGCTATATCCTGCTTTTGGAGCTAATGAGGAGAGAAAATAAAAGCATAGAAACATTGACATGTTTTAGCTGCGTAAAATGCAAACCATACTAAGGAAAAATTAAGGCATCAAGCTTAACATGCTTGTGAACAAATGTGTAAGAAGTGCGGTTTGTTTCGGGAGTTTGTTTCATTTGTTTTGCTTTTTAGTGTTGTACATTTGGTTGCTTTACTGTCATGGCTGTGTATTGCATACCATGCACCTCAATCAAGTCACAGCTCACAGCAGTAAGCCTTAAATTTATTTATTTGTTTTTAACTGTGCTATCATGTTTTTAACATGGTTTTAAACAGGTTTTAAACAACCTTCTTATGTGACAGTTTTACTAGAATACTCCAAACCAAAGCACACCAAAACTTTCCTCTTCATTCTACATTAAAAAAAAACTAAGCAGGATTCATGCTTTGTAGCAACCATGATACGAATAATTAGAGAATTATATACCTGAAGAACCTAGAGAATCAAAAGAGGATTTCTGAGTTATCAACTGAACACAACACTGATTATCTCAACTACTTCAGCAAGGTTTCTAGACAAATCAGTAAGTAAACTTTACCTACAAGTATGTTTTGAGTATATTTAGTAGCAGTCCAAAATTCAGAGGCAGCTACTTATAGCAATGTCACAAGTATTGAAGTTCTAGGCACAGAAAAACCTTCCACACAGTGACAGAGATTATGCGACAAAACTTAAAAGAGAAAAAGAAGATAACGTGAAGCAGTCAAACAACTATTTTTAAGGCTTAAACTAGTTGACAAGACTGTGAGTAATGAGAGCAGCTTGAATCATGCCACCCACCTGTCTGGTAGTAGGACTCAGCCACCGAGGGCTGTGGCTGGGCAGCAGCAGCCACGGCTGCAGCGGTCGCGGTCGGCTGCTGATAATATTGTTTGCTGTCGTACGCCACCGCTGGGGCAGTGGATCGAACGTAAGAGTAGGAATCCTGAGGATTCAAAACAGAGAAACCACCTGTAAGTATATGGCTGGAGTAATAGAAATGATCAACAGAGTCAAATTAACAATGTACTGTCTTCTGGCCTACTCAAGTAGAATAAAAACTCCCCATCTACATGTACAGTATATAAAAATAAATGCATTAGAGAAAATAAATTTACTTTCATAGATACTTCAGGCCTGAAACAGCCCTAACTGCCTTTTACAGACTCAATAATGGAATTATCCTCCTGCTATTAATCCCTTTCTCTACCAATTTTTTTTGAAAATCGTCTACTCTCAATAGTTTTTAATGACAGTACCAGATTCTATTTCTGTAAAATATTAAGAAAAAAATCCAACACAGATCTCTAGAAAACATGAATTTCTATAAGGCTCAATAAATTCTCAGTGGTAGAAGCACAAGCCTGTGTTGGCTTTAAAAATCCTATAATGTAACCAAGAAAATTGTTAAGTTTTTAGAGTTTGAAACTGGTATTTTTAAAGCCTTCTTTACTTTTTGGTGTATCAACAAGTTCATTACGGAAACATAACTAGTCTTCAAAGGCAAATAGCTCATTTGATACCTTTACAACTCAGGAGATCTCTAATAAGCTTAGAAGGAGATGCCTGAAAGCCACTATATGCACATACATACATTCTCCCATCCTCACTGTGTTTATAGTAAAGCACAGAGTTGATCAACTGAGGGGGAAGCAGGCATGACCCGCAAGAGCTGAAATACACTAATGTATTAAAATCCTTTTTAATTCCAAGAAATACAACAACAAAATCTTTTTTTGTCCAACCTGTGAAACAGGAATTATTTTATTTTGTTTAGGGGAGTCTCTTTTTTCCAAATTTATCTAATAACTGACCTCATAATACAAATTACAGAAGCTGTATGAAAGAACTGAGAACATGCAGTAATAATATAGTCCTTTTAAACAAACCAAAATGCTAATTAGAATCTAGATAATGCCGTGATAAATTCAGAATTAAAAAGTTGAAGAACTATTGCAAGAAACATAGTATTGAAAGGGGACAGACAGCAAAAGCCCTTTTGCAAGAGCCTGTATCCACAGACAGTTAGGCAGGGATCTCAGAAGAGGATATCCAATAAACTACCTATAGGGTAGTTTATCTCCTAGGGCAATCTTCTGTCCTCACAGGCTTGGTACGAGACTCCAGTGGCACCTAGGAATCTGACAAAGAAACTATTTCTACCCCTACTGAAATTTTTTACTGGAACAGTCTTTTCAGCTCCATGACCCAGTTTACTGCATACCAAGCCAACATCTAAGCTAACAGAAGACAGTGCTTTTCTTTACAGCAGCAGCACAAAATTACATTTTCTTTTCCAAACAGGCTTCCTCCTCTCAAAGCACCTTTTAAAAATCAGACAGAAGGAACCTACCTGGTAATTCTGTGTGGTGACGGGAGGTGGTGGTGGTGGAGCTTCTTGCTGGCGCTGCGTGTAGCCGTAGTCTGTAGCTGTGTGTGCCGTGGGATAGCCGCCGTAGGCAGCAGCTGTGGCAGCAGCTGCCACGGCCACTGGGGCAGGCCTGGCCACCGCCACCGTGGCTGCGGCCGGGGCATAGGCTGCAGTGACCGTGTGCGCCGCCACCGGGGCCTGGTGGACAGTGTAGCTGGCAACTGTGGTTGGATGGGAATAGGCTACACCCGAAGCTGGCTGCTGGCTGTATTGGCAGAAGACAGTAAGTAATTAATCCAACATACAAAGCTGATGCCTACACATTTCAAAATCCCAGATTTGATTAATACTTTTCCTGTTCTACAGACAAATTTGGAGCAGGCTTCTATCTGTGCACACTCTTATTTAATGGCTTTTATTAACCATCTTCCATCCTCATGAAAAAGGCTATATCATTCCTTTATTTCTGTGGATGGACACATAGAACATAATCACAGAATGTTAACACACAGGAAGGGACATTAAAGACCATCTAGTCCCCATGTCCATGCCAAATCCTACTCAACCAGATAGCTCAAGGCCAATGCTGCCAGGGCTGGGACACCCTCAACCTCCCTGGGCAACCTGTTCCAGCTGTCTTGCTACTTTCAGAGTAAGGAATGTCTTCCCAACACTGAACCTAAATGTCCCCTCTTTCCATTTGTACCCATTACTCCATGTTCTATCTCTACACTTCCTGATAGTTCATGTAGACAATTATTTACTTCATAAGGGGGGTGTTTGTGTTGACTTTTCTCTAAGCAGTGGAACACAAGTCTTTCATTCACAATGATGCAGTAGTCCCAAACTGTTAGCTTTTCCAGACTGTCAAATTTTAAATGCTTTTGTAGTTCTTCAGTAAAGTGACACACCTGTCCAATTAAGAAAAATGCTGCTTTTGTGTGAGAGCTCCTTACTGACCTGTACTAACATGAAGTTTTTCATTACACCATATTCAAGCAATGAAATTTTAAAGACAGCCATGAAAATCAGCTCGGAATGGCTGTATTTACTTAGAGACATATATCTGATATGGGACTTCTTCACCAGATGGTTAGAATTTTAGGAGCTGGTCCCACTTGCCTGAGCAGAAGTCCACTGATGCAACACAAAGCATCACAAGTGCAGACAATCACATCAAGCAAGAAAACCACTACCAGAGCTCTGGCAATCTTCCAGGCACCTGCTGAGACTAATCTGCCTCTCTAAAATTTGCAGGTAGGATGCTAATATGTAGCAATTTACTAAAAATCCACAAATACTAACAGCAGAAATAAAAATTGATTGCTTCACAGGTTTAATTACTTGAACAGAAACTAGAATTACTGAATCAGTCCTGTACTGATACGTAACCTTGCATGATGTTGTCCTATTATGATGCATAACTGTGGATTATGATTAGAAGCTTGGAATAGTTATTTTGATTTTAAGCAAATAAAGTGAAGCAGGTAAAATATCACTATCTGGAATAATGACATCAAGTGGGGAAAGAGTGATAATTCTGATTATTTTTGTACATTTACTAAACTGCTGTTCAATAATAGCTATATTGATACACTTTTAATTTCACAGAAGACATTTTCACAACTCCCTTGTTTTCAGTAATTTTTTCTTACTTATTTTTAGAAAACCTGATTTCATCATTTCAATTACAGCAGAACCCACTTACTTTAATAAATTAAAAAACCACACTCATGCAGCCCCCCCCCCCCCCGCCCCCACCCCCACCATTCTCACGGCAGAAACTGAGAAAATTTTACTACTGATGGACTTACATGCCTGGACTCCACTTTCTTCCCATCAAGTCCCTCACTGCTTAAAAAGACTACTTGCATTCTATCTAGTTTTACTTCATTTGTAAATTCCACATAGAACAATGTTTTATGTTATTTTCAATTATAAGCCTAAGAGCAAAATGAAAAGACCTAAACCACTTTGATGTACTATTGCAAATCAACGGTGACTCCGATGAAGGTGAGGGGAGAGAGAATGATGCATCTGACTCCATCATCAGAAGGCTAATGAATTACTTTATTGTACTATGTAGATTGTATCTAAAAGGAATCTGCCAGGTACTTACTCTTGCTCCCAACTGCACAGAACAGCACTCATCTCTCCTTCTCTCTTGACTGTCCCGTGACAGTACCACACACACATATTTCTTGGCCCTGATAGGCCAAGGGAACAAAACATCTTCACTTTGGGTAAACAATCTCCATTTTGCATTCTACTTTAGCACAACACAGGCACAGCAAGCGAGATAAGAACTGTTTTCCTTCTTCTCTGCTTGTCTCACAGTTTCTCTCTGTTCAGAGGGCATGTGAATACCCCAATGTATCTCGCATCGCTGCTTGCAACTCCTCCCTGATGTTCACAGGAAAATTCTGTTAAATTAACATGAGAAACTGGACTCCATCACAAAATCCAGGAAGACTGTTTCATTATGGTAGATGTGAATGACAGTCTATAAAATTAGGCCTCATTATCTACATAACTAACAGTACAGAAGTGTAAAATAGTCACGAAATTGGAGGTGATTATCACGGCCATATATATCTACTAAAATCACACTAAACTGAGTAAACAGACAGCAGACTCCTTAACTGACTGCAGTTGAACACATCAACAGTCTAATACTGACAACAAGGTAACTCTTGCTTCACACTTTTCCTACTCTTAGTCTTCCTTTCTCCTAAACACCAGTCCTGGCTAAGCCATCTTATTCCATCCCTCGTGCTAATTGTCAAGCCATTCAGTACAGTGATTTAACTCATTAATCTAGCAGAAAACAATGCGAGGGTTTCTTGTGGGGGTCAAATTCTAGCGTGGCAGAAATGTTAAGAAACACAGCAGCTTACAAAATAGGTCTGGTGAGAGCCAAAACCCATATTAATTATATATATACAGGGAAACAGCAAAAAGGGAGCAGAAGACTTGTGCAGAAGCACTAGCATAGCTTTTCCAGGTTTCAAGAAACTATTTGTTACTGTTACAAAACAAGATACAGTGCTCACAACACACTACAAAGTAACAGTACCAGTCAGTTAGCAAAGAAAATACTTTTGTTCTCAGAATAAGTATGATTAAAGATACTGGATAGTTTTCAGTATTTAAAATCATGAAGAGATTACAAACATTACCAGCAGAACTATTAACAAGATTATGGTACAGACAACTTAATTTCTTGTGCAACTAAGCAGCAAAAGTACTTGTCACGGCATAGAATTAACAGCCCAAATAATTAGATTTCTAAGGCTAACACAGATTCTATGACCATGCTTATTTTAGCAAATCTCTTCCCCTTGCTTCTGCAACATCACGCAGAGTTAGTGATCGAGTTTGCAAGACTGCAAGAAAAGTATTCTGGAACTGACTGCTTCTTCCTAAAAGTTGTGTTACATTATTTAACAGAAATTAACGGTGACATCTCCTCTAAATTTGTGACATTCTTCTCTCCCATGGTCTTACTGAAAACCTTTAACACTAAGATGAGCAGACGTTTTAATGTAATTAATTTACATAAAAATATCCTTGTGCCAACTTCTTTAATTAACTGACAAGAGTTCTTATCCTGGTTTGGTGATTAGCGTCTCATCACGTTTGCTGAGATGAACTCAGTCCTCCTAGATTATTCTGCCAAACTCCCTATTCCACTCTTCCTTCATCTGTGCACCTATCTTAATATTTTCTGTTTTTCTTAGACTACAGATGGTAAGAACCTCATGCGTCATTTCATACGAAGTTTCAGCTGTGCCACCCACTCTACTCCAGACAACTGCTTTCTCTCCCATCAGTCTAGCTTCCTCAGAGCAGATTCTTGTAGTGTTACCTGTGTACTGACTCTATTTTTCTCACATCAAATAGCAAATATGCCACACTAGTAGAAATACTAAATTCATAAACAATCCCCAGTGAACTCCACTGCAATTACTCTTATTTGATTATAGTTCTTCTAATTCTACTAATCACCTCTACCAGCTTTCTTTTACTAATCTCTACCCTAAGCAGTCATTTTTCATACTGCACTACATCAAGTACTTGTTCTTAGTCTTGATAAGTAAGTCTCCAAAAGATCTAGGCATGTCATCAAGTTATTAGAACACCAATGAAATACAGTATGCCAGCTGAGTTACAGTAAGAAAACACATGCATATTCTTCATCCCTCAACACCATGAGGAAAAGCTGAATTTATACAAATTATTCTGTATGTTCTATGAGTTAAGAATACACCAATAGGTATGGCAGGACTGCAGAGAAAGCAGATAAATCATTGATGCAGCCACTTCTCTTTGTAGATCAATTCTTCACTTCCTCAAAATAAATTCTAATACCCCTTACCAGCATTTTTGAGTCCAAGCTCTCTTCTACACTTGATTCAGTTTGCTTTGTTAACTCAGAGGAATTTAAAACTCAGAGAATAATTTAGGTTTAAGCAAGGATTTGGATAAGGACCTGTCCTTATCCAGTGCTCGAAACACAGTTCATTTCAAAGCTATAAGTTTCTCAGGGCCTTATCTGGTCAGGGGCTGATCACCTCCAAGAATGGAGACTCCAAGGATGCTATAGACAACCTGTTCCAGGATGTCATGGTTTAACCCCAGCTGGCAACTCAGCCCCACACAGCCACTTGCTCACTCCCCCACAGTGGAAGCAGGGAGAGAACTGGAAGAGTAAAAGTGAGAAAAACTTGTCGGTTGAGACAGACAGTTTAATATGAAAGACAAAGGCACACACAAGCAAAACAAAACAAGGATTTGGATAGGATAGATTAACAGGCCAAAGCCAATCATATGAGGCACAACAAGGCCAAGTGCCAGGTCCTGACCTTAGGTCACAACAACCCCAGGCGACATTTAAGACTTCGGGAAGAATGGCTGGAAAGTTGCCCAGTGGGAAAGGACCTGGGGTGCTGGCCAACAGTGGCTGAACTTGAGCCAGGGTGTGCCCAGGTGGTCAAGAACACCAAGGGAATCCTGGCCTGTATCAGCAATGTGGCCAGCAGAACCAGGGCAGTGATTTCTTCTCTGTAGTCAGGCACTGGTGAGGCCACACCTTGAATCCCGTGTCGAGTTCTGGGCTCCACACAAAACACTGGGGTGCAGCACTATGCCCAGAAAAGAGGAAGATGTTCAGCCATCTCAGGAAAATCAGGTTCTATCACAGAAAAACATTTACTTGGGAAGACAATTACCATCACTCTGAACACTACTTCCTTCTCCCTCCAGTTTTATCATTGAGCATGATGCTATTTAGTATGGAATGTCCCTTTGGTCAGCTGGGGTCAGCTGTCCTGGCTGTGTTCCCTTCCAACTTCTTGTGCACCATCAGGCGCCTCACTGGTGGGTGGGGTGATGAGCAGAAAAGGCCTTGCTTGACTTTCTGTGAGTACTGCTCAGCAATAAAGAACATATTTCCGTATTATCAAGACTGTTTTCAGCACAAATCCAAAACACAGCCCAATATCAACTACTATGAAGAAAATTAACTTCACCCCAGCCAAAACCAGCACATAATGTTTGAGCATCCTGTCAAGATTTTTTTCCTTAGTTTTTTAAAGCTCCAGTTTCAAAAGCAAATAAGCTCTATACCAACACCTGCAAAGGCAGATCCAGTTTCTGACCACTCAATTCAATGCAATTTCATATAACAGTTCTTCGAGTGTTTAAATTCACTTTCAGAATAAATCATTCTTTAATTTAGGAAGTTATGAGTAGCCTCCAATTGTACTCTGCGATACTACTGTTAGACCACATCTTCCACAAGAAATTTTCATTCAAAACCAATGTATTTTACTGATACCAGACCTGCCTCTTTAGGTCTTTCTGATTGTAATAGAAATAATGCTTCCCTACAAAGGTGACTTAATTTCTGTTTTCTGGGAACAATACACTCTTCCATGCTTATCTTCCTGTTCAGGTGTCTGTGTCACTGCATTTCCCTATCCCATCCAGAGCCAGTTTTCAGTGCACATGCTGCCCCCAGTTGTTTTGCTCTATTCTGTAGGTTTATATTTCAGTCAACTACAGAAGGTCATTTGCACTTTAGGTAAGAAGTGCAAACTACCTAAAGTGTTTTGTCTCTCCTTACCTGTTTTTAAACTTCCACATCTATAATACTATTTCCTCATCCTCTTTATTTCCTCTTCCCAAACAAGGTCACCTCTATTCAGTAGTTTTACACCACAGTATGTACTTAACTTGTCCTTGTCTTTCACATTCTAACTGAATAACTCCAAGAAAATGAGAGGTTAACTCTTTATTAGCAATACTGCACTACTGTGCACAAGCATTTTTTGTGAAACACCTTTGACTCAAATCTTTGAATAACATCTATTATAATTCCTACTGACACTAACAACGGGAAATAATCTTTCTGTTGCATTAGTATCAGCACAAGTGGCACACATTGTAAAATACCACTATGATATTAAACCTGCTAGGTAAGACTGACTGCAGAGAGCTGTGACCATGTATGTTTCTCCATAGTATATTCCTCTAATTCCATGATAATCTGATTTTCTAGAGGTGGGGGTGAGGGGCCATCCCATCTCTCAATCTTGCATAATTCATTCCAGAGCAAATGCCAAAGCAAAAACTGGCCTTATCCACGTTGCTGTCTTGTACACAAACCTCCTTCCATCAAATGTAAGTACCTTTTCTCAAAGCAGGTGCACAATTTTGCCCTGGTACTTTTTAAGTTGGATATAAGAGTAATACAGTGGCTGTTTGTGTAGTATTGACATTGAACCCGGTTGTGTAAACCCAGAACTGTCCTTCTGAAATAAAACAGTATTTTAAATATTTTTCTTGTTTGCAAGGAAACCATTGCAATCATTGAGGCACCAAATAATTGTGAAGATCTCCCTTTCCAATTCTACCACACAAAATCAAATGAGCCACAGAACAGATCTGCAAAAACCAGTGTAATTCTAGTTAGATACTTAGCCTGGAAAACTCTACCTGTTGGCCAACTAGTATTAAAACATCAGCAACAAAAAGTCTACACCCTACCCTGAGAACAAGCTCTCAAAACAGAAGGCGTTACCAATCACTACTCTGCATTTCTTATTAAAATAACTAGATTTGTCATAATTCTGTTGCTAACTTCTTTTTCTCTTGTCAAAAAGCAGAATATTCAAGCAGCAATTAATAACCTTTTATGAACTGTCTAAAGACCTTCAGCAAGAACACTGTAGCAGTGCTTTTGATACAAAAAAAGAAACAATGACTTTCAAAGCAAAAAAAAAAAAAAAAAAAAAAGGAAAAAAAATAGCTGGCAGCACACTTGCACAGTCAGAAGTTGTAGAGAGCAGAAACTGCTGGTCAACAGCAATTAATGAGGTACAGGTGTCCACTTGGTAAAACAATGTTCTTCAGCTCCACAAGCACGTGTTTGTCTCACTTAAAGAGCCATATAAGGTAGGTTTGCAAATAAGCAGCATTATTCCCAAAAAAGCTTAGACAGGAACTTGCTAGATGGAATACAGGAGAACTTTTGTTAGTTACTTCCCAAAAGCAACACTGAAAGAAGATCTGGATTTCCAAAGAATTATACAGTATTAAGGGCAAATCTGAAACCAACATTGAATTCTCTTCTGCAATACACTTATGTCATGTCTTTTTTCATTTCCAGTTACTGTCCTTTTCTAGAAAAAAGTGTGGAGTTTTTTTTGTTTAAAACTAAATGGGAAGTAGAAAACTTTATGTATTTTTTCATGTTAGCAATATAAAGAAAATACAACATTTTGATGTAATGCTATTTTGCCAGATGAATGAAGATTGTAAGATACTTTATTTTCCACATTAAGGTATTTGCTGAGTAAGTAATGCATTAAGAAACGGACAATCCATCAGTGGCAGTTACTGTCAGAGGAATAATACACTTTCAGGAAAAGACAGCCTATTTCCAAGTAAGATATATAGCACATAAAGGGTAGGTATACAGGAAGCGCAGAAAACCTTCCCTATAAGCCCTGCTTTTCATCACACTTGATTCATTTATTTGAATAAAAAAGAAGAAATTGTTACTCATGTGCACATAAGATGCTTATCTTCAGCACACTGCTGTACTAACAAGCAACACATGTACACAAATGCTGCTCATATGCTCCTATAAGCTCTGTTTAGCTTGCTGAACAGTGAAAACTCTCCTCCAAGAGGCAAAGAACATCAGTGATTTTTCAGTTTTCTGATGAGTGCTGTTTTGATAGACAGTTAGGATCTGGCCTAAAACCAAATATGTCTCTACCCAAAAGACAGTATTCCTCAGAAATTCCAACTTTTAAAACATATTTCTTCCAGGGGTTTATTTTTTTTTTTATTTCCATGCAAAACATTTAAGAAAAGTTATGAAATGGTTTTTAAAATATGAGTATCTTGAATGAAACCTTCCACTAATTAGGATGTATTTTTTGATTTGTACCTTTTAAGAACATTGGAACACATTAGCATTAAGGAACCATATTTGGTGAAATCTAAGTGCCAGGTTTCTCGAAGTTTCACAGATAAGTCTATTAATAGTAGAATAGCAAAAACACAGTTCTGCAGTTCTTTCAGGAACATGATGATTGAAACAAGTATGTTCTAGTTCTGTAAAAACTGCTAGAAGCAGTCCAATCTGCTACTGCTTCAGGTCCTAACCTAGGAAGAGGCACTCCTGAATAACTGGTCAGATGAAGTTTCAGATGTGCTAATGGAACATGGACAGAGCAAAACAAAACCAAAATTACAATTAACAAGAAAAAAAAAAGTTTTATTCTCCTAAACACACTTGACAATATACAGCATAAAATGGTGAAATGAAATATCACACTACAGTTTGTTGTACTTTAGGAGTGACTTTGCCTCTGTATTTCTGAAGCCTGTCACTCATGTAAGGCATAAAATTTTCAGTATTTTAATAACTTCTTAGAACTTTAAGGAAAATTACTTTTTTCCTAATCTAATGCGCTAGGAATCCAGAGAGCCCTGAAGGCATGCAAATATGCTATACCTTCGTGAATTCTACTAAATTTCAGCAGTAATACATTCTATGGTTTAACTACATAAAGCCTCAAAAACACAGGGTTTTGCAGCCATTTCAAGTTTTACCTTCCCCTCCCTTGTTCTAAAAACTTGCTTGCATCATGCCATTATAAATGATTGATGGCCACTAGATAGCTAAACCATATACTTATCAATAACTCACCTCAAAGATGAACAGTTTCATGTTTACAAAACATCCTTTCTTCTTTGATAATCTCTAAATTTAGTCTCACAACCTGATTTAAATCTAATCAAATTCTGCCATGTTTTGTTCCCTGTATACGCTACAGGTGTCTGTAACAGTGATGTAATATATGCTCTGTACCAACCTCTCTTTGCATGGCTACACACAACAGACAATCCACTGTCCATACCACTTTCTTTAAAAAGTTCATTATTTTCAAGTCTGTTCAACAGCCTTGAATGGTAGTATGTAAAACAAAAAGAACTGAGCTTCAGAGGTTACATCTGCTTAAAAAAGGACCAACTACTAACATCATCCCGGTCAAAATCACAGAATGGCAGAGATTGGAAGGGGAGGACCTTCCAATCTTCCAATCCAATGATTGAAGGTCATCAGGGGTCCAATCCCACTTATGCAGCATCACCTACAGCCAAACACCCAGGACTATATCCAGATAGCTTCTGAGCATCTCTGAGGGTGGAGACTCCACAACTTACCTAGGCCTCGTGCACAAGGACTCAGACATTCTTGTATTCAAAAAGTGCTTTTTCACGTTCAAAGGGAACCTCCTGCGCTCCACTTTATGCCCATTGCCTCTGGTCCTTACAATGGACATCACTGAGAAGAAGCCTGACTCTGCCCTCTCTGCAGCCTTCCTTCAGGTATTTATAGTTATTAAGATCCTTCTCACCCTCCTCCAGGCTGAATAGTCCCAGCTCTCCCAGCCTTTTCTTATTAGAGAAATGGTGCAGACCCCTCAGAAGCTTTGGTGGGCCTCTTGGGCTCTCTCCAGTACATCCATATCTCTCCTGGGCTTTGTACTGAAGCCCATAAACAGACACAGGATTCCAGGTGTGGCCACACTGGTACTGTATAAGAGGGAAATGACCACCTCCCTCACCCATCTGGTAATATTTTATCTAATGCATCCCAGGATGCCATTCTCCTTTTCTGCTGCAAGGACCCACTGCTGGCTCACATTCAAGTCTGGTGTCCACCAGGACCCCCAGGTTCTCCTCCTTTCCAGCTGGGTGACCCAGGGTATGTACTAATGCATTGTGTAGTTCTTTCATACTGAACTTTGCACTTCCCCTTGTTGAACTTCCCGAGATTCTTGGCAGCCCTTTTCTCCAGATTTCTGAAGTTCCTCTGGATGTCACTGTAACCCTCTGGCACGTAAGACACTTCTCATCATTTTCTGTCATGAGCAAGCTTGCTGAGAGTACACTCTGCCCTAACATCTGGACCATTAATGAAGATGCTAAACAGAAAAAATGCTGAAATTGGCAAGTTCTCCATAAAAGGAAGGAAACTTCACTAGTATGGAAAATTGTACTAAATTGTTAAAACATTCTGTATTTCCTGCCTTAAGCCACTACCTTGCTTTTCTAGCACCAATAATGTAACATGCTTTAAGCTACCATTGTTGTATTTTAGTAACATACAAAATTTCACACATGATTTAACACCCCACAGTTAAGCCTATAACCACCAACCCATTCTGAGGATGTAAAGGACACAGCTATACCATTAACAGAAAATCTCCCCAAAGTGGTCTGTTCCTAAAGACAAGCACCTGCTGTAAATTTCAACTAGCTGGCAGGCTTGCCCTCCTTGAAATGACAAAGGCTTCTTTGACTCAAGGCACCTTTCCCCCTCATTTACCACCTTCTCTGTCTCCCTATTATAGCCTATTACAATACTGACAAAAAACCCACTTTAACAAACCCAGAGCCACTTATTGCCTTTCTAATGTTGACATATCTCCTTTGAGAGTAGGACCTCACTGATTTGAAAAGAAGTCCATCAAAATCCTTTCGAAAACAACAGCACTGGAGGCTTCTTGTGTACATTGAGCTAGAACAGCATATTTACTACAGCACTTAACACTAGCATTCGTTGACCAAAAGAGAATCAGCTCCACACAGCTCTACCATATTCAGTGAAGTCTCTTCTGCTAAGAATTATGTGTCAAGATGTGAGGGAACTCAAGAGAGCATGGGCATAAAGTACGCAGAGCAAGCATTCAGTTTTTAGCATCATCCTGAGGTAAAAGTGATTACTTTCACTGCTCAAGTCTAGTAGTACATCCTGTCTGCAGAAGAAGTCCTACCCACTGTTGTCCTCACCATCCCATTTTCACCAACACAAGACTGAATTATGTTTAGTGATACCTTAAGCTTGGTCTGGTATGCCTGTGCAAATTACGGCCCTAACAACTCTGAAAGACTCAATCCTTTTTAAACCAGTTTCTAGACGAAGAAAAGTTAACTGGGGCAGGATATTGAAGACAAAAGTAATTAGAAATACTAGCAATTGTGAAAAGAACACTCCACCCCCAATCAATTCTCAACAGCCAACTCACCCATGCGTAACAATCCACTTTTTTTTGTTGTTTTGCACCACTTGAATATGCTGTAACATGGTGCACTATGTTAGAATTCCAAACCAGCTGTAATTGCAAGAACTCACTTCTATATTGCTGCCGAGAAGATTGCATCTTAAGCTGGACTCACAGGCATTGTGATTTTCTCTGAACTTGCACTGCTAAAATTGCCTTTATCTGCGACAGCTCACCACACTCAGTAATATTCAAGCTGCTTGAAGGCAATTCAAAGTTAGCAAATCATTCCTAACTACTCAAGCATGTCCCATCAGTGTTCTGTCTCGTTAGAGCAAGACACAGTATGAATACCACCAAGATGAAACTCACAACGCTGAAGAGATTCTTCACCTTTTTAACCAAAACCATAATACAAGATTAATTAAATGAAACTATCACATTTGCACACTTCTCTGTCCAAACGTTGCTTAATGCCCCTATCTCTCCATTAGCATTTTAACCAGCCAATCTGAGATTAAAAGCATAATTATACCTCTCTCCAGCACTGAACGAAGAATGTTGATACTATTTTACATTGGAAAGACAAGCCAATATTAGGGTGTTAATTTCAAAACGAGTAGTCCACAGTGGTTCTGGTAAGGCACACAGCATGCACACACACACGCACCAAGAAGTCTAGTACCACCAAATTCCACATTTATTTTAGGCTCCTAAACAGATGGATTAGTACAGTCACTGCAATAAGTAACAAATGAGGTTTGCATTGCATGCGGGTTTATAACCTTAGGCCCTAACGCCACCAACTAGCAGAAAGCACAAACTGTAAAGGTCCTGTAATGTTCAGAGAAATTTCCTGCATTACTATTTGCATAATTTAATGCTTCCCTCAATAAATCACAATATTATTACTTGATAGAGCACACAAAGAATTTTAAATTAGTAGGGTAGCAGGAAATTTCATGCAGCAACAATACTGAAAGGAACAAGAATGCTTCTAATACATTATTTACAGGTTTAAAGGGCATTTAGCTCTTTTGCTGTCTTTGATTAAATATGAAACAAGATTTCAAGTATGTTTTATGAAAAATAGTATTTATGAACTAATAAATACAGTAATCTATTCCTCTTCTTATATAGTCAATTGAAGGAACTTTACTGATTATACTGCCACAACAGTAAATATTATCAAGTTCTGCATGCCAATCCTGATTTTGGCCGGGGTAGAGTTAATTTTCTTCTTAGTAGCTGGTTCAGTTCTGTGTTTTGGATTTAGTAAGAAAATTGTGCTGGTAGCACAGAGATGGTTTAGTTGTTCCTCAGTAGGGCTCACTCCCAGTCAAGAACATTTAAATTCCTTGTGCTCTGCCAGTGAGCAGGTGCACAAGAAGCAAGGCGGGAGCATGGTCAGGAGAGCTGACCCAAAATGGCCAAAGGGCTATTCCATGCCACAGAACAT
Organism: Serinus canaria; assembly: GCF_022539315.1. Classification (NCBI taxonomy): domain Eukaryota; kingdom Metazoa; phylum Chordata; class Aves; order Passeriformes; family Fringillidae; genus Serinus; species Serinus canaria. Next base: position 65,583,474 of record NC_066343.1, on the reverse strand, counting down.
CATGTATGCATGTATGAACCAGGATAAGTTGGCCAGGAGCTGCTGATTGTTTCTGGAGAACAGGCTGAACATTAGTCAGCAGCGGATAAGCAATTGTGTTGTGCATTATTTTCTCCTCCAGGGTTTTATTCCCCTTAGTCCCTTCATTACTACTATTACTTTTATTAGTATTACTGCTGTAATTCATATTATTATACTTTATTTTCTTTCAACTATGAACTGTTCCTATCTCAATCCAGGAGTTACTTCTCTGATTCTCCTCCCCACCAGGATAGGCAGGAAGTGAGCAAGAGGCTGCGTAGTACTTAGCTGCTCACTGGGGCTAAACAGCAATAACCTCGTACTCCTGAATTTTCCAAACCCAAGGTCCACCACCTAAGCATCTATCAACGTGGCCTTCATAACTGCTTCAAATATCAGTATTTAATGTTAAGACTTGGACAAATTTTAATTTCTTCTTCATGTGAAGGATGACAGAGTATTTAAATGATACACCAGGGCCATGGATAAGCTGGAACTCCAGGAATACACAGTGACTTCTATGTTCCACTGTCTTAGTTTAAATTCTGCACCTGGGACAGGTCACTCCTGGATGTGTGGATAGACTGGGGAAGGAGAGGGTTGAAAGCTGTGTCACAGAAAGGGACCTAGGGTTCCAGGTCGATGACAAGTTGAGTCAGCAGCCCTGTGGCAGCCAGGAGGGTCAACCCTGTCCAGGGGGCATCAATCCCTTCCCTTGCCATCACCAGCTGGGCAAGAGAAGGGATTGTTCCTCTCTACTCTGCACTGGGGTGGCCTCACCTCGAGTACTGGGGGCAGTTTTGGGTGCCTCAATATAAAAAAGGTATTAACCTGCAAGACAGTGTCCACAGGAGGGCCATAAGGATGGTGAAGAGCCTGGAGGGGAAGCCATGTGAGGAGTGGCTGAGGTCATTTGGTCTGCTCAGCCAGGAGGAGACTGAGGGAGTCACTGTGGCCATCAACACCCTCACAAGTGGAAGCAAAGGGGCAGACACTGATCTCTTCTCTGTGGTGACAGTGATACGACCCAAGGGAATGGCCTGAGGTTGTGTCAGGGGAGGTTTAGGCTGGGTATCAACAAAAAATTTTTCCACCCAGAGGATGGCTGGGCACTGGAACAGGCTCCCCAGGGAAGCGATCACAGTACCAAGCCTGACAGAGTTACTGAAATGTTTAGACAATATTCTCAGGCGCGTGGTATGATTCTTCGGGATGTCCTGAGTAGGGTCAGGAGTCGGACTTTGATGTTCCCTGTGGGTCCTTTCTAATTCAGGATATTCTATGATACTATGATTCAATACTAATAACACAAATTAGAATACTGTCACTTTGAGGAACTGCAATTCAGAAAGAGTTTATACCAGTTTGCAATAATTCTAGAATTAAATACAGAAACTTTCCTTAAAAGCACCTTTCAGCAATCACTTAATAGAGCAGACTTTTTCCTTTGAGTCTTCTGAGTAGGAGATCTACAACAGTGAATACTCAAATTCTGAGGGACCAGCTTATAAACTGAATGTTCCAACATCTCTGTGGGCCCTGATGGGATTCACCCCAGAGAACAGAATGGGCCTGCAGCTGTTACAGTAAGACTCTCAATCATCTGCTGAAGGCCTTGGGAGTCTGGGCAGGTCACTGCTGACTGGAAGCTTGCCAGTGTAATTCCCATTTACAAAGGCGTGAAGCAAGAAATGGAACTGGAGACTTATTAGCGTAACCTCAGCTCCTGGAAAAACTATGGAGATACTAAGTGCTACTGGAAGGGGAAAGAATTATTAAAAAACAATGCAATCTTCTACAGTCAACACAGTTTTACAAAGGAAAGTCCTGTTTAACTAACCTATCCTTCTATCATAAGGTCACCTGCCTCCTGGAAGAAGGGAAGGCAGTGGATGCAGCTCCAGTTTGACTAAAGTTGCTAACACTGTCCCTCAGAGCATCCTTCTCCAGCCGGGCCCAGCTGTGGGATGAGCAGGCTCACAGTGCTCTGGCTGGATGGCAGCACTCAAAGGGCTGTTTTGAATGGGTCTTCATCTGGCAACCAAGAGTTGGGTGCACCATCAGCAACTTGGCTAATGATTCAAACTGGGAGGTGCTGTGGATGCTCTTTAGGGACAAGAGGTCTTGGTGAGGGATCTAGATAGATTAGAGAATTGAGCAGGCATTAAATGAGTGAAATTTAAGAAGTTCAAATGCTGGATTCTGCACTGCGGATGGGGTGATGCCAAGCACAGGGATGAAGTTGGAGAGGAGTGGCTGGACAGCTGCAGAGGGAGGTGGGGCTGGCTGGTGATGGGCTCAGGGTGGGTCAGCAGCACCTGGGCAGCCCCAAGGACAAACCCCATCCCAGAGCACTGAGCACGGCACAGCCGCCCCAGGGAGGGGATGGTCCTGCTGGGCTCAGCTTCGGGGTGGCCTCACCTGGGCCCGGCTGGGCCCTGCAGGTGGAGAAGGATGGGAAGGTCCTTGAAGGTGTCCCAAGGAGGAAAACAAAGCTGGTGGGAGGGCTGGAAGGAACTTCCTGAGAGGAGCAGCTGAGGACTTTGGGCTTGTCCGGTTTGGGGAAAGGGAGGCCGAAGGGTGACCCCACTGCTCTCTGCAGCTTCCTGAAGAGGGGAAGGGCATGGGGAGTTGCTGAGCTCTCCTCCCTGTCATCCTGGGACAGGACATGAGGGAGCAGTTCACAGCTGCACTGGGAGAGCTTTCCTGGCCATTAGGAGGCATTTCTATAAAGAAAGGGTGGTCAAGCACTAGAACAGCTTCCTGGAGAAGTGGTTGATGCCCCAGACTGTCAGGGTTCAAAAGCATCTGGACAGTGCCCTTAGCAATGTGCTGGAACTTGGCCAACCCTGAGTGGGCAGGCAAGTGACCGGACAATGACTGCAGATCCAACTGGAAGAGTCTCTTCTGTTCCTTGAAAGTGAACAGAATCTACTTAGACTCTCTTCTTTCTGATGCAAAATTTAGGCTTTTAATTTTCTCTGCATGTTTCCAGATGAGGACTTGATGTATTTTGAGATATTCATACTTTGAGATATTACAAGAAAGGTGTGTATGCTCAAAAGAATTGCAGAAATTTTTAAACTAAGTGCTGAAATCAATACAATTCTGATTATTATCATTGGGGAGCACTGAGTCATCTAAAATTGCAGACTAATATTCTTCCAACATATCAGAATTTTTCACAGCCATTCTAGCAAGAGAAAACCTTTAAAAATGTGACCAATATTGAGTTTATTATGAAAACTCCTGTTTGTTGCTATAAAAACTACAGTGTCAGAACTTCAAATGGTGTATGTATAAAGAAGACTTCAACTGCAAGTGTGATTTTTTTTCTCATAAAACAACTTGTTCCTTTGAGCAACTTTTTAAGAATCCATAGTTTAGTTCAGCATCCAGAAACCCTTTTATTCTTCAAGATTTTTTGAGGTTCACCTATGCATTCAGTAAGTAGAAGAACATTTGTTTGTTTATTTATTGCCCTGGTTTCCAAGAAGACTATTTTTTTTTATTCTGTGAACTGTCACTTCAAATACTGGAAAAAAACTTCAAGACTTGTTGTAAAATCAAACCTTACCACCATCCCCTGCCACCTCCATCTCTTTCTCAAATAAACTGGAGTGGAATACATGATTTGTAGCACTCTGCAAACACACCAGTAAGGACCTAACAAGTCTGCTTTGTAAAAGTAAGCTCCCTCAGACATTTTAAGTGATTCTTGTGTTTTCAGCTCATAATATTAAATTTCTTCTTACAAAAGGACTACTTAAACACTGATTGCTGTGTGTCTTCACTTCCAGATGCGGTATACACACAAATCATTTACAGGATGTAGAGTCTTTAATGGATAGCAAATTAAACAGTATCTCAAACTTACGATAGCAAAGGAAAAAGGTTCTTTTGATCTGTTTTCCATTTTCTCAAAAACACACTAAGGATCAGCTATTAAACTTGAATGTTATTCCAATTATATAACTTCAAAGGAATTGTGCAGGATCTTTAGTCTAAAGATCACCTCATCTCTGCAATAAAAGATGATTTTTAAAATTCATCTGCACTTCAAAACTGCAGGCATACAGATCTTGGTTTATTATTCACTTAACCTTTATACTTAAAAGGAAATTCTATATATATGTCACTATAATAGTCACGTAAAATGTAAACACATACATGCACTGTGAGCACCCAAAGGGACTAGAAGATTAGCTAAATTTAGTCCTCTATTAAACACCAGAGTAAATTAAATTCAGTGTACTTCACATTCATTTCAGGGAAAAAAAATCAATGGAAAAACAGAGTTATTCCAACACCTCCACAAAATTGTACATTCCTAAAACTGCATTAGGTATGCAATTTTTATTAGCTACTAGCACAGCTCTGCATTCATTTGTTAATAATGTCTGATATATTTGCTTTATTCTTCTGGGTTTTATCTTATTCACCACAATTTAGCCATTGAGGAAGGTCCTTATTACAGATTTATGTAATGAGCAACATAAGATTCAAATGTGGACTTTAAGGTGTTACTCCATTACAAGCTAAAATTGCAAAGATGTTCCTGACTGTTTTTAGCAAATTAAGTATTATGATGTCAGCAACTGTGATATAGTAGATGCTACCAATTACTTTTTAACACTCTGGCCACAATTTAGATGAACAAAACCCATAAAGATACAAAGACTTGTGCCAGTGTGTCTGTGTGAGATCTGTATTCTCGATGCATTCAGACACGCAAGACACAGGTATGTATACTGTTTAACACAGTCACGGGTCCTCAAGTTCCACTACTATACTGCTCCTACTGCTAATACTGGTCTTAGAAATGAGAGTAGGACAGTTTTTTTAAAAAGGTACCTGTGCACGAAAGTACCTCCTCTACTTTCTTAGACACATTACTTCAATTGGATTAAGTCCCCTGCTATTTTCTGGTGCTCCATCGCTCCCTGATCCATCCAGCCTCCTTTAGGTTGGTTTTCAACCCATGTTAGAAGGGATTCTGGGCTCCCACAGTGACAGCAAAGCCTTGGGGGGCAAGGCCTGTGTTCCCCGAAGCTGAGGCAGGAGACGGGCCTGGGGGCGGCACAGGGCGACTCGCCGGTGCTGCTGACTGACTGCAAGTGGCCATTTTAATCTAAGGGCCTGGGGACCGATGCTGTCGCTGATCATCCTCCTCCTCCTTCTCGGCGGTGCCCAGCCCCACCTCCTACCCCCAGGCACACAGGGAGATAAGAACACACACCCGCGGGCGCGGCGGGAGGGTCCGAGCACAACCCACGGCACGGGGCAAGGGGCGGGAGTTGCCCGGGGTCCCGGCCGGGGAGAGGGGCCCTGGGGGGGTCCCGGGGGGACGCGGCGGTGCTCACCTGTACTGGGCAGCAGCCCCGCTGTGGGTGAATCCAAAGTAGTTGCCGGTGGCCATTTTGGCATCTTCCCCCAGCCGGCTGGGCACTGCGGCGGCGGCGACCGAGGGGCGGCGGCGGCGGGGGCCATGACAGGAGGCCCGGCGAGAGGAGGCGGTGGGGAAAGAACGGGACACACAGAGGGACAAGGGTGAGAGAGAGAGCGCGCGGGAGCGCTGGGTTAGACTCGGCGCCTCAGGACCGACCCCCGCCCGCCGCCCTCTCCCGAAGCACGGACACACCGAGCACCGCTACTCACCATAGGTGAACGAAACTACCGGGCATATGGGAATCATGAGTCCGGCCTGGCAGCGACGGCGGCGGGTGAACTCTCAACTCTCCCCCCCCTCCCTCCTCCTCCTCCTCCTCCTCGCTCCCTTCCCCCACCCACCCACCGACGGCGACAACGGCGGAGTGCGGCCGGGCCGGCTCCGCTTGCGCAGGCGCGGGATGTTTGCGAGGGCCGCTGGGAAATGTAGTCCTGCCGCAGCCGGGTTCCCGCTCAGGGAACAGGGAGCCGCCTCCGTCCCGGGGACTGCGTGCGCAGGCGCGGGATGTGCGCGGGAGCCGCTGGGAGCTGTGGTCCACCTGGCCGGCCATGGGGAGCCGCGCTCGCGGCGCCCGTGGAACACACGCAGACATGCATATGGATATACGGTGTGTAAGGTCCCGCCGTGGCTCCTGTGTGCTTACTGCTCCTGCAACGCTGCTACAGCCTCAGCCACACAGCGCCCATTCCCCGTGGCTTTTCCAGAAGCCAGCAGTCCGTCAGATCACTCCTGAAACGCGCTGGGCAGCACATTGCGGCCAGTGCAGCGCCCTCCCGATCAAAGGGGCTGAATGAGCGTCCGTTCCCCATGGCTCTGCCGCTCCTTCCGGCAAATCCTTCTCTCTGAGCATCAGATGTCCCCCAAAACTCTAAACAAAGCAAAACTTGAATGCTCAAATGCTTTCATCCCCTTTATGTATTTTGCCTATGCTACAGTGTGCATTATTAGTAGAGTCATCAAGTCTTATAAAACGATTAATAAACACTGGATTCAGTATAATGTATCATTTTGGACATAATTTTGTTTACTGTAAACTAAGCCTCTTCAAAACATACCTGTTTGGGATGCCCTCGTGCAGTCCTAACAAAAGCAGGGATTCCCACATCCCACAGTAGCTGTGGTCTTAAGCAGTAGGACTTGCGAGGGTATTATTTTTCATAAAATGAGAAGAGGAAAGTACTTCCTCATCTCATAGCTAACATTAGTGCAGCTGAATATGAGGTACAGCCATTCTCAATGCCAAACCTCCTTCCCAATTCACTGCACATAATTTGTTGGTCATTATTATTAATTTTGCATAGGAAGTGAAGATTACTGTATCTTCTGTTCATTCTTTTCCTAATCAAGCACAACAGTAAATGAAATCTCCTTGGTTCTGCCCAAAGTGCTTTTCTGGGAAGAAACTGGCTACTGTGTGAATATTTAATTGCTATAGACTAGGAAAGAAAAGTCTTAATCCACAATTCCATGGGACAGTACTCAAGGAGAAGGCTCTACAGATACCGTCTGTAGAAGAACTTAAAAGACGTGACCTCTGTCATGAAAATCTCAATTGGATCTCAATTGGAGATACTATTTATAAAAAGACTTATGATTCATATAGATGTTTATATCTTTCCTTACATCTATTAAAAATTGTCCATAATTAGACCGCTGGATCATGCTGCTTGGACAAGAAGACATCACAGGGTTTTTTTGTTCCACTGTCTTTCAAGTTTTTTCAGTTATAAGCCTTCCAATATCCTAAGAAATAGACAATATTCAATACACATTTCATTAAAAATATAAGCGCAAAGTAGGTAGGGTTGCCATTGCTATTCATTTATGAGATGAACTTCAGAGAATGACAGAGTCAGATTGGCTGGGGTTGGAAGGGACTTTAAAGATCATGTGATTCCAACTCCCCTACCATAGACAAGAACACTTCTCACTAGTTCTTGTTGCTCAGAGCTCCATCCAACCTGCCCTGAACTTTGTCACAGATGAGGCACCCACACCTTCTCTGAGCAACCTTTGCCAGTGCATCATCGCCCTCACAGTAAAGAAGCTCTTCCCAATATCTGAGCTAAACCTACTTTCTTTCAGTTTCCCCCTTGTCCAGTCACTCCGGGCTTTTGTAAACATTCTCTCTCCATTGTTCCTGTAACCTCCCTTTGGGTACTGGAAGGGCCCATAAAGGTGACCCCAAAGCCTTCCCTTCTCCATGCTGAACAAACCCAATTCACACACCCTTTCCTCAAAGAAGTAGTGCTCCAATTCCTCTCATCAAATCAGTGATGCTCCTGTGGACTCTCTCCCAGATGTAGATCAACATTATTAATACATACTTCTATTGATATGTATTATAAAAGAATAATAAACTTGGAATATTTATGCTCTTTTCAACTTTGTCTCCATGAAAAACAATCAGAAAAAAACGAACAAAAAACCCAAGGCTTTCTTACTCACAACCGAGATTTTTGAATTAGGTTTCATAACTTTTCTTCATCCAAGTAGTTTCTAGTAGTTAAAATTCAAATACTACAGCCTTTATGTTGTGATTTCAGCTTATTTCTGAGCATAAGCTCCCATCTGGCAGCCCAATTCAGCTGCAATTTCAGAAGAAGTTTCAGATTACTTTCCTGTGTGAATTTTGTGTTTTGAGTGCATACATAACTTTAAAAAGAATATAACGTAGTTTATGAGAAGTCATAATTTTTAAATGTGACCAAAAAAAAAAAAAAAAATTAAAAGCCAAGGTTTCTTTTCTCCTTGGGAAAAAAGCCCCAAACCACTAGTATTATACAGGTCTGTCCCTCAGCAGTTTCCTAATAAGAACCTGATGCTTCCTGGTGACTTTGTGAACCATTACATAACATCTATTTATGCTACTACTAGCTTGCAGGATCAGATTCATGGTCTATACTTAAAAAACCTCAGTGGGTTATAAAACAAGATTCTATCTCCTTAAGACATGTATCAGATTGCTTCAAATAAAACAGTAATAAATTCAGATTAGATCCTTAAGGGCATTTTGACCTTTACTGATTTCTATATCTTTAACTGGAAGGATAATACATGGAGTGATAAAGTACAAGTTGTGGCACAGGGAGAAAGACAGAAAAGCTTTTGTGAAACATGGAAAAGGTATTTTTTAAATAGGAAAAAGCAACTTCTCTATCCCCAGTCCTAATAAGATTACAGAAGAACAGCAAAGAAGTTCCAGAATGAAAACATATGCTGGAACACAAATCTTTAATTTGGAATTATATACAGCAGATACTCTATCTGTGTAAAGTTCAAAGTGTCTAAAAATATCTCAGACAAAAATGGCAAGTGATCTGGCATTCAGGAAAATACATTTTTGACCTTCATTTCAACCATATGAGGAGAGATCTCCAAAATATGGTGGGAAGAAGAAAGCAATACAATAACAAGCAAGCGTCATCAATCCTACTATTTAACTTTTAATATCCCAAGATGCATGTGATAATGTTTCTGCTGCTGCCACAGGACTGCAAAGCTGCGACTGAAACACAATGGGGAAAACTAAATGTTTTTAAATCTCAAGATTTGCTAAGTAAGATTAGGCAAAATTTCTTGGAGGCAACCTTCCAGTTTATGTAAAAGCAGGCTCTCAGCCAGCCTTTGCGTGCCCACCAGAGGGCAGAGCCACAGCAGCAGGTGAAAGCTTTCCAACACAGCACAGACCATGTCAACAAAAGCTGCTTTTATTTCCTGAAAAGGCAATTTAATACTTAGTGCTCTCTTTGTAAATGCCCTAGATAGAAAGAGATTTACAATCAGAATATGGAGACCAATGCTATCTTCTCACCTGGAAAATATTTCAGATAGCTAGAAAGACAAGACATTCACCAGCTTATCAACCTTCTTGTTTAAGAGTGAAATTACATTTTTTTAAGAAGTAAAGACCCCATATTTTTCAATTATTAAAGCAAAAAAGTTTTACTTTTAACAACAGGATTTAGATATTGTACAGTGATCACAACAATAGACCTATTAAACTATTGGTAGAAGTTATTACTGTTTAGGTTACTAAATTGCAACACAAAAAAAATCCCCACTTCCGAAGCACAATAAAAAGTTATGCAAGTGTTGAAGCAAACTCAAATTACATGATACAGAAGAGAAACGAACCAGTTCCAGTTCCACAAACAAAACCATTGCGTGGTAGCATCCCTTACTCTTTCTTTCCTAACACTTTAATAAAACTACTGCTAACCTACCCTTTCATGGCAGATTTCTTCTTCCACCTTTTAAACTAGAAAGCCCAAACAGCAAAGTTTTAAAAGCTGTCCCACTTAAGGTTTGCCCCCAAATGCTTTTCTTGCTAGCTCTACTATTTCTAACCAGAGGACTCATCCTTTGCAGTTAGCAATTGCTATGTGATCAGAAGCACCAGCGTGTATTTTTCAGCATTCCCATTCAAATCTGCATGCTAAAATCTGTTACTGAAGAAAAAACTAATGCTTCAACGTTCTTCTCTGCCGAAGACATGTGGGATATGAAATGAGGCAATCAGGCAGTAACTAGAAGAATTTAAGCCCTTTTAAGGCAGCTACAGAAGGAAAGTGTCTGATGAAGGAACAAACCCATTACAAAAGTCTATTTTAAGAGCTCAGAAAGTGAACTATACTCCTTGGGGGGATAGATGACTCACTCAAAAGGTAATAGCAGAGATTTACCTTGGAAAAATTATGGCTCTTTTCCCACTGTTTTAAAGACAGCATTTTTTTTCTTAGTAGCTTCTTTCTTCTTTTTTAAATACAATAAAATATAGTGAAGATAATTTACCAAAAGCTCAAACCGCTGCTATACTCAATGACCAGAATATTTCTCAAAGAAATATATCATTCCTGAAAAGCAGAACATGAAATCCCAGTTGCAGCAAACCTTCCCTTCCTCTTACTGACCTGCTATTTAGGAATTCAGCTGTAAAAATAAACTTGGTGCTTGCTTTGGAGGAAATACTGCAAGTGGGAGAAATTAACTTATTAGGAGCCAGCAGAAAATGTTTCTTTTAGTCAGTTTGATTTATGTCAAAACTGAAAGAATTGATTAGAAATGCATAAAGAATTGTTGATTTGAATAAACAATTCCTTGATGATTTGATTAAAACCCGAACATTCTTTGTGTACCAAGTGTTGACCTGTAAAAAAGCAAAGCATATACGGATTACAAGCACCTAAACTCTCATTATGCCTCTAAAATGAAAATTAGCGTAAATTAGTTGAAAAGAGTAACTATTTTTTACAACGTAATAGTCCTTATTTTGAGATGATCTTGTTGTTGGAGTTAAATATTAAGTGTTACACTATATCTGTTCATCTTCCCCAATTACATGGCTGCAGTGGAGATAATTGCTATATTGCCTGCATATCATTTACAGTACTTTGACCCCTGCTTGTATAAACAGCGGTATTTTTGTCTTCCAAAGGTCAGAGATGTAGTAAGAATTGTATCATTTTCTGTTTTTCTTTTCATTTTGCGATCTACATGACATCATGAAATTGCAATTTACCAAGGATTATTTAGATGAGTGCACTTCCTATTTCTGGTATTTCCTTCCTGTTTTCCTGCTATTAAAGTGAAGAAGTGAAAGCCACTTGTCACAGCAAAAGCCAGTTTACTGCATGATGAGGGCTCTAAAGACCTCATGGATTCCCTCTGAAAACTTTTTTGTCCACCTCCTTGAAGTACTTTTTCAGAAACACTGCTTAGAACTTGCAGCTGCTTATGCTGATTTTGGACAATTATTCCTTCTAGAAACATGTTGTTTGGCTTTCTGGCCCTTATTAATAAACAGAGATCTTTACAACTAAAAAAAAAAGCCAAAGACTTTTGCTTTTCAACACTTTATTAATAGGTGTTTGTTACTGGAATTATGAAGGTTGATCAACCACTACATCACTCAGCCTGTATCAATTTTATCTGGAAGCTAGAACTGGGATTGTAGTCTGCTTCCTATTTTTTATAGTTTGCTTGCACTTTTTACAAAAAAGCTTATACTCACGAGGTAGCAAAAGCATAAGCCTAGAGTTAGTAAGAATGGGAAAAGGACTCAACAGATACAGGGTGTCTGAAGAATTGTCATTGCTCACAACACAACTACATGACCCATTGCTGAGAACAGCGATCAGCAAATAGGAGCAAGATGTGTTCGTTTTGTGTGAATCATGCCCGTATTTTAATGCTAGTAATAGCGTTAAATTAATTATAATAATTATTCATAACATTACATTTATCATAAACTGAAAGACTCAACAGGTAACACAACATGAAGCCACTTCGTGCTCTGACAGCATGCCTGGCCTATCGCAGTCTGCAAAGGCTGCTAAAAATCGCCTCTTACAAAGCTGAGGGCAGAAGGCACTTTCCTCACCTCCCTTCCATCTCGGTGTGTCTCAGGACGCATCACCATGTGAACACGCTGCAGAAAAAAAGCCCCAACACTGTCAGTATGTTTTCAAGCTTATTTGCTTGGACAACTTTTAAAATGTAGGTGTTTAAAAGAGGCGCTGAGACAGCTTTATTTAACCTTCCATCCCCGCGGCTCCAGCCCCCGCGGAGCCGGCCCGGACAGGTGCCCTGCTGCTCCCCGGTCCCTAGCTGCAGAGCCCCGCGGTAAGAGAAGGAAACCCGGGCACCGGTGGCAGAAGGAGGATCGGGTGGCAGAAGGGGAAGCATCAGGAGGGGAAGCATCAGGAGGGGTTGCCGAGCGGCGCCCCAGCTGTGGCGGGGCCGCGGTTTCGCTATGCAAAGCCGCCGCAGCCGCACCCCGCCTCACGCCGCTGCCCCGAGCGGCATCGAGTAATGGCTGCAGAGCGTGAAAAAACCCTGCCATTTATGAATTATTGTAGGGTTTTTTTCTGCTTTGAGAAGACTGAGGGGATACTTCAGAGAACGACAGAATCAATTTGGAAAAGACCTTTGAGACAACCGAGTCCATCTTATGACTCAAATACCACCAGGTCAACAAGACCATGGCACCAAGTGCCATTTCCAGTCTTTCCTTAAACATCTCCAGGAACAATGACTCCACCACCCCTCTGGGCAGCCCATTGCAATGTCCAGTCTGTGAAGACATCTGTGAATGTCCAATGTCCTTGTTTCTGTGAAGAAATTCTTCCTAAGGTCCATCGCAGTCTCCAGCTACCTCACGAAGGGAAGCAGAGGGGCTGGTACCGATCTCTTCGCTCTCGTGGCCGGTGGCAGGATTCGACGGCGAGTCAGGGGATGTTTAGGATGGATACCATAAGGTTTTTCACTCAGAAAGTGGTTAGGCACTAAAACAGACTTCCCAGAAAGGTGGTCACAGCAGCAAGAAGTGCTCGGACAAAGCTCTCAGGCACAGGAGAGTGGAGTGTCATGTGCAAGGCCAGGAGCTCGAGTAGATGTCCCTGTGAGTCTTTGCCAACTCGGGACTTTCTGTGATCCTGTAAAATCTCCTCTCCAGCATTACGATTCTTTTCCCGCCCTTCAGGGGAGGCGGGAACGAGCGACTACGGGGACAAAGGGCCGCGTTCCCTTTAAAGCCGCCCCTCGCCGCCCCACGTGAGCGGCCCGGGGCGGGCGTTCCGAGCCGCGTCAGTTCCGCTTGTGTCGCGCTGCGGAGGAGCCACGCGCGGAGCAGGACGTGAGTGCTGGGTCCCCCCGCGCTCCCCCGCCACGCCGCCATTTTATCCCGCGCGCCCCTTCCCACGATCCCCGCCGCCACCGCCGCGGCACCTCCCGGCCCAATCGGGGCAGCCGCAGATGGGTGGCGCTGAGGCGAGGCTTCCCCTTGTTCCTCGAGTGCCCGCGGTGCCCAGCGGGAGGGATGCCCCGCTGTGGAGCGGGAGGAGCGAGGCGCCGCTGCCGAGGGGGAGCTGCCATGTTGGGGGGCACAGAGTCTGATAGAGGGATAAGATGGCGCCCGGCCGCTCTCCCCCCCGCCTCGGGGGCCGGGGGTAGACCCGGCCCGTCGGCGACCCCTGACCAGCTAGTTTCCGTGCTGTCCTTTTCCTCCGCTGAGCCGCGGGTAGCCCGCAGTCCCTTCGCTGCCGCCCTGCCGTAGGAGATTTGGGCGTTCTCGCCCGCCCACCCCCTCGCCCCCATCCTTGTTCCAGTCTCTACTCTTATCTTCGGGGGGCTACACGAACCGTGGAAAAGAGGAATAGGAGAGGAAAATGGCGGCTGGGATCCGCCTACCTGGAGTTCCCGAGTCGTATTCCTTTCCTTACCTTTCCCTAGTCTCCTTTGGCCTGGCTCATCTTGTCCCCCTCGCCGGCGCTGCGTGTCTCCTCACGCTCGGCCTCTCCCGGGGGGCACCCACCACCCACATCCCTTTTTCCTCCGGTTTCCGCCCACACATTCCTCCATATTGTCCCTTTCTCCGTCCCATGTGGACCCCGGGGTCGTCCCCCGAACATCGTTTGGCTCGCCGACTCAGTGTCGTCCTCTTGCTTATTTTCACATTGTCCCATTCCAGCACTCCTCTGCCTCCATCCTAGAGCGTGGCTTGTGTGTGCTTCCTCACCCTGTATCCTGTGCAGTGCTGAAGCTCCCGTCCTTGTGCTACAGGCTATTACCTCAGGTCTTGCCCTACTTTAGAACTACGTTGATCCATTAGCATTATTTGGACTCTGGCTTGGTTGTTTTGTTGGGTTTTTTTTTTTTTTTTTTTTTTTTTTTTTTTTTTTTTTTTTTCATTTGCATATGTGGGTTTTTTTTTCCACTGCCCGTTTAAGAACGCTGTTACTCCATTTTTTCTTTCCTGGGATACTCTGTAATACTATCTTGGCCTTTCCTAACTGAGGTTTGTATTGTACAGTTTCAGGGGTGCATAATTTTACTCTTAAAGACCAAATGAGCAGTATGTTTGTTACAAAGAGTTTCTAGCAGCAGGGAAGATGTGTAACCGCTATGCCTAACCACATGTTTGCATACCAGAGTGATGTGCAAGGACACCTGGCAGCACGCCTTCAAGGAATGCTGAGTGTCTGCTTGTCTGGCGAATTAATAGTCTCCAGTGACTGATGTGTTGAAGTTGTGGTGAAAATATTAATTGCAGTGCTGTAGCTCTCTGTAGCTGAAGTGTATTTCAGACTGTTAGATTATAGGTGGGAGTTCAGGTGTTTTGTGTGTGACAATTGTGCGGCATGTTGCTTGCAAATCCAGTTGGGTGAAATGCCTGTGCCAAAGTGTACATACTGCTAGAGTGTTAATAATTCATGTTTGAGGAGGTAGTAGAAAGGAGTCAGCTGAAGGGCACTATTATATTGTATGTTTTACATTGAGGATTTTGCCATGTGCAGGGATCTATGAAAATTGTGAAAAATCATTCTGCTGTAGACAGTTCAGATGCCAAACCACTGCATTTGTTGTGCTCTAGATGTGTTTTAATGCAGTTGCAGCAGAAAGAGGGAAGAGTGCTTGATATTACATCTGCAGTGCATATTAAAGCTTAAATGAAAAGGCAGAAAAATCTTTAGGATGGCTTGAAGAAAATGAGCCAGTACAAACAGGTTTGAAGATTGCTTTCCAGCCAAAATGGAATGTCATTCCTTATATAGTGTTTTCATGTTATTTTTCTTTTCCCAGAATGCCTAAATCAAAGGAACTTGTATCTTCAAGCTCATCTGCCAGTGATTCAGATAGTGAAGTTGACAAAAAGGTGAACAATACATACAATTCACTACTTATTAACTCTTTTGTTTCAGGCTGGGGTTAAGGAATTAGGTGAGCATTATACTACAGCATGTATGTCATTCCATATCAGACACTTTAAGAAACTTTCTCTTCCACCCACTCATCTCAACAACTGCAACAACGAAAACCAGACAATCCACCTTCCAAGTATGGGTGGATTGCATAATTTTTTCTCTGAAGAAAAGTTTTTTTCTTTAGTTGCACTTTGTTTTCTTCATGCCATTCCATATGATAATTGCAAATTCCCTGTGAATCCTTGCTGCTTTGTGGCAAGCTTCTGAAGGCTTCTGTATCAACTGCTCTCGTGGGAAGAATTAGAACTTGAGAACATGCCTACAGCCACCCTCTGCCATTTTAATATATGGATTACTTCTCCATAACAAAAATCTGCACTTGCCCTGTGCTCCTTGTGTCACTTGTTTGCATGGGTTTTTTCCTCTGCTTCATTTTGTTTTATTTGCTGTTACACCTGCTAGTTTCTCACTCAAAAGCTGAGCCAACCTGAGTTGATAAATTTTAAGATGATTGTTATAAATGTATAAGTCAAATGTTTCCATTTAATTTAAATAGTTATTGAAGTTAGAAGTTTGTGTAGATGCGCCGGTCATTCTGAACAAAAGCAGAATGATTGTAAAAATCAAAGTGATTTAGCAAAAAATTGTTAATTTATCTTTTTTAAGAAATGCTAGGTGGTAACACAGACATCAGGTCTTTTAGTGTAGTACAGTACATGGAGAGATCTGGTCTCCTATTTTTACTTGAGTGGAAATAGTAATTTTGTAGCTTCTCTGTGTAATCTGATTTACAGGTGATGTCTGGTTGCTCTAAAAAGTCACATAATTTATCATGCTGCAGGCAGTTATTAGATGCTTATTAAAAAAACAATGATCTGGTAGAGGTAATTTCCAGATTTTTTATTATCTTATTAGTTATCTTAAAAAATAATTTTTCTAGATTATTTTTCTTATCTCTTTTTGTTGGTGGTGGTGTTTTTTTTTTTTTTTTTTTTTGAGGTGTTGCAAGCTGTTCTGTACTTTTTGTTCCATTTAGGGGAGAAGAGGGTGCCATTTCCACCAGACTTAGTTTTTTTATTAAAACTACTCAACTGACAGTGTTACTGTGCAAAAAGAGAAGGATTCTTGAAATGTATTTTGATGTGATTAAATTCTCTTCAAAGCGAAAGTGTTACTTCACTGAGAACAGAATCAGGCTCATTTTGAAGTTTTTAAATTCCAGCCTGAATGTACAGTATTGAATTCCTGCCTTCACAGCAAGAAGGTGATGAAGTGCATTGCTTGGTAGTAGGCTGTGACATACAATGTAAACTTACCTGTAGCATACAGTGATTGTGGCTCATGCTTTTCTTTTTTTATTTTGCTCCAAGGCAAAGCGGAAAAAGCAAGTAACTCCCGAAAAACCTGTGAAGAAACAAAAGACTGGTGAAAGTTCAAAAGGTGCAGCTTCTTCTAAGCAAAGCAGTAACAGAGATGAGAATATGTTTCAGGTAAAATTGATGACTCAGAGCCTGGTTAAGGTAACATGTTACATCATATGCTGTATAAATTTTATGAGGTGAAGTGTAATGCTTGGCCTCCTGGAATCCTTGGCTGAAGGGTATTATGACGCTGGCGTTCAGATGAGATGCTCAGAAAAGCCTGGTCGGGTTTCAACAAGAGTAAAAGAATCTGAGTTGTATCAATTAATCTAATTCTCATGACTTTGCTCCTGGTATGTGTGGGTAGTCATTTTGTCAGTAAATACAGCGCTTGCTATCAGTATACTTGAAATATTAGATCAGGTTTTTCTCTACATGGAAATGTTTTTTTTTAATTAGGGCTCTTGAAAAATATGTTCTTGGAAACCAAAATGTGGACTCTTCGTTCCTGTTTAACTAGGTCAAGGGCAGCTTAGTCTTCTGTGTTATTACAGCATCTTGGAATAAGTTTTGTTTGTTCCTTTATGTTATGATGTAGGGTTTTATCACTGAACATCCATAAAGATAATAACTTGTGGTATTGCCTTGTTTTTAAGATGGGATGAATGTCTGTTTTTCAGTAGAAAGATTCATTTGTGAATTCAGGCTATTGCAGTTCCCAGGGTTAGCCAAGGCAGTAGTAGTGCGTGCTGAGGGTTGATACACAGCTCAGAATTAGCTGTTTTGGGGGTGTGGATCAAGATCTATTAAAGGGCTCTGACTAGCTGGCTGGAAAGGAGCTTGCATGCTTGAGGCCTTGAGTCTCAAGTTTGTGAAAGGGTGTGGGAAAGGTGCCTAGTGAGATGACCCAAGTGCAGAGTAATGTAAATGAAATGGTTCTGGGCTGTAGCTGTATGAAGTAGTATGGGGGAAGAAAAGTGTATTCTAGGGAGAAGACCTGCTTAACTGATCCTGCCATACAGGGCAGTTATTTTTAATGTCTGCGTTCTTATTTTTCCAGTTATGTTTAGAAGGGAGAACTTCACATGAAGGCTGTGTCTGGACGTCTGTATTGAAGGAAGTTATAATATTTTTAGTTCTGCTTGGGCATGCTCTGAACCCCATAGGAAAAATGAAATAGTGAATTCTACAACTTAGGAAGTGAACTCCAGGTAGAACTCTAAAGAACTATGTATATATTTAATGCTATGTTTGTAGTAAGTTTAGAAAATTTAGTTGCTATGGTTGTAGTAAGTTCAGAAATTCTAGCCTTGGAGAAAACGTCAAAATTTTTAGTACCCCTGATAAAAAAAGGCATCCAGATCCTTTCAAATCAAAGCGAAAGTATGCATGCTCTGGTTTCTTGAAACCTCTTTGACCTAAAATAATAAAAAGTTACTAAAAACAGACAGTAGAGGACTCATATTACTCTGATAAGAACAAGGTTCTTCTGGTGTTGACTATAATACAGATCTTTAAAAATCACCTTGACCTAAAATATCAGCATTATCCAGTCTGTGCTTGCCTTTGAAGTAATCAACAATAAAATATTTTTTAGATTACTCACTGTATTATGGTGAAGCATTGTCAGTTTTTGTAGTCTACATAAACTTCTGTGTAGTAACTAACATGCAAATGTTGAACTATAAAAATAAAACTACAGTGGGTGTGAGTATACTCCCCCTTCTTCCCCCCCTACCCTGGAGGGCATGGTCTTTAATTTTTTAGGTCTAGTTTTGTTTGTTCTAGGTGTCTTAATGATACTAGAAACCTTTCTGGAGAGCTTCTTTCTCAAGGCGGTAAAATGATCTCTGATGTGGAAGTGACTTTGCAGTATAGCTTTACAAGAGTGGCTTCAGCTGATGGAAATCAGGCTGTAAAGCATTCATAGGATAGTCACAAGTTCTGTGGTGTCCATATTGTGTGTGGGAGTGGCTGCAAATGATGTGAAACCAAGAGTCGTCTTGTTCTACACCCTCAGGCTGTGTTCTTGCGGCATACAGATTCCCTTAATATAGACCTCATTGTGACTTCTGTAGTCAGAAGTTTCATAATTTTCATAAATAATTACATTTAATATTTTTGTTTGAAATTGTTGGTGTAATGGTTTTTTTGCACCTACATACAAAGAGTAGTGTTAATGTATGGAGAAGACAGTTTGTTCAGTGTAAAAGATGAGGTGTATTCTATGTATTTGCATGTCTTGGCCTTATTAGGTTTTACAGAGAACTGATATTCTCTGCAATTTGATGAAAGATATGTGTGCTGTTAGGACGCAGAAATTTATGTTACTCCCATGTGCGATGTATTACTTAAGGCCCTAAGGACAGGCAGTATTTCTGTTAATGTGGAAGGGTTTAGCCTTACTGCATTAGATTCCTGTCTGTGGCTTCAAGCCAACCTGAGCTCTGCATCATGTCCTTAGTTTGACTAATCCTATCATCTACCTATGCCTGATTTGGATAAGGTTTGTCAGGATTCATTAATGGCTACCCAGAGCAGAACCACATTGTATGATCATGCATTTAACTGAAATTGTTATTTCAGAAGTTGTCTCTGTTGTCCATCAACTTCCCAACCCCTTTTATTTTTGTTTTTTTAATGTGTTTTCACCATATTTGGGCTTTGATTTCTGAGGCATAAGTTCTTTGATTTTTCTAGTATAATTTCCCAGCGTCCTTACAGACTCCTGAAAGAAGGTAGACATAGAAATAAATTTATGATGCTCTGAAACTGTTACTGGTTTAGTGCACTAATCACGAAACTTAGGTGGTCGCTGATGCATTTCACAATTTGCTTTGTTGCAGATGTCACTGTTCACAAGAGTCTTGTGCTCCTTACATATGGTTATTGGCTAGGGAAGAGAGAGGATTTTTTGCTGTTTATGCTTGCACTGTGGGTGTACAGTTTAATCCAGAGAAACTGGAAACAGGAAAAAGGATGAAGAAGGTGCTTGGTGAAACTCACAGAGGAAGTCAGTTGCATATCTCTGAAAGGAACAGAGATACATTTCAATGCCTTTTTTTCTAAGAAACAGAAACCTGGAAATAATGGTTTTAATGTTTACTGATTTATGTAAGTCAATAGAGTAATATAATCTAGGGATCTGTACTGTTTAATAAAAAGTATATGAACTTCTCTGTGAAGGTTGAACTGCGCTAAGTACTCAGCTGTAAATCATGATAACTGTCTTGGTTTAACTGCAGCCAGCAGCCAAGCCCCAGGCCGCCACTCACTCACACACCCACCAGAGAGAATTGGAACAGTAAAAGCTGGGAAACTGAAGGGTTGAGATGAAGACAGTTTAATAGACAAAGGAGAAGCCACACATGCAAGCAAAACAAACCAAGGAGTTAATTCATCATTTCCCATGGGCAGACAGCCATCTCCAGTTCAGCTATGTCCAGTGCCCTCCACACCTAAGTGTCACTTGGGAAGACAAATGTCATCATGCCCAACATGCCCCCTTCCCTCTTCTTCCCTCCACTTTATATCTTGAAGGTGATGTCATGAGGAGGCCTTTGGTCAGCTGGGGTCACCTTTACTGGCTATGTCTCCTCCCACTCTCCCAAGCACCCCCAACTTCCCTGCCAGCGTGGCAGTCTGAGAAGCAGAAAGGCTTTGGCTCTGTGTAAGCTCTGCTCAGCAGTAACTAAAACATCTCTGTGTTATCATCCCTGTGCTCAGCACAAAGCCAAAACGTAGCCACGTATCAGCCAATATGAAGAAAACTAATTTTTCTCTGTACAGCAACCCTTAGAATGCTGCTCTGGTTTTAGAGACAGAAAAATACCTTCAATCACTGGAATTACTCTTAACATTATCAGCAGGTGCATGAAAAAAGAAATATTCAGAAATTTACCTTATCAGAATTACAGGTAGCTAAGTATCAAGGAACATCAATTTACTGACTTAAATGAGTTAAGTCTAGATTTTGTTGAGTGTAGATGTTTGTTTGAACTGTACTTTAGAAGCCTGCTTAATAGTTTTAGTAGTGGCAGCTTTTGCATGGAGTTCAACTAAATATCTGAAATTTGATGGGAACATTAATCTTAATTCTAGATGTGGTGTGATCTCTAACTTAATTTCAGCATTTACATAGAGAAATGCTTTTATCTAAGATAGACTTTATGATTGAGTGAATATAAACTTTGCATTATTGCTCCTCACCTCACTGAAGTTGAATTAATACCTAGAATCTTTCTTATCCTTGAAAATCATATTCTAAACCCTTCTACTGTACTTGTAGCTGTAATCTGCTATATTGAATTAGATTTTATTTCTTATTACATATCTGGAGTTTCATGGCAAGACACTAATATTCTTCAATAGCTATGGAAAAAAAGGGTGCTGCAGAGTGCTACTAATTGAAGCCGTTCCTGGAGGTGACCTTAAAAGTTACTGGAGTGTTAAAGGATAAAACTAAGAAATGTTGTCCATGTAGGGTATTTAGGGTATTCTTTGCCAGGAATGCAGATGGACTTGGGCATGGTACCAGGTTTGGTCTGAAAGAGCTGAGCTGCCATATCATTATTTAGTTTTATTTTTGAGTTTTAAATCTGTGTTGTAACTTTATACAATAAAAATACTGTCTTATGAACAGTAATGACTTACTAATTTTAAAGTATGCTTCAAAGTAAGAAAAATACTTCAGATTTCCATTGTCTTAATTGTTCTAAAATCAATTTAAGATGTTATATAGCATCTGCAGAAAAATTTATGTAAGCAAAGATAAAGTATTAATGTTTGTATCTATTTTGTGAAATGTGAGGATATGACTTTAACATCTGTGAATTATTGTAGTTGATTGAAGACTTCTTCAGTCTTACGGATCAAACTTAATTCTAGTGGTTTTGGGCCAGAAGTGCAGGGCCCATCCTTAAATTGTATCAAAATGCAATATGGAGAGATAAAGGAAGTTGAAATTGAAAGTTACTGTTTTACCAGGAAGGAATGTTTTCTTTTAAAATTGTGTACTTTAGAATCTGTTCTTTTGTTATATAAAATGTATCCAAAAGATAGATGCAGAATTCAAAGGATTTCTTGGAATTGCAAGAAGTTTTATTTTATTATGTTTTGATTATTTATTTTCTGATTCTCAAATTCACCTTGTATTTGGAATTTATCTGAATAGATAGATATTTATCATGTTTGGAAGGATATTGAATAAGCCCAAATTCAGAGTGTATTGCATAGTTGGTAGTATGATTCTTCCCGAAATTCTCCCCACTCCCCCCTAAAAAAACAAGAGGTACCCATGTCATTCAGTTGTGACACTGATTTGAAAATTATGGAATTCCAAAATCCAAGTTCCAAAATTTCATACTGTGCTACATACTGGTAAACTTAAAAGATTTGACTGTTCTTTTGAAGAGCTGGTGGTAGCGTGAGGTGCCCATGAGGACTTGGGGGAGGGTGTGTGACAGCTGGTGGCTAATTTTCACTGTGTTAAAAAGGGGGAAAGGTGTCACACGTGAACATCTTAATTTGCTTTTTGTACTTGTGGAATGGACTAAAATTTAGATTTGGGAGTAGTGCTCCCTTTTTCCTTCTTTGTTTAGAACTTCTGCGAAGAAAGGAAATATTTTTTTTCAGAAAACAATAAATTCACGACTTGCTAGAAGCAAGCATGTAAAGAATACAGGTATTTTTAATCTAGGAGAGCTACTTCTGCATTGAGCATTGCCTACTCAACCAGTTTTAAGTCGTTACTTACTAGCCTACTGACTACTCTGAATTAAGCTTTTAATCTAGTTGTTTCTGTGGTGTCTAAAATAAGCTGCAGTGTGACATGTCAGAGTCTAATGCTGCTGGGGAAAGTGAATGCTCTAATATGTAAAATACCTAATGAACCGTTATGTGTTTTGACAGATTGGCAAAATGAGGTATGTCAGTGTTCGGGATTTTAAAGGGAAAGTCTTAATTGATATTAGAGAATACTGGATGGATCAAGAAGGTGAAATGAAGCCTGGCAGAAAAGGTATTGTTTTGCTTCATGTTACTTTGTATTGAAGCATGGTCTGCACTTTGCAGTAGAACTTCCTATATAATATTTTTCTCCTTTGTTGCTGCATTATGCTTTTTGAATATTATTTTATTTTCTAATTATTTGTGTTTTTACAAAGGATTAGTCTTGTCTGTAGGTTATGGATAAAATCTTAAGTGAGTTTTAGATTAAAACAACCTAAACATTTAATGTGACTAATTATTTAAAAAAATTATTAAAAAATGTTTTAGTAGAAGGAGAAATATCTCAAGTATCCCAAGTTTGTAATCTGTAGCACAGCACAAGCCACAAGTACTTCTAGTTGCCACTTGCACAGTTGCTTTTCATGGCAAGGCTTCACTGTATACCATTTTCAGAACTTCCACATCTCAGAATGGGGATTGCAGGACAGTTACAGTGGTGGTGCTGTGCTTAGTGTTATGTTGCTTCTCTTTGAAAGCCTACTTTTTATCCATTTTCATATAGCATCAGTGAAAGGTAAGTGTGAAATGTTCTGCCCTGGGATTCATAAAACCACAGAATGGTTCGAGTTGGAAGAGTCCTTGAAGATCACCTCGTTCAGCCCCACTTCTTGCTGTGGGCAGGAACACCTTCCACTAGACCAGGTTGCTCAGAGCCTCATCTAGCCTGGCCTTGAGCGCTTCTAGGCATGGGTCATCCACATTCTCGGGCAGTCTGTGCCAGTGCATTGTCACGTTCACAGTAGGGAATTTCCTCCTAATACCCACTCTAAATCTACCCACTTCCAGTGTGAAGCTGTTCCTCCCTGTCCTGTCACTACATGCTGTTGCAAAAAGTCCTTCCCCAGCCTGATGTACTGGCAGCCTGCTAAGTTTGAAGAAATCTAATGTACAATCACTGTAAGGTTTGTTACAGTCTTCCAGTGTGCTCAGGAGCAACTCAGTATACTACCATCCATTTAGAAAGTTTGAGAAGCATTTTCAACATTTCTTAAATAACTGAGAATAGGTTTGCATTAAGAGGTATACTGGTGCTCTACAAGAAAATTGCTGGTTTTGGATTTGTAGCTAGTTAACGAAAAAGGTTACTCTAACTTCTAAGGACTTTATGTTCTGTGTTTCAAGGTAGAATTCAATGGTATGTGCCCTTGAAATGGCAAACAACAACAGGATTTGATGGGTGGGCCGAGTGACAAAAATGACAGTGTGTAGATAGAAGTGTTCATCAATGCAGCAAAAAGAGTCAGAATTTTGTTAGGATAAAAATAATCTGATGCTATATGTGAGTCTAATGTTTCCTTAATGCACTCATATGCTGCTTATCTATCTATACTGAAACCAGTATGAGCAGTCAAAATTTTGTAATAAAACAAAAATAAACCCAGCAGTTTAAATTACTGGCAGTGTCTTAAACAGCAGGTCTGAATTTTGTTTGGTTGATCTGGTCTGTGATATTTTAAATTGTGGTGGTGCTCTGATAAGACAGTGACGGAAAAGAAAAGACTGTGTGCTCCAAAAATGGAATTAAAAGTTTCAGCTATTTTCAGGTCCTGCTCTACCTTCAGGGAGAAAGCAATGAAGGAAAGCTATCACTGGGAGAGTAATAATAATTAGTTGAAGAGCTTGACAGGAAAAAGTAGGAGATAACTGGGAGCTCTAGGCGCCTGGACTTTCCACAGAGTGGTTGTAGAAATTTTTGGGTAAGAATGAGTAACCAAAGCAAAAATGAAACATGTGCCTGTATTCAAGCTTGAGGCAAAGATGAGACCAAATTTAGAACTGAAGTCATGCTTTGTGGGGTACTGAATGATTATTGGTTGAATGTCACTGGAGACTGTAGAAAACTTGAAGTAAAAAGTAACTTTGGTGATGGTTTGTGAGCGCTAGGGAATGATAGAGAGTCTTCCAAAAGGCTCCTTTATAGCACCTGCTGTTTGTACTACTTTAAGAAAAAGGTAAAAAGCCCCGCCAGAATTACAGTACTGGAAGTACTGTAAAAGTGCAGAGCAGACTGTCTGCATAGGTACACCTTTTCAGGAATTTAAATGATTTCCTACTTATCACCCAGGACATTTGTACTGCCTTCTGTCAAGGCCAGAGTTGTGTTTCACTTCTTGTGTTTTGCCTAGGACTTGTACAAGTATGTTACACACATTTTCTTTGTAAACCTGTCTAGAAATAACCTGAAGTTCAGTTAAAGCTTTGGAAGTGGGTAGTTTCACTTTGTAACTAAGATGGTTGTTGAAGTAACTCAAGTATTAATATTATAACAGAGGCTTAGTGTATGAAAGCAGCCTTTATAATAATTGCACAAGATCCTGCACCACAATTTTCTTTTTTCTTAAGTGTTTATTTTTAATGCTTTTCAGGTATTTCTTTAAATCCAGAACAGTGGAACCAGCTGAAGGAACAGATTTCTGATATTGATGATGCAGTAAGAAAACTCTAAAGACAGAGCCATAAAAAAACTTATATCATTTAGTTGTATTAAGCAGTCTTTTTACATTGGCTTTAGTTTTCTAAAATATTGTTTTCCAAGCTATTGTATATTTGGATTGCAAAACAATTTGTAAGATGAATACTTTTTTTATGTGCATTAAAAGTGTATTCTGAGTGAGGCTATTTGTGTATACTTTACTAAAAGGAATTGTGTTGCTTTCACCCCATGGTGTAAAATAAACAAATTAAGTAATATGTAAAGCATACTTGTTTATGGCCTTTTGATTTAACGTGTTTGCTGATAAGGCCACCTAATAGCTTTAGCTGTTGTTTTAATTTCAGTTTAGTTTACAGTAAATATTCATGTTTTATGAGGGGATTTCTTGAAATGTCTCAATTTCACTTTTACTTTTATTCCATTTTCTTTGCTATTGCCCTGCAGCTTTCTGCTTTAAGACTTGATACAAACAGTGAATACTTGGAAAAACACATTTTTGTAGATAATTTTCAATACTGTATTTGGTAATTTACCCTATTTATTCAGATGGTAACAGTCTTGAATATATAGCTTTTTTTGCATTACTTGCGTGAAGCATTATGCTAAACAGTAACACTTCAACACAGAACACATGCTCTCTCTTCCCATTTTTCTGTAGCTTGCTTGGCCTAGAAAATACAAGTAGCCTTTTTTTTGGACTTTTGATGTGAAGCATTAACTTCTACAGTAATAGACATATACCTCAGAATAAGACAGTATTTAAAGGCTCCAAATGTGGTTATTAGAACACTCTTCAAGGTTTGCATTAAATTCATTCTGGAATGCATAATCAGTTATTCTATGGAAAAGGAGGAGTTGACCTGTCAGTAGGGTTTTTGTTCATTTGAAAGTATTGCATAAACAGTGATGTTTAAATTAGACTGTAACACAGGTTAAGCAATCAAACAGGGTTAAAACTGGTGCAGCCAAAATGTCTGTCTGTCATGTTTCTGCCCTGTGTGTGCTGCCTGTCCAGGCCACTGAGCTCAGGGTGCTCCCTGTGGCTCACGTGTGCACGTCTGGTTTATCTCTGTGCAGAAGGCGCTTAGCGCGCACAGGGAGCTTACCTGGTACACGGTGAGCTTGGCTGGTCAGCCCCGCTACTCTGGACATACTCTGGACAGAAAAGCCTCTGCCCCATGGAAGCTCTGTTATGCAAGATGCTGCCCTAGAGGAAGGGCTTCTGCGTGACCGAGTCACAGACAGTGGAAGGGAGAAGGGTGAATGTGATGGAGAACTTGGAGATGTAAGAGGCGCACCAGGGTGGAAGTTAATAGTGCAAGATCAAAGTTTGCTGGCACAAAATAACTACAGTGAAGAAACGGAAGCAGAATTGGAGGAGTTCATTTTCTGACATAATTAAGCAAAACAAGAAGATAAAACAACTTAATAAAAAGGACATTTCAAAACTGGTGAATGTCCAACTTAGTTTATATGTAATTTTCCCATTTGATGATAACATAGTCTCTAAATTTTGTATAGTTAAACAAGATTTACTGTTTGTTTAGTTACAGAACATTTTGATATATTTGTTTATATTGCAGACATGATTTTAAGTGCCATACGCTCTCTATGTACTGCAGAGTTCATAATTCAATGCAAATAGGTTTTAAAGGTGGAGGAAGAGAGACTTTGTAAAATTAAGTGCATGTTACTTAGTTTAAATATGTCACATATCTTCAACTGCTTTTTAACTTACCCACTGTTGATATATTACAAATAAAATTTAAATCTGTTTCTGTATAGCTCAAGAAATCTTATGTTTTTAAGAACTGTTTGAGGGTGAATAAAAGGGTGAGGAGGTGTTTGTGGTAGCAGATGTGCTTTTGGGCACAGCATTCTTTTTTGAGTGACTAAACAACATATAGGGCTATTTGGACCAAATAGAATAAATATGAAATAGCTGCTAAAATTTCACAGATGAGTGAAATAATTGCTTCAGATCCCTATAGACAGGTTCTTGGTGTTTTTTATTGCAATATATATATAATGTGATTTTGTTTCTGTAAGTCCAAAATTTTGCAACCAGATTTCATGCATTTTACCTCAGAACTTTAAGTGGCTACTTAAAAGTGCATAGTTATCAGAGAGAAGATTGTCCTCACTTAGATTACTGTGCTAATAGATCAGTTGTGTTCAGGAAGGTGGGAAATTAAAATCATTCATCTGGGGAGATGGAGTGAAAAGGTTTAATATAGCGATTAGTTTTCATGGGGAAATTGATGGTAGAGGTATTCAAAGAAATTAGCGTTTGTTAACCATGAACTATGAGTTATTAGTAGGTATCAAAAGAGACAAGTCAATTTCACAAATGAACTCAAAATGGGGTGACTTGATCAGGTGACTGATGGGCTTGTAAGGTGGTAATATGCAAGTAACCTCAATAAAAGTGTGACACATTCAGTATTATTTTGAAATAAATGCTAATGATTTGTCATGCCATCATCTGTAGCTTCCCTTAATTTGAGAAGAAAATTCAAATCTTTTTTGACTAAAGATTATTTTTTGCAGACAGTGTTAGCTAGGATATGTATTCAACTGTCCATGGAAGAAAATTGTGCATGTATGATGAGGCTGTCTAATGCAAGATAAAAGCTCCCACTCCCATTTAGGTAATGAAAGATACATTTGATTCTTGGTGTTTATGCAGGGCGTATTAGCAATATGTTTTATAAATAAGGCCTACTGTGGAGCTTAGGGGAAAAAACACATCACAGAACTGCCAAAGTACTGTATATGTGATAATCAAACTGTCATGTACCATGTTGCTTGTATGTATAGATGTTCATATTGAAAATAAACAAATGCAGTACTAATTTTGGTATTTCTTCTAAAGAAGATGGCCCTTGCTATGTATGTATGTGATCTGTTAGAAAAAAAAAAGTTGATGATTGTAATTCTGGTAACTAAAATGTCTTACTGTTAGATGTGTGGAATGTTTCATGTTTTGTTCTGGTGGTGTCCAATACAGAGAGGCCACTGGAAATAGAGCCCTTCAACTGTAATTACCTTAATGTTAAAATAAAAAATGGTTAAATTGCATATGTGTAATAACAATTTGAACACTTGGAAATAAAAAAATACTTCTGTTGACATAGTGTTATTTTTAATAGAATTTTAGCTGCACTATAATGTTACGGTACTTGCTATTTGTTTCTTGCAGCTGTTGTAATTTGGAAATTTAGAAACTTCATTATCTTATATTTGGTCTGCATTTGCGGGTAGGAAACTGATTGTGCAGCCCAGAGAGAAATTTTTCACTAGGTTAGGAAAAACAGCTATCATGTAAATTTGGAAGCAGCAGATGCAAGCACATGGTCAAACATCAGCTAGGAGGAAAGTGCCTGGTAAGTTGTTAGTGTTAATGAGATTGGCTGATTATCTTTTTGTCAGTGGGGTTTCTCTTTGACTGTAAAATGTTGTCACAGATGAGGTAGAAAAATATCATGTGTTTATCATCATTGGTCAGTTACATCTGCATAGGGTTCTTCAGGAGTGTTATTTCTTTTTCATACACTTGCAGTGATTGATCTGTAGGGGGTGGATTAATTAGTGGACTATAGCCTTGAACCTATCAGTCTTTTCTTCAAGTAATTCTGCATAGTTTAAGCCACAGAAACAGAAGTAACTCTGGCTCAAAGGGAAGAAGTGGTGTGAGAGGTTGATGGAGGGTCATCATGTCCTCCCTAATCTTCATTCACTGCCCTCCCACTACTGATGGGTTTCATCTCTGTAGCTCTGGTGACTGCATGGAAGAGCATTCCAGTGGGCATTTCTTGTCCTGTGGTGAATTAAGGCAGCATGTCCTCTGCTCGCAGTTACATTGAAGTGTGAAAACATCCCTGGGGAAACTGAAGTAAGTGGTCTTTGGCTTAATGATGGTTTATCAGGGAAGCTTAGTTTTGCTATCATGTGAGCAAAATTAAGGACATGCTACCAGTCATGAGGGTGCTCTAAGAGTCTGGCATCTGTGCCCTTGGTATTGCACTTGATTTAACAAAAATGTAATACTTTTTTATAAGATCTGCTTGATTTGGATATTTTTTGTGCTTCCATTCTGGTTTCAGTGATTTCATATGCTCATCAGATGTCAAATGAGGTAGGGATGGAGGTTGTGTTGAGGACTCAGGTTTTTAAAAGTTACTTGTTAGATGGAAGGGGGCTCTCAATCCTAAAAGTTAAAGGAGCTTACAGTAGAATGGAAAGCTGGTGTAATTAACAGACTGTTCTAGGAAATCTCTAGCTGTACTTGATAAGGCTAAAAAAGAAAAACATGCCTGCTTGGTCAGCATGCCTAGTAGACTGCTGTCAATTACCAGCAATCACTTGGGGAGGAATTAATGCGATGAAACTGTTGAAGTAAAGTAATTGTAAGATTTTACATAACCCTGTTGTGTTATCTAAAAAAGAGCTGTTTCACACCTTGAGGAATTAAATGCTTTATGCTTTCACTAATAACCTCATGTGTCAGGATGAATATTACACTGTTGAAAACAAAGATTCATTTCCTCTTAGTTCATCTTAAACCTCAGTTTATCTACACTAAAATACCCTTAACAACCCAGATCTGAGAGTTGAATGATGGTGTATTAAGAATAAATTTGAGATTGTCATTACCCTAACAACTGGCTGCTTGAAATTAAA
The DNA here is from genome assembly GCF_022539315.1 of Serinus canaria. Lineage (NCBI taxonomy): Eukaryota > Metazoa > Chordata > Aves > Passeriformes > Fringillidae > Serinus > Serinus canaria. Next base: position 65,553,813 of record NC_066343.1, on the reverse strand, counting down.
GCTAGGAGGTGTATATTGTAATAATATTCAGTGGGTTTGTGGCAATGATTTTATTAACCTTTTAAGGTTTTTGCTGGCTGTATCAATGTGAAATGGCCTTGCTGTTTCCTCTGCTTTACATTTGCCATCCCTTACTGAGATCTGCAGCTCCTTTTGTATTTCCTCTACTCTTTATATTCTGACTGGAATCATCCATCTGCCTCTTGGAACGCAGATATCTTTGGCTACACTCATGCTATCACAAGACAAAGAATATGTCAAAGATTGTATCCTAGTGATAATTGGCAGATAAAGCTGCTATTGCTAATAAAGGTCAATTAATGTGTGTACGTACCTATTTTAGTACTGTGATGAAATGTACTTAAAATAATTGAATTACTCATGCCAACAGGTATACTTCCCAGAGGAGGTAATTTTCTTCATACTTGGATTATTGTCTGCAGTGAAAGTACTGGACAAATGCTTTTCCCCATGAAGTGATCATGAACAGATTGGAAAATACCAGTGAGAGAGTTCCTGGGGAAAAAGTGATGAGAGCTGTCACATGGATGGATATCCTTGTCGTGGGCAAGGGTGATTGTAATTGCAGTGATTTTGTCAATGGAAAGAAAACTTGCGTGTGTGTGTTGCCTGAAAAATTCCTGAAGTGCCCTGTAGCACATGAGTATCTTTTATGATGATGTAAAGACTGCCCTCCTGTCCAAAGGAACCTTTTAACAATATTAATTTGCCATAGGCTTGTTTCTATATAACTCAATTTTTGTCTTTTTTTGTTGTTTTTTTTTTCTTCTGAGATGTGTCAGTCTATGTGGTACAGTCCCCTTTAAGTAGTAGGAGAGCTAGTAACCTTGACTGAATCATTCCTGTGCAACTGAAGGGGGAATGTATATCACCTTACTTTCACACAGCAATTACTATGTTAATATTTAACAGTAACATGCCTTTCATCTACCCAAACATTTTATTGTAACAGGAGAATATTTTGGCTTATCTGTTAAATTGCTGGGGAACAAACATTTTGGGGTTTGGGGAAAATTTTGTAAGCAAGTTTTCTAGGTATTTCCATCACTCCTATAAATGTGTTTGTGCCTTGGTGTTTTGATTTTGTGGCACTTTATTTCAGGAAATTGAACTTTTTTCCTTGTGATTCTTAAGGAGCTAAGAAAATCTCTATTTTTAACATACTGCAGTTTCAGATGTTGAAAATCAGCTTGCAGAGGTCACGCTTGGATGCATTTTCTATTAGATTACTAGATTGTTCCCTGGCTGAGACTGTTTGCTTTGTAGTCTGAGTAACTGTTGAAAAGAGTCTGTTAAACTGCAAGCATGTGGTAATGCCATGTGAGAAGGTGAGGAGAGGAAAATTCATAGATAAAGAAATTAGTTATTTTTAGGAACCTTTCAGAACGTGATGTGGAAGCAGTATGTTTGCATTTGGAAGGCAAAAACTAACCCCAGACTACTAAAAAGCATTCCACTTAAATTTGAAACTGCTTCAGTTCAAACTCAAGTTCATCAAATGCGTCCTTTTTATGAAATGTTATTGAAAAACCTAATAGTAATATTTTAAGAAATCTTCAAAGAAATCTTCATAGATAAATGCTGCATTTACCAATGCAAAATTGTTAAAGCTAAGTGAATTTATACCAAGATAATTTTTAGCTGACTTTGTGGTTTTGACACTTTGAAACAATTATCTTAACTTAATAGGTAAATTTCTAGGAAGCTTTGTGAGGACTTTGAAGCTTTCCACAAGTGGATGTCACATCTTTGGTTGAAGGAAGAGACCTCTTAATTTCTTGTGTTAAAGTTTTGGGACAAAGTGGCTGCTGAGTGTTCTGGGCAAGGAGTTTGATCTGCTTTAGGTCAGTATCACCTCAAAGCCTTGGTACTATCAGTCTGGTGTATCAAATGGAGGGTACAATAGACTAGTTTTAAGAATTTTTTGTGTATTCCACTGAAGTAAAATTTACACATATATTTAGCATTATTAATTAAACATTATTTTTTGTGTGGTTTTGTCTTGAAGTGGATAGAGATTAGCACCTCATCAAGAAATTCCCAATTCTGCAATTGATAGTATAGTTTAGATAATGTTCAGATATATTTTGCATTTGGTTTCTGCTTGAGTCATTGCTAATGTACTTTCATTGGCATCATCGAGCCATACAGCATTTAAGATGGGAGTCCTCAAGCAAGGCAGGGGAATACAGATTTCTTTTTTCATTACGGATCTTTTGAATTGAGGATGTATGGAAAGTGTAAAGAAGTGGAATGAAATAACTCATATCACTGCTTTTCACTTCAATGCGTGCAAAATCAGAATTGAAAACCTCCATATAAAAGAGCATGACAGCCTGTTGGCAAACCTTCAGCAGTGTATGTAACAGTTCAGACAAGTGAGATATTTTTTCTTCTTCTTTGATAAACTTCAGTAATAACTTCTGAGTAACTTATATTTTTTCTAAGAAATATTCAGACAAACATCTGTATAAGGGGCTACTACATGCAAGTTTTGTGCTGGCAGAAATAGTTAAGTAATAAGTTAATGTAGCACAAATGTGTGCTGGTGAGGTTGGTGATGGCTCAGGCATCGCCCACCAGCCGGCCGGGCTGATCCCGGTGAGAGCCATGCGAGGCCGCATCTCCTCAGGGACCGAGGCTCCTGGGCCATGTGTTGTCAGGACGTAACAGCAGCAGCCCGAGCTGGGACCAGACAAAGCTAAAGCTGCCACAGCCACACAGGTGCCCAAGTGCCAGGCAGCGTTTGGCTGCAAGTCCCTCACTGCCCTCCGAGTACCTGTGGCGTCTCCAGCCACTGAGCTCTGCTGCTCTCCTGCTGCCGAGTCCTGACGTCCCTGGCAGCAGGAACAGCTCTCCAGATCACTCCTCAGGGCTTGACAGACTCTTTACCAGTGTCTGATCTCTACAGCGAGGTAAGGAGTGTTTTACTTTCAGCCTAAAGGTATATTGTTTTCTTGTGATGTTTATATATGTCCATCTATTTATTACAATGTCCACTTATTTATTACAGGTATGGTAAATAGTATAGCATTTGACAGCTGTCTGAATTGCTAAGTCGTTATCTAGGTCTTTGTCAGATCATCCATTAACTACTCTCAAGTGATCACTTAATCACCATTTGATTAGTATCTAATTTCTAGTCAATCATCAATTACTTATCATTTGATCATAATTAAATCATTAATCAAATTCTTTTAGTTAACCACAAAGACTTGATAAATCACCAGTGATACCTAGGTGTCATTCCATGTGCTTGGGTTTCTTGGCTGTGGAGTTGTAGAGTAGAAAATGTAATTGCAAGTATTTATTGTAGAACTGGACAGGTATTTGTGTATGGCCTATAGTAACACTGCATTACTGTGTAGGAAAATGTTTTTAAACATTCCAGATACTTTCATATCTTTTGGAGTCAGCCTCCTCTGTGTTCTCTGGAGGACTCTGTTGGGAAAACATTATAGCCACCTCAGAGGGAGTACTGGGTAAGGATGGCCAATAGCTGAATAAAGCTAGTTGAGTTCTCTGTACTGTTGGCTGCCAGTGGTGCTGAGGCATTTGCAGCACTCAGAAATGAAACATTTGTGGGAGGCCTTTTTTCCACTTTTTGACACATGAATTTTCAGTAAATACTTTGAATTTGGTTGGACAGGGATTTGAGTAATTGCTTTCAAAGTAATGGGAGTTGAAATGAAAAACATTGTCTTAAATAACACATCACTGTGTTAAAGATGGGACTGGGGATTTAGAGAGCAGCTCTCACTAGGAAAAAAATTCCTCTGTCAATTCCTTGAGTTGAGTTAATGGCCCAATGTTTTGTAGATATATTTTTGTCTTGTTATGTGATATCTTAAGACAATGTTCTTTGTTCAAGATATTTGGAATAATGTGTCTACTGTTGCTAAGATTTCTGTTTCAGCCTGTAGGAAAGCTGCCAGAGCAATGAGATGAAAACCAGCACAGATCACATTGGATCACATAGTGCCTCTGTTGCCTCAGGACTTTGCTATTTCATACAACATTAAGCAATTACTGCTTTTAGATATATGAAATTTACAATTTTGATGAAGATGGATGACAACGTCTGGACTTCTTGGCTTGTCATCTGATGAGGCAGGCTCAAATTGTATCTGTTTTTCTGGTATTGAAATACAGTATTTTTTGTGCCATGAAGTGTGAATTCATATCTCTACTGTGTGCTGGTTTTCCTGAATCATCAGTAACCTTGGTATAGTCTCATAGTTCTTGTGATTCTCCCTGAACTATCTTTCATCTCAGTCAGCTTTTCAGGGCCAGTCTGCGTACTTCCTGGGGTAGCAGGAGCAATGGCACCTGTGAAATCCTGCTTTTTGCTTTGCTACCTGTTCTCTCCAGCACTCCCTGGCACCTGGAAGAAGTAGCACTAGCCTTCCTCCACCAAAGTCTGATCTGAAAGGAAACCAGGTACTTTTGCAAAGTACAGGAAGTCTCTTTGGACTTTTCTTGATGGGAAAAAAGTAATGCAACAGGTGTATGAAGTGCATTTCATAGAATCATAGAATGATTTGGGTTGGAAGGAACCTTAAAGATCACCTAATTCCAACTCCCCTGCCATGGACACCTTCCACTAGACCAGGGTGTTCAGAGCCCTGTGCAGCCTGGCCTTGAACACTTCCAGGGATGGGGAATCCACAGCTTCTCTGGACAAACCTGTTCCAGTGTCTTACCACCCACAGAGTAAAGAGCTTATTCCTAACACCTAATCCAAACCTGCCATCTTTCAGCTTAAAGCCATGTTCTATCCCTACATGCCCTTGTAAAAAGTCCTTCTCCAGCTCTCTTGCAGCCTTTTTAGGTACTGTAAAGTGCTGTAATGTCTCCCTGGTGCCTTCTTTGCTTCAGCATGAACCACCCCAGCTCTCTCAGTTGGACTTCATAGGAGGGGTGCTCCACCTCTCTAGATCTTCACGTCCCTCCTTTGGACTCTAACAGATCCAAGACCTTTTCATGTTGTTCACCTCAGAGCTGGGCATAGTACTGCAGATGGGAGTCCATTTCCTACTCCAGTAACTTGTTTGCAGATGAACATGCACCTCCTGTCATGAGAAAATGGCACAGTTGCAGTTTGGGCATGAGAAAGGCTGGCTTGCTCATCTCTGTGTTGTCTTCCTCCTGCACCAGGAGAGAGGCAGGATCATCCTCTGCTCTTCTTAAAAACTAATATTTTTTTAGAATCTCAGACGTGCTTTGCATAACTCTGAAAAGGGAACTGCCTCACAGTTTAGTCAGCATGTGAATATACAAATATTTCCAGTCTTTTCTTCAAGGACCAGATGTTTCAGCTATTGTGGAAAATCTAAATGTGCTGTATAAGCAAGATTCAGAAGGCTAATGCAGTGAGGGAGAGATGTATGAGCAGAGATCATCATTTGTAGGAGACATGTCTATAAGATTTTTACAGTTTTCTGGCAGTTAAAGTAAGCAGAGCTGCTGTACAGGGCCAAAACGAGATATGTATAGTTTTTCTTTGCAGCACTTCATAAGAAAGAGTTCCAACCTTGCATCATTTTACTTCATTTCCAGCCTATAGGTCTCTCAATAGAAAGCTCACTGTACACATAAGATAGGACAAGACACTGTTTATCTTCACCCAGGCCACATTTCAGGTTTCTCTTTGGCTGTCTTTAGGGTTTCTCAAAGTCTGGCTTCTTCTGCCTGTGTTCTCTTTGTGTATGGGTCACTTCAGACACTTCAGCCTGGGAAGTCTCCTCCCTGGCTAGCTGAGGAGCAGCAGTGCTCTCAGCTGACAGTGAGGAGGAGCTGGGGTAGGGTTAGTATTTGATGTGCCTCGCTCCAGATCATCAAATCTCACTATTTTCAGACATCTGGTATTTCTGAGAAAGTCTGGTCTCCTTAATTTTTCTTCAGCTTCAGGCTGGCAGCAGTTTCAACGCCATCACCTTTTAATCATCTGCCTTCTAATTTCCTTTATTGCATGGCAATTTCCAACTACAAAAGAGGGGAAATTCTTTTTTTCCTGACTGTATTTTTAAAAAATTTATCTTATGTTCTCAGCAGAACTATGCATTTTCTTAGTTTGAATGGTTAGGATAGATGTGACCTTTCCAGCCGGAGCCCTTTGTCTCCGAAGGGTGGCTAATGACACTCATGAAGCTTTCAGACCTGCACAGACCTCTGTGAGTGCAGCCAGCCACTAGATGTCAGCATTATTTTAAAAATAAACAGCTGTGCTACCTGTTGGCCATTCCTGCTTAAAATGTGCTGATGGGAAGTTGATGAGACTCGGTAACTAGTGCCCAGAGGCTACAAGTTTTCATTTTAATGAAATGCTCAGTGACACCTGTGTGGCTAGCAGCATACCAGGGGGAATCTTAGTAATAATTTCCCACATTTTTAGACATTGTGAAAAAGACACCAACACTTTCTAAAATGGGTGAGAACAAAGCAAGATTTCATAATAAGACTTCTGAAGTTCAATTGTGCTTGCATTCAAGTGTGAATCTATCAATGGAGTGAGTGAGGCAGCTCCCTGTCAGAAAAAAATGCTTTTATATCATGGAGCCCCTGAGGAAGGCTGAAGAACTTTTGTGTGCACATTAGGGCTGCATTTGGGGGGGGGGGGGGAAGCTAAACTCATTTAGGCACTCACTGGTGTAGGCAAGATATACTGTTTTTCTTATATTCTCTCCATTGCTCTTCAAGTGGCTAATTTGATGGAAAATAAGCCAACAGGAACAAGCAAGTAATTTTCTTTTGGGAAAGAAAGGGAGAGAGGGATGATCCCTCTCTCATCATATGAGAGTGTGTCAGCCCAAGGGTGAGACGTGCAGCTGAGGGCAAGATTAAAGAAAGGCAGAGGGACAACCCTGCGACAAATGTGAGTCATTAGGTTTTTGCTATTTTCTGTTTGCATTCTTGGCCTGGGAGGTACAATATCTACCTGTCCTGTAGACTCAATTTCCATCCTCTTGCTCCTTTGCTTTGACAGCTATTCCTTCCCATTTCCTGGGTAGAGCTTCAATGTTCTCTGCAGTTCTCTGTGCCAATTTTCCTGTCCTCAAGAGAGGACTAATCCATTGTTTTACTAATCCATCTCTTCCCATTCACATCACTCTTAAACATTTCCTTTTTCTCTATTTCCCACAGTAAGTAATTTGTAAAAGTGCAGTTAACTCTTTCTCCATTTCAAGCCTTGTAGTGTTGCTTCAATGTAGTTTTTTGTGCAGTCATTGGGTTTGTCTTGGCAGATGTCTTTATCCATCTTGACATTAGGAGTTTGAGAGGAGTTAAGAGTTGGCTGAAACAAATGGCAGAGGGCCTGCAACTGTAAATCCAAAAGGACAAGGGCTCTCTGGTGAAGAGCTGAATAAAATGTCAGTGCTTAACAACTAATAAAGAATAACATGATAATAGCTTGTTTCAGGCTCTGCTTCGTGTCAGCATTGAAGCTACATCTGCTGACTCACAAAGGACATATAAACTCACATTCTCTTCCTATTTGGTGTGTTCCTGTGGTTCCCATGCTGCATGGTTACTATGTGGTGCATAATTTTAGGTGCTTTATAACATTTTTGATTTTATGTAGGCTTTTGAACATTTCTTCTAGGTATGTGTCTTGCTGAACTCCTATTTTTATCTCTTACTATTTACTTGGGTAAATCACACTTGACTTTCTGGAGGAGGAAAAGAAGTTAGCCCCCATGGGTTATGAATCTCTTTGTCTCTAATGTGTCTGATACGAAGGGGTTTTGAGTTGTGATTGAATCCTATACTCCCTGAAGCTCTTGCATGTTTGCAAAATTGTCATGTTTGCTAGAATCCAGTAAATACCAGATGTATACTTTATTCTGAGTTGGGAAATTCATATTCCCCTTGAACAAAATGCATTATTTCCCACAGGTTTGGACTACTTTATATTGGTGCCACTCATGTCACTCCACTGAAAACTGTGTCAGCATTCTCATTATAAGTTGTTTTTCAGAGGTTATAACTTGGACATGAAAATTTGCTTCCACTTAAAAACTTGGTCTTAGCCCAGAAGTAATTAAAAAACCACCAACATTTTCTTTCAATACAATTTATGTTATTTTGGGAAGAGAAGAGAGAATAAAAAAATTAACACTGAAGAATGGCAAAGTGTGCATTACAATTTGTTCAACTTTGACAAACTAAATTATGGAAAAAAAATCAGAATTTGTCAAGCTTGTTAAGCTGTAAGACACTTCTTCAATATCTTTTCAGTTTTATCAGTTTGTTGGGTGGAAAGGTGGAGAGAAATAGGTCTGAGAATGCATGAAGGGATAAATCTACCCCGCATGTAGAGTGTGCAGGTACTATCCCTTCAGCATTTATCAAGAGCTGAGAGTGCCCATCCTACCCTGCACTTTAAATCCTGTCAATCTGAAAGTGCCACTGCCCCTGACTTTGTCAAATCTCTTATGGGTCTCAGAAGTTATGATGCATAACACCTTTCTTTGGCGTGCAGGATTATGCAGAACTGAGGAATGGTAAAAGTGAGCTACTCTATTTTTTGTGGGAGGTGCGCGTGGACCATGTTCCTGGGAAAAACAAATTGACAGAAAGGAGCTGGGATGCCCCAGGTGGGGCCTCTCTTTGGGTGAACTGTGGTCCTGTTTGTTTGTAGGGTCTCAAAGTACCTCTGTTTGGTGCATGGTAAAATGGTTGTCATGGTTTAACTGCAGCCAGCAGCCAAGCCCCAGGCAGCCCCTCGCTCACACCCCCACCAGAGGGAATTGGAAGGGCAAAAGCTGGAAAACTCAAGGATTGAGGCAGTTTGATAGAGAAAGGAGAAGCCACACATGCAAACAAAACAAACCAAGGAGTTCATTCATCACTTCCCATAGGCAGGCAGGAGTTCAGCCATCTCCAGGAGAGCAGTGCCCATCACACCTAAGTGTCACTTGGGAAGACAAATGTCATCATGCCCAACATGCCCCCTTCCCTCTTCTTCCCTCCACTTTATATCTTGAAGGTGATGTCATGAGGAGGACTTTGGTCAGCTGGGGTCACCTTTCCTGGCTATGTCTCCTCCCACTCTCCCAAGCACCCCCAACATCCCTGCCAGCGTGGCAGTCTGAGAAGCAGAAAGGCTTTGGCTCTGTGTAAGCTCTGCTCAGCAGTAACTAAAACATCTCTGTGTTATCATCCCTGTGCTCAGCACAAAGCCAAAACACAGCCACGTATCAGCCAATGCGAAGAAAACTGAGTCTGCCCCAGCCAAAACCAGCACACTGGGTTTACTGGAGTTACAGTGACTCTTGGGTTTTGTAGGATTGAAGACAGGAAAAATGAGCAAAAAGGGTTGTTTTGGTGTTTGGATTTGTTGAAAAGTTCCTGTAGGAGTCCACCTTAATCAATGTACCTCTTACCACGTACACTTATAGAAAACTTCAGGGAAAGGCTTGTTGTAGAATAAATGAGGAGGCCAGGTGATGGGATTCTTACCGTACAAGTGGGAAGGCATGTTTCATTAACAAATCTGCTGCTGAAGTTATTTTTTACTATGAAGGTGGACTTGAGTAGCTAACTTTAACTGCCTATTATATGTGGGACTATGTCAAAGATGCATTTCATCAAGGGAGTATTCTGCATAGTTAGGAGTTGCAGATATGGCAATTGCTGAGAATTACTGTGCTAATACTTCTAGTGACCAACAGATATTTTAGGTCAAAAAATATGCCTATATTTTTACAGTGAAACATGAAGAAATAAAACAGGCTCTCCTCACATTTAAAACCCAATGACTGTGAAATGTTTTAGGCTTTCCACCTTGTACAGACTTTTGTGATAAAAAAGAAGACTTCACATCCAGTGTAAGGTTTCAGAAAATCTCATCCTTATGAAAGATTAAACAAATATAAATTTCAAATATAATAGTTAGTTTACAGCATCAGGTCTTTTGAATCAGAATAAACCAGCCTGAACCTTACCATAGCAATCATCAACAAATAGAGTGAAAACTAGGCTCAGAAACCATGGAGACTCAGTACAATCCTCAATATTGCCAGTGGTTTTTCAGGTTTGGTCTTGGGATGAAATATTCAAAATGAAGTCTAATATATGAGGCTTCAAAGGACAAAAAATCAAATAGCTTTTCTTTAGAAATGCATTTTATAGGATTAGTACAAACAAGTATTCTTTAAGTTCAAAACCAATTCCAAAATAAGTTTATTCTGGAATAGAATTTGATCAGAAATATATGTCTCCAAAGAGTCAAGTCCTGGTCGGGGGAATCTGTTATCATGAGTCTCCTCTGGTTCAAGAACATGCCAGCTATGATTCTGACCTGTCTTTGTGAGTGAAGATTATCATGAGGCTGACTCTAGGCTGGTCTGTTTTAATGGGGAGTAAAGAGGTGGCTGGTAATGAGGAAAATAAAAAATAATGAATGAAGTATATTGCCCTTGGTGTAAAAAATAGAGTGCAAGAATGTCTGGACTTCAGCTCAGAGAAACTTGGGATATGAACCTTGACTGACTGAGTTGGAGAGGAGAGATGTCTTAGGAGGAGAGATAACTAAGGCCCAGCTGCAGGCAGAGAGAGAGATGAAAATGCACTTAAGTGCAGTCAGTTAGGCTTTGATTTTGCACACTGATCTGTTCAGGCAAACCCTTACACCCACGCAAAGCCCTGTTGAAGATAATAGGATTTTGTGCAGGCTCACAAGAATCAACTTGCAGGAATGACGCTGTGAGTCCTCAGAGGAGTTTACACTGAGTGCAAGTAACACAAGGAATAGTTGGAAATGACACACCTCAGCAGTACCCCATCTTGAATCAGGAGCTGAGAGAGCGAGCTGGTCTTGTTAAATTTGTATTGCTGTGCTCTCAGTGCTTCTGTTATAGCCCCCAGTGGAATTTATTCTTGATATCTTTTCCCCCATCCCTCAATATCTTTGAGGCTAAAATCTGGCAGATGAGAGCTCAGCCTTGAAGGCTGATGACTTCTGAAATGTGGGTGCAATTTGTTTAGATGCTTGGCTTTGCAGGGCAGCTGGAAGGGGAAAAAATATCAGCTGGTTTTCCCTTTGTTTTCCAAAATATTATTTCATGCTAGAAAAACTAGGCGACGTGTAGAATGTTGTTTAGGTTTGTCAATAAGATAAACTAGATTTTTGCTTACCACAGAGCCTGTCAGAACTTTGTGATATGTTTTACAATTACTGTGGACTTCATTCCTTGGCAGTGCCTACAATGTACATGTGAATCTCACTGACAATTTCTAAATAGTTGTTGCAGTTAGAGGACCTTTATATACTTCATTTTACTGCGATTTCTTTACCTGGCAGAGCCTGATTGTTCCAAGTGCCTTGTTAAACCCAGCTGCAAAGGCCTAATGTGACAAGGTGATGACAGAGATCTTTAGTACAGTTTGATTGTTCCCAGGGCAAGGCTATTATTTGGGCTTCATCTTCTTTGAGAGCCCAATTCAGCTCCAGGTAGGCATTCTAACCAACCACTGCTGCTGTTTAGTGGTCACAGGTTTCACAGAGTTTCTATGGGAGGTGCTTTGACCTCCTATTTTAGCTAAATCCATCTCGTCTGTGCCTAAGAGCAATACTGGTACCTTTAGTATGAGTCCCTAAACACAGGTGATGAATTCCTTTCTATGCTATTGGAAAAAAAAATTACAAAGACTAAATGGAATCTTGAATATTTACCTTTCAAACTTTTCTCTCTATCTGGATTTCATCCTGAATATATATTTACTGAAAAAATGGCAATTCCTGCCTACTTCTTTTTGCCATAAACTAAGAAGTTCACTAGCTTAATTCAGGGGCAGGCACTCTTGGCCAGCTAGATAGATCCATACCTGTGTGGGGCCCTAGCAAACACTGTGACTGTCCAGACCATGTGGAGGTGGCTGAGGAGATTTGCAACCCAGTTTAGGAAACACAGAAGGCAGTGGATTATATTAAATGGAGGATTGCTGTTCTCACAACTCCCACGATACAAGAAACAGGTGGCACTGGAGGAAGCTACTTTGAGACAGTTTTAGGAAAAGAAAAATGCTTTGGAAGCCTATTGTAACAGGGGATGGTGAGGGCAGGTTCAAAAGGATGTGACAAAGGTATGTTCATCGAGGGAATCTGGAAGAAACCAAGGAGAAATGTACTCACTAACATCCCTGGTTCTGGATACTGGGAAAGGATAGGGGAATGGACAGCAGGAAGTACCATTCTCATGAGGCCATGTATCTCATTTGCTACTGCCAGATATGTAAAAGTGGACTGAATGGACCATTGGTCTGACTCAAGGGCAGTTGTATAACAGAGTCAGGGCTCTTACAGATCCTGTCTCACATTTTCACTCATTAGTGAAGCAGAGAGACATGGTCCTCATGAGTAAGGATCACAGAATTGTTAAGGCTGGGAAAAAGCTCTAAGACCGAATCCAGCCATTAATCCAGCACTGCCAAAGCCACCACTAAATCCCGTCCCTAAGTGCCATATCTGCATATCTTTTAAATATCTCCAGGGATGGTGACCCAACCATTTCCGTGGGCAGCCTGTTCCAGAGCTTGGCAACTCTTTCTGTGGAGAAACTTTTCCTGATGTCCAGTAGAAGCCTCCCCTGGTGCAACTCAAGGCCATTTCCCCTTGTCCTGTCACTTGTTCCCTAGGAGAAGAGGTCAATGCCCACCTGGCTACACCCTCCTGCCAGGGAGTTGCAGAGAGTGACAAGGTCTCCCCTGAGCCTCCTCTTCTCCAGGCTACACACCCCCAGCTCCCTCAGCTGCTCCTCACAGGACTTCTGCTCCAGACCCTGTCCCAGCTCTGTTGCTCTTCTGAAAACCGGCAGTTCTGACCCATGCAGTGACAGAACTGAAATGCAAAGTTTCCTTCTGAGTGGCTGTGACAGCAAGTGAACTTTCAGGATAGTGAATAGCAGCAGAAATGTGTCTTGTTGGATGAGTTCCTAGTTTTGCAAGATGTGGCTGGCAGGGCTAAAGGAGAAGTTTCCAAATGTGATTCTGTTGTGGTCAGTGTGATGGCAACAGAGATTAATTTGGCCATGGGTATCTTTTCTTAGCTTATTGAAATATAATTCAAAAATATTTTATTTCAGCTTTTAATAATATTTTTCTTATTTTTGGAAGATCTGCAAATTAAGCAACATATGACTGATAAAAAGTGGCTGTAGCTAGAGAGCAATTTCTTAGTTAATTCTTAAAAAATATTATGGAACAAGTTTCAAAACCTATCTTAAACATGTTTAGATGTACATGTGCCTTTCTGTGGCACTTGACTTTCCCTAAAGTCAGTTTCAGGTTAAATTTCTTTTTCATTTGTCCGAGTCTGCCAGACTCCTTTTAATCTGTTTCCTGTGCAGAGCTGATCCACAGAACCTGTAGAATCTGATCATTCCTAATTTGTGACTTGTCTTAGAGATTTTCTCAATAAGTTATTCCTTGTTCTATCCGCCTGATCCATGTGGATCTTTTGTGTCCATTTTTAGAGCAATTACTTCCTCTCTTCAGTTATGCAAAACACCTCAGTAAATGACCTGGGTCCTTGAGTGTCACAGAGAAAAGCAGGCATTTAGGTGTAAGTTTCTCATCCATTATCATTTCCTATGTTCCTGCTTGGAGTCCTACAGACTACACTTATATTGCTATTAATGCACTTTCTGGATGTAGCCAGAGAGGGGGAAAACCCAAAGGAATGAAATAATATATTCTAATTTGGGAATAAGTGATTGCATTAATAAAATGCGAGGTAAGGAGGCCTTGTGACATCTTAAAAAATAATAAATGTTTTTTTCAGGGAACACAGGCTTAGTGTGACAATGGCACGATCAATTATCTTCCAGATTTGAGTGTTACTGAACATACAGTATGTGCTCTTTCTTCACAGAATCACACAAATGGTACAAACAAATCTGTTCACGGGGGAAATAAACTCACAAAAAATTTTTCTTCCTAGCAGAGTCCTTTTTTTCGATTTCTTTTTTTCAGCTTTTCTACAACTGTTCTGCTACTCTGTTTTCCATAGGAGGTATGATCTGGCAACACCTTTCACATTGAGTGTGTTGAGTAAGAGAACTTTTTTCTTAGCAATGATGTTGCTTATCCCAAATGGTGAATTTGCATTAAGGGAAAAGGAGAAAGAATTTAGTCTAAGTGGCAGTATCTTTATTATCTCTTAATAATACAAATTATATTCTCTTCTTTCCTAAAATCAATCAACCTGGAGGTAGAAGCTCTCCTTTCAGCACCACTTTATTTATATTATTATATTTCTTAAAAAGGTTTTGTTGGCCATCAGTCTTCAAAAGCAAAAGCAAACAATAAGGAGTATTCAATGGCAAACATCCTGTTGACTTCAATTTTATTAGCACAGTCAGGCCATAATCTTAATTAGCAAAATACTGCAGAGCATCTTTTCTTATGGACAATACTAAAAATTTGAGCACTAAGCCTTCCTTAATATGTTTCAGTGTATTCTTTTGAGGAAGCACAGAGGATATAATTTTCTGCCAGTAAATAAATTTAACAAGTATAGAGTGCATTGCTCAATAGTTAGCACATTCTCATTTCTTTTCTTAACTAGTAAATTGTATCTGCTGCAAATGGCTTTTTCTGGCTCTTCCTCACCTCTTCTGTTGTGAGGAGCTATGCTGACTGCTTTTCTTAATTTCTGCTTCTTGTGCATCCAGCCAACTGCTTTTCTGTGCATGTAGTCCATAGCTCCCTGTCTGTCCTCAGAGCAGATTATTTCCCTTTGTTTTGTGTTCCTGTCCTCACCTGTTCTTGCTGTCTCCTGCACAGCTCTCAGTTTGCATCTTGATCTCTCATTCTTTCTTTTTGTCAGCTCTCTGAGATGTGATAAATGTTCTCATTCATCTTCAGCTCCTGTGTGCTTTCCGTCCCGGTCTCTGTGGTCCCCCAGCACCGTGTGCTGCTGTCACAGGATCAGCAGTGGGCTCCCAGGCTGCAGGGGTGACCCAGGGACAAATAAAGGACAATGCCTTAAGATCAGCTTCAGGTGATTCTTTTTGTAGGTTGTGGGGGTGGGATGGGTAGGATGGGTGGGATGGTTCAGGTATTTCAGTGCACATCTTCCTGTCTGTGTGGCCGTGGGGGCTGCAAGGAAAGAGCAGGAGCTTGGAGCAGGGCATTGGGTAAAGAGTGAGCTCACTCTTTCTGGTAATGGTGTAGGCATGGTTCAGCTTTGTCTGGTTTTTAAAACTGCACCCTGACATTCAGCCAGTTTAAATAATATGAATGAGGGGTAAAATCTGTTTTATCCTAGCATATTTTGAATAGTTAAGGGACTGAATCCTTTGGAAGGAATGGGGTAACCCGGAAAGTAAAGTCTCAGGACTGTTTACATCTGACTAAAGCTCTGTTGGACACCACAAAAATGTGCATCTGGACATCTCACAATCTTTTGTCATGTATTTATGCTTGTGAAATATAAAAAAAAAACCCATAGAAAAAACTGAGTGCTCTCTTTTATGGCCTCTTCTGCACAGTAGGCAAGTGACCCCCAGCACACCTTGTGTGTGTTGGAGCCTCTCTTGGGCTCAAGTGGGGATGAGAAAGAAAACAGCTTTTTCAGGAAGATTACATTGGTGTAATATGAACCTGCTTTAAAAGGGTGGGTGGTGTTATGTGGTTAAACAAACCACGAATGGGACGGGACTGCTGGGGAACCCATCTCGAGCTGTCTATCTTCCAGCATCAGTCTCTTTACATGGCCATGACAGTGGGAAGATGCCAGCAGCTCACATCTCCAGCAGCAGACCAACAACTTAATGTTACAACTTACTTTAAAAGTTTTTTGACCAATCACACAAAGCAAAAGCATATTGACAGTAGTTCTATACAACAAATATAAGCACACGTACCTTTTGTTAAAACAATGCTTGCTTATTTTGGATACAATACCTGCTTGTAAGCCTTAAAACACAATGCACAGAGCTCCATTATTAAGCTTAGAACTTCCTAATTTCTCACTAGATATACTTTTCTGCAGCTTAGGGAGTTATTCTAGACAAGCATTAATACACAGACCGTTGTTCTATTATCAATGACATAATACATAGAGGCTAAAATGCTAATCTTCATCTCTCTTATCATCTGATCCTTTTCACCCAAATCCTTCTGGTGCTCACTGGGAA
This sequence comes from Serinus canaria, assembly GCF_022539315.1. Taxonomy (NCBI): domain Eukaryota; kingdom Metazoa; phylum Chordata; class Aves; order Passeriformes; family Fringillidae; genus Serinus; species Serinus canaria. Next base: position 65,537,650 of record NC_066343.1, on the reverse strand, counting down.
ACCAGCATCCAGTTCACAGTCTGGTTTGAAAATCACAGCCCTCATTTGATATTACATTTGGTGAAGTAACTGACTCATGTATGATTAGTTTTGCCTTTTTCTGAGCCCTAGATATGGGCTACTTAAATCTGGTTTATCATTGCAAGCAGGAATCAGGAATGGTTTAGGCAACTTTTTGTGTCCAGAGTGTGTATCCCAGTGGAATGGTTTATCCTACTTATTACTCTGCAAAGAAAGGCAATTAATTTTCTTAATTTGTTCCAAAGTAAAAACTGATGGGATCAGAGATTTTCCAATTGCTAAAAATGAATCTTCAATTGCTTGATTTCCTGCTGATGCCACTCATAATATTATCCCTCAATACCAATCAGCACAGTCAGCACACAGGAGTGCTGCAGTGGGCATCCCTAACTCCTCACTACCTTCACTGCATTGCTGCAGCAGCTCCTCAGCACTTAGAGATGTTTGTTCAACTTCTGGCAACAAGAACTTCTGTGTTACTCTCTTTGAAAATAGTTCTTATTTCAGCCTATTGCTTTACATAAACAAAAACCAAAAAAAATCTGCTGCAGTTCCTGGGGGAAAGGCTGAAGCCAGTGTCTGATCAGCTATTCCAGTCAAACACTCTTGAAACATGACCTTGTTTTCTCAGTTGCAGCAGTAATCTCTACGGGCTGCATGAATCTTCTGGAGTCAGCGACTGATGGTGTCTCACGTGGATTGTTACTTTGTTTTCTCTGGACTTCAGGGCTGCTTTGGGCACAGAAAACCAGGCTCTGGAAAAATTCTGCGAGGGTACAAGGTTGTCTGCAATGCTGTTCTAGTGGCTGTCAGCTCTCCTTAGGAAAGGTTACATTGAACTTTAACTGTGTCCAAACTGCGTTAATTTTTTTTCTCCCAGCTGAAAAGGCTCAAGATGGATTTTTATTTTGGAATCTGAGACCTAATCAGAAGTTAAGCTTATTCAAGGACCTTTTTTTTGGCTCACATTTACATAATAAAATGTTATGCTTTCTGAGGTAGTGGCTGTGTTGTGCCTGTCTGATGTGGAGATAACTAGCTACGTGGCACATGTCTAATTATTTAGAAAATACTAATGTTAAAACGTATGAGAGGATAACTCCTCAATGATAGGGGCCAGAAGTCCTGAATGCTGTCTTTCCTTTGACATGCCTTTCATAATCTACCAAACTGTTTCAAAGCATGGTTTTATTCTTCCTATTTAACATAAATTAATGAGAGACTATAGCTCTTTGATGATTGATACTGTGCTTGGTCTAACTTTTAGGTCTAGCATGTGAAATACTTCACATATATTAACATACAACAAAATGTACTTTGTTCCCATAAACATGCTAACAGAGTTAAGAGAGTCATCACTGGACTACAGGGACATTAATTGACATACTGAGTAATCTGAGTTGACAGAAGAATGTAAATACTGAACTTCACATTGCTGCTGCTGAGAGCATTTTCTTGGCTCTCCTTAGCGTGAAACATTGCCTTGTAGATGGGATTAGAGCTAATGCAATGGAATTGCACAGCATTCCCATTAAAGATACTCAGACAGGTCTAATTTCCTTTTATTCCTGAGCTCAGGCTTCAGTATCTTCCCTGATTCTTCCTGGGGACCAGGCTCCCAGGCCGTGCTTGGCTCAGGAAATGCAGAAGCACTTTTGAACTCTGACACATAGGTGTGCACATTTTTCACATCTCAAATCTGCTCAGGGCAAGGCCCAAATTTTGTGGCCAAAATCTGAATCTCCAGCCAGATCTGTCTTGATGAACCAGAAACCAGAAAACTAATGTTTCAATGTACCCTCCACCACTTTCTCTTGCATAGGCTGCCCCACTTGCCTGGAGAGGGGCAGATGAGACTTAGATGAGATTAGCAATGCATGCACAGCAATCCTGGCTAATGGTAGCCCACTAGCCTGCCAGCTGCAGAGACCCTGGAACCATTGCCAGCACCTCTCCTGGCTTTGCAGACACCCTTGCAGGTGCACTGACTGCAGTTGATGCAGCAGTGACACTGAACAGGGGGGGCTGCCCTGTTGTGTGGCTGTGATCCTGATCCCAAAGCACGCAGAGATGCAGAGACTGGTGGCCTTCAAATCCCCCAAATCCTCTAAACAGTGCAAATAAATTTCATATTTGTGTGCAGTGTTTAGCTTGTTTTCCTTTCCCATCCTTTCTTTTTCCTGCTGAATCACGGTGAGTGGAGAAGGGTCTTTGTTCATGCCTTCAAATTTATGAAAAGAGGAAAGCAGAGCAGTAGATGAGCCATCATTTTGCGGGACACCTTCCTGTAGGAGAGGTCAGCCCTCAGCTCCTCCACTAACTCCTTCTGCTGTTCCCACTTCAGTGCCTCCTGCCAATAAAGAGGTGGAAAGAGGGAGTGCAGAAGAAGCAGACACAAATGAATGGTATTTGGGAGGAGAATTCAGAAGCACAAGAGGTTTTATGGAAATTTACATCTTCACACTACTTTTCCCTGTCATCTCTTTCAGCATGCCAGGCAGCTCCCACCATGTAACCTGTCTGTGGGCAACTGAAGCCTGGCTTGCTTCACATGAGGGAAAATCAGTTTTGGGGACGGGGTGAGCATCTGCTTCTCCCCCCAGATTTATGACTGTGGTGGAAGTTCCTGTCATCCCTCACTCTGCACCTGTGTTTCCAGCCACTTCTCCATTGTTCTTATTTCCAAGTGATGACGGATTGAATCTCTGCTAACATAGCTAGTGGGCTGGGGCTGCTCCAGGTGCATGCTCCAACTCTCCAAAGTGTCCACTGACCACAGAGGACCCACTGCCTGCAGACCTAAACATGTCTAGTTAGGAGGATCTGCCAAAAAATATGTTGTTCTGTGTTGCTGGAGTGTTTATGTTCTATTTTTTTCTAAGAGTTCCTGCCAAATAGCAAGATAGAACAGATGCAGAGCTACTGCTCAGGTTGTGGAGGAGGAAGCTGCTTCTCAGCTACAGTTGAAGGTGAGAGCCTTACAGATGGCTCCCTTGTTCTGGCTCCTCCCTCAGTCCAAACTCAATTAGATGCTGTGAATTTTACTGGATCTGTGATGCTGCACCAGCACAGCTCTTGTGTAATCTGGCTGTAACTGCACTGCCTGCAGTTTTGGGTCCATGCAGGGCTCACCCACCCTTCAAGGCTGCACCTCTGTCCTACACCTTGCCAGCTCGAGTATCAGAACAGGACAACCCCCGTGGCAGGGAGAAATGATGAGGAGGACTCCATCTTATCAGAAGGCTAATTAATTCCTTGATTATACTATGTTATTCTGTACTATATTACATTATATTATACATTACATCTAGACTGAATCTGCCATGCACTCTCCTGCACGGCACCTTGTGACTGTCAGCCGACAGTCCCGGCACACACACCTGGATTCAACTGGTCAGTGAATCACAACTCTCACACCAGAATCCAATTACCCATTCTCTTCAGGTAAATAACCTTCCACAATGCATTCCATTTGTGATCAAACACAGGCGCAGCAAATGAGATAAGAATTGTTTTTCCTTTCTCTGAGGTTCAGAGAATGTGAATCCCATAAATTTCTTGGGAAGGTGTGCCTTGCTTTTCTCTGTGCAGAGAAATGTGCTGACACCCAAGCAGTGAAACTCGCAGTGAAAACCACCTTCCAGCAATCCCTTTCCTCAGTTCTGCTGCAGTGTAATTGTTTGCTCCAGCAGGAATAACCACCACCTGAACAAGGAGCCCTCTGCCCTTTTCAGTCGTTCAAGCCCCAGAGCTCCGTCCTGTGCCCACGGTCACTGGAGGGATTCCAGCTCACACAGCTCAGGGGCCAACTGGAACTTGTGTGAGGGGGCTCAGAGCCACACTGAGGGCTGTGAGACCCAGATCAGCTTTCAGGAGACATCCTGAGAAAGCCACTAAGTCCTCCAAGAGACAATTCAGGAGCAATCCCATGGCAGACCACTTGATACTCATTTTTGTGGTTAATGTAAGGGCTATATCCCCTTAAGTATTTTGATAAATCTGGTACCATCTACACATTCCACCTGAGTTTACAATTACCTTTTATTTTGTAACACTATTTCTATTTGAATTAGTCTGCCACTTCACCTTAATGCTCACTCCCACCCTCCAAGCAAAAGTTTGGCCAAGGCTGAGGCCCAGCACTCCAGAAGAGCCCAGGTGAAGAGCAGGCTGATGTAAAGATTGCAGCTGAATCCCTTTACTCCATGTGCCTCTGTCATGCAGTAAACAACAAATAAAAGCAGGAAATTAGGGAATTCCACGGAACTAAATGGACTGTTAAGAACCTAATAACAAAATATGTCAGAAATGCATCGAGCAAAGAAAAACTCTTTTCCTTGCAGCCTCTGCCAAATAACCTAGATACATGATGCCAAAAAAGTGAGGTTTAGGAGATGATAGCCCATTTCCCCGAATTTTGTATAGCTGTTAAAATAGTTTATGTAAATGTTAACTAAAGTGTGCTGTAAAACCCTAGAGAATGGTTCTGCTCTTGCTATTGGGGAGCTCAGATAAATAAACTAACTCATCTGAGCCCATCTAAGGCTGCTCAATGAGTAGGTTCTTAATGTATCAAAAGATGAAGCACACCAGCTCCAGAGTTAAGCTTTTAAATGTTCTTAGAGACAAGGGCTAAAATGTCTGATTATTTGGGTGAGTTTGGGGCTCAGCCTCCCTGGAAGTGAGAATTTCCAAATTATGTGTGTATTTCTATACTGTCTCATGCAGAGATCAGTAGTTGAACCAGAGCTGTGTAACCAGGGCGTTATAGCATCCAAACTTGCAGTTTCCTTCTGGCTGGGGTAGGACATGAGGGCTCCTCTGTCCCCCTTGAGACAACCTGGAGGCTACCTTCCCATGAAAATGCCAGTTTTCCTGCTGGGTGAATGGTCTCTGAAGCAAGCAGCACCCTGTGAGCTGTGCATGACCACTGGAAAATGAGACTTTGTGCTGCCAGGCGGACACGGGCTCTTTTTCTCTGGTGAGAGGGCATTTCGGAGGAAATTACTACACACTGCACAGGACAAAACATTTTTCCCATTGTGCTGAAATGTATCTAGAGCAGGGAACTACACTTAGGATATGGAAAAAAAGGGGAAATTACAACATGGGGTTGTCTGCAGTGCAGTAAGGGAAGAAAAACACCAGGAGAGGCATCCTGAAGTATGCTTCCTGCATATATTGAATGCTTTAAAACATGATGCTTTTCCTTTCAAAAACAGTGAACATACTGGCATTACAATCCCTTATTTTTCTGAGTTGAATGATACATTCCAGTCTTTGTAGGACACTTCTTTTCAGCTGAGATGGCATTTGGCTGTGGTTACTATGACAAACAGAGAAGAACTGGCATGTGGCACGCTTCAATAAATATGCAACCAGGTTCTGTAGAGAAAAATATCTATAAAAATGAATCAGATACTTAATTGTCATCTATTACATGTTCAGAGGTCCATGGTACTGAAAATAAACAATATTTATAAGCATTTCATAGGCCACTATAAAAACACACTGCATTTTACTTTGTAACTTTATAGGATGTTTTTCAGCTTGTGTTCCTTCACAAAAGAGCTTTCTTTATTAATTATTTATTTTCTTTTAGTGTGGAAAATAGCTTCAGGCTCACCAAAGAGGAGAACACAATACAATATTTGATTAATATTCTTTATTATTGTATCTTGTTTCTCCAAGATGAAAAATGTGCTGTTATTCCCAGAACTTGGTTAGAATAGCAAACCAGTCTCTGCAGGGTAACCCTGAATCAAGCATCTGCTTTCATATGCCCAGTCATCGGTCAAAAGGAGGGGACAAAAACAGGACACACAGTGGGGCACATGGAATTAATGAGGTTTCTGAAGACAATTCATTATTCTATTATCCTAAGTAATAATATTTTTATTTCTTTATGTTTGGAGGTCTTGGGCTGGAGAACTGAGGGCACAGTAGGTACATTCCTTACATGAAAAAAGAGACAATCCCTGTCTGAAGAATTTTGGACTGTGTAAGGGAGAAAATATGCAGGAAAGAAGAGTTAAGAGAGTTAAGAATCCAGACGAAGACAAAGTCTGAAACAGTAAACCCGAGGTGCCTGAAAACAAAGTTCTTAGCTTTTTTTGTATGCCATATGTGAAGTTATCTCAGAGTCTTTTAAGGATGGAATAGCAATCAATTTCCACAGAGACTGTCAATTGCCACTTGATTTTAAGCATTTTGCTGCTCTTTCTGGGAGCAGTTAGGGATGAAATGCTGTAGCACAGAGCATTGCTCTGCATGAACAGTGTAGGTCAGGAAGGTGTTACAGCTCCAGCTCCTCATAGGTACATGGCTGAATGACATAAAAACAGCATTTTACAGACAGTTACTTGCCTGGAAATTTAGTGCATAATGAGTAACCCAATGAGTAATCACCAGAAAACACTCCAGAAATGTTATAGACCATTTTTAGAGAGAGAAAGGCTGAAGGAAAATTACAGACCACTCATTCAGCCTGATACTTTTGGCACATCATTAGTCACATTGAGAATTATCTAATAAGGCTGGTGCATTGTGCAGCCCAACATTTTATAGCATGATGTTTTCCATCATGATTTAATACCACAGGCAATATCTACCTTCTCACTGCTGATCTCAGCAATGTATTAACCTACTAATTTTTCCTAAATATGATTTGGTGTAGGATATGAGGCCCTGTGTGTGACACATGTGGGTGTTTTCAGCATCCATTTGTGTGTGACAGAGCCAGACACCTCACTGGCCAGATCACTCACACACAATCCACATTGCAAGCTGTCAACCAGCTGGTACCCACCACAGGTGCTTCCTCAAGAGAAGAAAAGTAGGACAAAGAAATTGAATCTGCAGCCATGTCAGTGTCCATGCCTTTGAGACGGAAAAGGTCACTGGATGGAGCAAAGATGGTAAATTCCATTTGCTTGTGTCCAGGTACAAGTGAAGGCGAGCAATATGTTACTGCTGCAAACAATAGCTACCCACCATGACTGATATCTCAAATGATGAGAAGACTGAGCAAATTAAGAATATGTAAGAGTTCAGAAGGTGTAAGAACGTGTAAGAGAAAAAAGAAGAAAATGTCTTGGAAAAAATACTCAAAGTAATAGAGCAGCTGAGAGAGGAAAAGCAACTACTGAGATAAGCAAGAACACTACCAGCTTCAAGCAGAAGTCTTGCAAAAGCTGTGAAAAGCGAGCATATCAAAGAATCTGTGAACATTTTGTATGCATGAACCTGAGAGTTGAAACTGCAGCAAGCCCTCCCGTTCCCAGGACCTGCCTAGTCCTGAGGCTGGGTCTCCCTGCCCAGTTTTGCACAGCTCTGTGTACCCAGGGCAGCTGCTTTGTTAGAGGGCCTGTTTCAGTCTTGGCTGCTGAGTGCTCCCCTGCACCCACCACTTCAGCAATCACAGGCCCACATTTTGAAGGTTCCTGGTTGAGGTATTTGCAATATTGCCAAGGCATCATCTGAAATCACTGCTCAGAAACAGAACAATAATAGTGGGCAATAGCTAAAGCCTTTTTCTCTCTTGTAAAACCTAGATATGATCCCAGCCTGCAAACTGAACATTTTTATTTATTTGTGTCAGCATCTGGCACATGATGGGCATTTTATAGACAATAAATGATAAAATTTTGGTTAGACAGAGAAGCAGACAGATGCAAGGGTGGAGCAATAACTACAGATTATTTCAGTGTAAAGTTAGCACCAGCCTCTTAAAGAAAAAATATTGGAGTGTATTTTCTAAAACTACTTGGAAAGAGTTGCACAGATAGTAGCTGAAGAGACAGATAAAGCAACTTGAAAGATGGGTAGACATTGACTAGACAGTGTTAGGGATTGCTTTGAGTGCTGTGTGTGCAGGAAGAATGTGACTGTAAAAAAAAAGGCATTCAGAAAGTAGATCATCACCTTTTTTAGTTCTGGGATGGAAGCACCTGGGATGGAAGCACCTTGTTTAAATGTGGACAGATTTTGGTGTTGGCAGCTGAACTAACAGGAGAGACCATTCAGAGTTTTACACTCCTCTGCAAACATTCACCCATTTGGGAGTCACATCCAGTGGGACATTTGATCAAATCTGAACCTACCTTAAGCTAAATTTGAATTGTAAATACAGATAAATATGCTTTGGAATTCAAACTCATCCACAGTCCTTTTTGTAATGGAAACAGAATATTTTAAGTGAAACTGTGGTCCTACATGATTCACTGACTAATCCCCACCCTTAGAAAAAGTATATTTTGGATGCCTCTCTCTTAACCTGACTTTAATCTTCATGAAAACATGTCTGATAGCTTTGGAGACAATATTGGTATGTTCTGTACAGAAATTTTACTAGCTGCTTTTTTACTTTTTTTTCCTTTGGCATCAACTTGAAAGAATTGTTGGAAGATGATGCCTGCTGGAAACATTTATCCATTTCATTTTAAGAATGTGAGTAATTGTGCAGTGTATGTCATGCATATTAAATGTTTCACTATGAAAACAAATTTTACTCATTATTGCTTCTTATGACATTCCAATATGTTCTCTTAGAGTATGCTCTGCTCTTTGCCATCTGCCCGTTTCTGGAATTAGGATGGAGAAGTCCGATCCAATACTTTGTACAAATCTCAATGGTTTTAAGATTAGGCTTTGCAAGAATGCATTCCACTGGCTCTCCAGCCTGGAACCAACAACAAAATAACTATATGATGGCAGGAAAGGACACAGCCTGCTGGAAGTTTTGATCAAGTGATGGAGGAGTGTTGTAAAATCTATTCCCTGGCAGACAGGTTGTCAGTGTGGCTGAATTTTAGTAGAACATCCTTTTTCATTGAAATCCTACACCGTTTTAGTTCCTGTGAAGGTCTTTTTCTGAGCATGAACAAGCAGACCTAATAAAGCAGAGACTCTGCCCAAAGTTGTAATTCAAAGACTGTAAGATGTAACAGTTTAGAGGTCCCAAACACAGAGTGTCAGAAAGAACCCTTGCAGGTGCTGTGCCATGCAGGAATCAAAGAAATAATGGTGTGGAAACTCCTGTGTATCCCAAAGATCCAGTCCAGCCTCCTGCTGAGGTCAGAGCTATTGCCAACACTGAATATTAATTCTATGCATCTGCCTGAATCTCTGTGGATGGAGAATCCACTGGAGGGCAACAAACAAAGTAGCAGTGAGAGAAACTGCTGGGCATTAGGAAATGCACACACCGACCCAACCTGGGGTTAAACTAGTTAAAAAAAGTGGGTGAAACTTACAGACAAAAGATGTGAAAGGAGTCATTACTCGAATGGTGCAGGGGAGTTGCTACCCAAAGACAAAGTGGAAAACAAAAGAAGCAAAGCTGGGACCACAGGTGACTGAAGCAGGATGGGTTGTTTACTCAGGAGTAAGAGAAAATAACTGAGGCAAAGCAAATCAGTAGATGAGGGCTGTGTGAGGGACACCCCCATCATTTGGATCTGTGAATGAGCACTGCAGTCTGGAGCAGGACAGTCAGCCAGGTTATCCTGATCTGCACAGTGCATCTGCCCTGCTGGAGCAATGCACAGACCTGGGGTGAAGACCGAGGGGTGTCATTTGGGATAGACCCATGGTGTCCTTCAGAGAGGAGGAATGTGAAACAGAGAGCCTCAGTGTGGAGAAGAGGCTTTCAACAATGTTACCGTGAAGAGGGATGTTTTCTGGGTTGTGACAAATGCAATTTCTGCCATAAAAAATATGGTATGTTTTGATGTGGCTGCAGTTTTGGGAAAGGAGGAAAGTACCTCATGCAGCCTTCTTTCTCACCCCAGTCCCTCACAGTCTCTGACCAAAATGTGTGAGCCCTTGAGGAAAACAGCAAAGAAATATGAAGCTCAATTATGAGCTTTTAATGAAGCTTCAGCTCCTTATAATCCTGTGAAAGCAGTGGAAAGTACAGTGGGTCACAAGGTGCTGGAGCATGCATTGTGGTTCCCTGTGTGCAGCACGCGAGGCTTTGGAAGGGCTGGGATGCTTCGTGCCAGGCTTTGGGGGTGGACAGACAAAGCAGCCTTGCTTTATATTCCCTGAAACAACTTCTGGCAAGGCTGGTGAGATGTCAGCAGGCAAGGCACAAAGACTGCCAAGGTACAACGCAGAACCCCACAGTCTGGATGACTGCTGGAATAGGAGAGACCTGTGGGAACACATGCCAGCTGGATGTCCACAGGACTGGCCTTGCTGTCACGGACACATCAATGAAGAGGTACCTGATTTTGGAGCCCCAGGCCCAGTTTATGCAGTTTGATGTAAGAAAATAGCTGAAGAAACCAGTCCATCACATGTCTTTTCTGGGAAGGTTGAGGTCCAGAATGAATTTCAAGCATGAGACTATCTCAGTTAATAAAGAGTGTGACTATGCTAGAGTAAAATTAGGTGTCCAAAAGCTGGATGTGGAATGGGGAAGCAAAACAGATTTGTCAGCTATCACAACTAGATCTCAAAAGCATGAAAAACATAAGTTAATGATATAATAAATCAACCAGATTCAGAGTCATCAGGTTTCAAATACCATTCCCAAATCTCACCAGACATCAGCTGTGTGCAAAAAACCCCAACTCCAGCTAATGGCAGATCTTGCTTTAGCTTCAATAGGAGCTAAACATAGTGATATGAATGTGCAATCCTGGCTCTGTGCCTGCTCATTTCAACAAGACTTTGGCAAATGTTGATTTTGGAAAGTAACTTGAATTGAAGTTAAAGGTCTGATGTCCCTCTCTCCATCCAAGTTCAGATGAATTAATATAGCTGTCAGTGCAGATAGTTGCTGCTTGGGATTGTTGCTTAGAATCAGAGTCACAGAGTCATTTAGGTTGGAAAAGAACTTCAGATCATGTAGTGCAACCATTAGCCCAGCACTGACAACTCCACCCCTTAGCCATGTCCTTAAGTGTCACTTCTACACAACTTTAAAATTCCTCCAGAGACAGTGACTCCACCACTTCCCTGGGCAGCCTGTTCTGGTGCTTGACAAGCATATCAGAGAATAACCTTTTCCTAATATCTGATCTAAACAGCCCCTGACAGAAACTGAGGCCATTTCCTTTTGCTTTCCTTGTTTACCTGGGAGAAGAGACCGACCCCCACCTGGCTACATCCTCCTTTTCAGTCATTTATGGGAAGTAACATGGTTCCTCCTAAGCTTCCTTTCCTCTAGGCTAAATACCCCCAGCTCCCTCACCTGCTCCTCACAGGACTTGTGCTCCAGACCCTTCCTCAGCTCCTTGCCCTTCTCTGGACTCACTCCAGCACCTCCAAGTCTTTCCAGTAGTAAGTGGCCCAAAACTGAACCCAGGATTTGAGGTGCAGCCTCACCCGTGCCCAGCACAGAGGGGCAGTCACTGCCCTGCTCCTGCTGGCCACACCATTGCTGATCCATTCAGGATGTCCTTGGCCTTCCTGGCCCCCTGGGCACACCCTGGCTCATGTCCAGCCACTGCTGACCAGCACCCCCAGGCCCTTTCCCACTCAGCAGCTTTCCAGCCACGCTGTCCCAGCCTGGAGCTGCAGGGGCTTGTTGTGACCCAGGGACAGGAGCCAGCACTTGGCCTGCTTGCACCTCACACAATTGGCCCTGGCCCATGGATCCAGCCTGTGCAGATCCCTCTGCAGAGCCCCCCTGCCCTCCAGCAGGTCAGCACTCACACCCAGCTTGGTGCCAAATGCAAACTGGCTGAGGGGCTCTCGATTCCCCTTGTCCAGATCATTGATTAAGACATCACACAAGGACTGACCCTCATGCTTGTCACTGGGGACACCACCAATGACTGGCTGCCAACTGCATTGAACTTCATCCACCACCACTTTCTGGGCCACCACCCACTTCTTTACCCAGTGAAGGGTACCCACATCCACACCATGGAAAGCCAGTTTCTCCAGGAGATGCTGCGGGAAATGGTGTTGAAGGCTTTGCTGAAGTCCAAGTGGACACATTCCCAGCCTTTCCCTCACCCACCACACGGGTCACCTTGTCACAGGAGGGTCAAGCAGGACCTGCCTTTCACAAACCCTTGCTGGCTGGGCCCGATGCCCTGGTTTCCCAGTGTGTCCATGATGGCACTCAGGCTGATCTGCCCCATGGCCTTCCATGGCACTGAGGTCAGGCTGCCAGGCCTGTAGATCCCTGGATCTTTCTTTTGGCCCTGCTGGTAGATGGGCATTGTTTTTGCCAAGCTCCACTCAGCTGGAACCCCCTGGTGAGCCAGAGCAGCGGCAACTGATGGGAAGAGGTCAGGTGAGCACTTCCCCCAGGTGAGCTCCCTCAGTGCCCTTGGTGGATCCCAGCTGGCCCACAGACCTGTGTGCATCCAAGTGCTGCAGCAGGTCACTGATCATTTGTTTCCTTGGATCATGGGGGCTTCATTCTGCTCCCCATCCCTGTCTTCCAGCTCGCAGGGCTGTGTACCCCGAGAACAGCTGGGGTTACTATTACAGACTGGGGCAAAGAAGGCATGAAGCACCTCAGCCTTTCTTATCTTTTGTGGCTGTGTTTCCACCATGTCCAGTAATGGATATAAATTCTCCTTAGCCCTTCTTTTGTTGCTGTTGTATTTATAGAAACCTTTTTTATTGCTTTTTACAGCAGTGGCCAGATTAAGTTGTAGTTGGGTTCTGGCCCTTCTGATTTTCTCCCTGCATAATTTCACAATATATCTTTTTAGTCCTCCTGAGTCACCTGCCCCTTCTTCTAGACAGAACTTCCCTTTCTCCCCTGACTGTCAGCCAAAGCTCCCTGCTCAGCCAGGCCAGTCTTCTCCCCTGCTAGCTCAACTTTCAGCACATGAGGACTTTTCTGTACCTTTAGGGTTTCCTCCTTGCGAGTTATCCAGCACTCCTGGCCTTCCAGCTCCCCCTGGTTTTTGCACGTGCTGCGTGCATTGGTGTAAATGCATTCAGTTGGGATATTGATCCCACAGCCTTTTTGTGGGAAGAAGCTCCAATTTCTGTGGGACCATTCTTAGGTTCTTCTGTGGATTACAATACATTGATAGTCCTCAGGTCTTTGCTGCTGGGTGGCTCTCCATTCCCCACCCTCACCCAGAGGGCAGATCACTGGGCCTCACTCATATCCCTCAAAGACAAAATCACATTTTTCTGGATAATAATTGTCACAAGGTATATGTGTTTTATTCTGTTCCTGTGGCATGTTTTAATTTTTTTTAGGCTTCTTCCTTTGTTACTTCTTTGCCAACATCCTACTTAGTGTCCAACACTAACAAGTGGCTTCAAAGGGTTATGAAAAGGATCATAAACATGATTTCTACTTGTAGAATCATATCTTGTTAGAATGAAAACAAAAAAGCCTTCACAAAAAAATCTCCCCGTGTCCCATGCCCAACTGGCCCTGGAAGTGTAACTCTGCACTCTTCCACTTGTTGTCTGTGTGTTGGTAAATTCTTTTGTTAATCTTTATTTTTGTAATGAAGTCAGTCATGGGTTTTGCACCCTGTCTTCATCCAAAACCAGCATGAACCTTACCTTACCTTAATATTTCCTTCTCTTCTAACTTGATAATTGTAGATCTGGGATTGTACTTAGTAAGGAAAGGAAACAAATACCTTTAATCTGTGCTGGTCAAAATATATAAGAATTAAGTCAACTGCGTTTAAATCCTTACCCATGCCTGTCTAATTTTTTCCTGTATTGATGGGGTGCTGTGTAGGCACAGACTGTGCTCTATTTAATGCCTTTTAACTCTTCTTCAGGGAACTGCACTTTTGTTTTCATCCAAGAAATACAGAGAAGGGGTCCCTGATCTTTGTAAGTGCAGTGTTAAATTTTTAAACTCATCCTGATGATGTTAAGTGCCCTTACTAAAGATAAAGTTTTATAGTTCTTTTCCCAAATACTGCAGTTCTGCTCAGGTGATTCCTTCAAATGCTCAGACTTTCTCACCTTCCTGCCTGGTCCTGTAGGGCTCCACATCACAGACTGTCCTCAGCCTTCTTGGCACTAAATGGCTTGCTGAGCCTTTCTCAGGTGGATTCATTGCTCAGCTGCCAGCCCTCTCAGCCTTGTTTTCTCTTCTTCAGGGCTGTCTCACACTCCTCTGCTGCATGTTTAACCTCATTCTTGATCATGCACTTTGATTTACTGCTAGTCTTCTTGAGTCCCTGTCGCAGGCACCCCAGGAGCGATTTAAATTTAAAGGCACCTTCAAAGGCCACTTAATCCAACTCCTTTCCAAGCCAGCCTAATTAGATCAGGTTGTTAGGGACACAGGTAGTCAAGCCTTGAAAGGACAAGGCTCTGCCACCTCAGCTGGAAGATGAAACACTCAAACCAAGCAACCAAGAACAAGAACCTTGGGCAGAAGCTGCTGAGAAACTGCAGCCAGGTGCAGATGGCAAAAGCAGCACGGCCCCAAGAGCCAAGAGGACAAGGATCATTCAGATGCAGGGACCCCAGGTGCTGTCCCACAGAGTACCATGTTGGAAGTTGGGTATTTCTTACCTGGACATTTACTGAATGCTTGGAGGTATCTGGGGGGAAATAGGATGCACAAGAAGGTGTCAAGGGCCAGAATGGCATGGTGAAAGATAAGGAATTCAACTTTGGCAGCAGGAAAAAAACTCTCTGCAGTTCTTCTAGTGCAGGAGGAAAATTTGGCTTTGAGGGGAGTGGGAAAACATAAAGCAGGTCAGGAAAAAGGAATTTGTCTGTGGTGGCTTTGGTGGCACACATTTTGGCAATTCCATGGCTCTGAAGCTACAAGTGACTCTACAGGGGTGGTGGCGTTGCCATCAGGTGGACAGATGTGATGTCACAGGGCTGCTGTTCCTGCAGAAGGCAGGGAAGCCTGCCTATAAAGTCTTCCTACGTCCCCAGCAGCAGGTCACTCCTTGAGCCAGGAACACAGCTGTGCAAAACTCAGACCTTGCCCTCAGGAGCTCCCCAAGGTGGCCTTCATGGGGTCAGTCAGAGGCCTCTCAGTTCTGTGAGCTCTGTGCTATGAATGCTCAGGGTCAGGCAGGCTGGATCCCCCTTGGCATGTGGGAGTAGAGCCAATGGAAGGGCTGACATTTGAGGATGGGGCCCCACTGTCTGTTTGTGTGTAAGGAACCCAATCATCAGTACATGTAACTGCACATTTAAAAGTTTAGTCTTGAAATACAGAAGCTCCTGGGAGGTGCTGATGGTACTGGAAACCCACCCAAAGCCTTACATGTACATCTTCCTCCTTTTCAGTTCTATTCTCCTAAGTTTGGTTACTTTTTTTTTTTTTTAAACTTGCATTATTGTGAGTGCCAGCACAGGTTCTTGTTTGGGAGCCCAGAAATGATGTCCATTCTGACCCCAGAGAGTTAAAATCTGCTGTGGTTGCTCCTGCTACACCTCCTGCAAGCTTGAGAACACTGAGATCCCAAAGTATTACTGTGTGTCAGTGTCCCAGCATAGCTCCCCAGGTTACTGCAGGTGAAAAGCATAGATTGAAGATGAACAGAACTGAACAGTCTGAGTGACGAGGATGATGGTGAGGTGATATTCTGAAGAAGATTTTTGCATGAGGCTTTTTCTGTAGTGCTCAACCCCCCTCCTTTGTAGGCGCCAAGTGCACAGAGCAGTTCTGCCCTGAGGTCCTGCATTAGAGACAGTAGCACTGAGCCTCCAGGAAATAAAAAAACTTAAAAAACCAGCTTGAAATCCTGTGGATGGTAATATTCTCCCTCTGCTGCAGTAAGACATAGGTCCCTTCACATTCTGAATTCCTCTTATCTGTATCTCAAGTCTGCAAGGTCAGAGCCAGTATTTCTTTCTTTCACCGACCTCTACGAAAACATTTGGATGAATGTTATTATCTCCTTGGTGCCCTGCATGCCTAAGAGACGTCAACAAAACAGCACACAAGCAGTGCTTGGAATGAGCATAATGAGGCAGGTTTGATCCAAATAACAACGGAAACCTGTCACACCTAAATAAACAGGGGAGCATGCCAATGAACACAGCAGTTTGCTGGGTGATGGGGTAGGAGCAGGCCATTGCTGAGGGGATGGGCAGGCTCAAGGCTCTTCCACACAAAAATGACATGGGTTGTTCTGCAGGTCTCAGCCACCAGGCTCTGGTTTTACTCAGAGCACCGAGGGAGAGCTGTGGGTTTGGTCCTCCTCATCCTCACACAAACAGTGGGTTCTGCCCTTCTGTGAGATTCTGGGCCATTTCCTCTTCTGAAGGTGTGGCAAGGAAGCACAGCTAGCCTGGCTGCTTTGTGAGCAGAACAAAAATTCCCCAAAGAACCCCAATAGCTCTAAGGTGGACACAGGGTAAAGCATCCAGGACCAGCAGTGGGAAATCAGCAGCAGTGCCACAGCAGGCCACAGGCTATGGAACCTCAGGCAGGTGCTTCTTGTAACTCTCCCTGTGCTGAGGTGGGGACCTCCCAGACAGCCACCTGAGGGCATCAGGACAGTAGGAGTCTTTGCAATTCAGCTGGGAGGCTGACTCCTGGTTCTGTCAGGACCTACCTGAGAGGCTCTGGAGATGAGATGCCAACTTGAATTGAATAGGAATAGGAGAAATGGGTAAAGATAAGGGCAGGGTTTGTGTGCCCTGCTGCACACAGCTAGCAGAGGGGAGCAGCAGGGGACATCATGCCTGCTAGTCCCCAGTACATCTGGTTCCTCGACAAAGCAAGACAAAGCTTGGGACAATCTGGGGGCAGAGAAAAACCACCAGCACTCTGCCTTGCTGCTGGGCCATGTGCAGAACATAGACGTGTGATTAAGAGATCCGTGTGCATTTGCCTGTGTCCAGGCAGCTGCTTTAGAAGAGATGAGGGTCAACTATAAACTGTCCAAGTAAGAGTTTCCTGTCATCCTTTCTGTCTCATGATGTAAAATCATGCCCACCTGTGTCTAGATGGCTCTGTAAGCTGTTATGTCAAAGCCACAGGGGGATCCAAAGGAAGCCAGGAGATAATGGCAGTGAACTTTGTGAGGGTGTCTTTGATGCCCAGCAATTCCATTTTGGCTGTATAAATGAAAGAGCCAACTATTGTGAGAGAGCACTGGAAAAGCAGTAAGATGGAATTCACTGCTAAAGGCAAATCCTAAATATATCAATTAAAAACCTGTCTCTTGAAATTTGAAAGTGCAGTGTGTTTGCTATCACCTCAAAAGCAGCTCTTGTCTGCAGCTGTATGCTGAGTTAAGGACTTCATCTGTAATGACTCAGTCTTATGTCCCTGGTCAATCAGATACAGCGCCTGCATTTTAAACTTGTATTTCCTGTTGTGAATTTTTGCTTCCAGCCTTATTGTCCCTCAGTTATCTCTTCTGGACTATGTTTGATAGCTGCTTGTTCCAAAATCTTATGGAGGCTTTTACATATTTTTGTATCTGAGCAGAGATTTGCCAAGTCCAAAAAGCAAACCTGGAAACCTTGCTTTTACATTTGTCGTGTTTAGTTACACAAATCAAGAAGCCAGGACATCTTAGAGGTTCTGTAGTGCCCTTTGGTACTCATTTCATCTCCAAATACTCTCTGTTATCTATATAGTTTAAGCAACACTGACTTCTGCCTTTACTCCTGAAAGGCTTCAGGCAGACTTGTGTGACAGCTGCACATCTCCAGGCAGGCATTTAAAGCAGATTCCCTGAAATGTCTTTAGAAATTTTCAGCTTTGAACAGCTAAGGCAACACAGCTAGAAGGGATATGGTTTTAAAAACACCCATCTGCAAGGCATAAGCCCTTAGCACATTTTATAAGCGTTCTGTCACAAGTTAAATCGAATTAATCCTTTCATTTCCCGCTACATTAATGCTACTGGGAAAATGACTTTGTTTACCTAGTTCTCAACAACTTTTATGGTGACTGTAAAATCAGTAATTTATTCAATTTTCGTGCTTCTTCAACACCTTCCTTTCCAGGATCACAATGTGTCCTCTGGCTGGGCTCAGGAAACTTCCTGTATTACTTGCATTAAATTAAATTACTTGCTCACCGTGTGCAAATAGGAAGGCAGACCCTGTCACTGTATTCCTGTTCTCTTCTGACATTGGATTCAACAACTTCTAGGAGTTTCCAAGCTTTCCAGAGCAAATTCATTTGGAAACTGGTTGTATACATCTTTAATTAGTTAATAAGCAATTCATATTAGGTTTTCCTTGATTATTTTTTCAATTTAGAAAGAGCCCTGTTTTCCCTGCTGTGTATAACTGCATAAAATCCGTGTCCCAGGACTCAAACTCTCAGCACCTCGACGTGTTCTTTCACATTTCTCCCTGCCCATTGCCCGGTGGAGCCGTGGCTGACTCTCCCGGTGTGGAAGCAGCAGAGGACACAGCCTGAGGCCCTTTTCCAGTCCCTGCCATTTCTCTGGGGCTCTTTCTGCCCACATGAGGCTCCCGCATGTCTCATTCCCAGCTGTGCGCTGATCTGCCGCAGTTAATGGTCCCGCTGAGCTTTGGACCGCGGGAGTCAGGATTTCCTGGTGCTGGCTGTGGACACAGATTCCTGACGCTGCAGCGCTCTAGTGTGAGAATAGGGGAAATCGATGACTTCTGAGGGATAAGTTATTGCTTTTTGTTTACTTTGGCCTTTGTTTGTAAGCCACGCAATGCGCTCTGTGTTTCTTTAACTCTCCCATCAGAAGCTTTCCGGGCAACGTGGAAGGTGCTCACGTCTCCACAAGTGCCTGTTCCTCATTCCCGATGGGATGTCGCTCCAGTCCTGCGGGTGAAGGACTCTGCCAGGAGCCCCTCAGGCCTGAATTTGGGCACGCACACAGGACCAAACCTTTCCATCCTGGTGCTCAGTGCGTCTCCCTGGTACCCAAAGCTCCTGCGAGGGGACCGAGGCTACGCGGTCCTGCAGCCACTGAGCCCCTGAGCCACCGAAATCCCACAGGAATCACCCTCTTCACCTTCCACCCCTCCTCTCTCTGCAAATCTCTTATCTCTACAAACACTTCCTGGCCTGCCTGAGTTCTCATACTGCCCCAGAGCTCGAACACAATTTGACTGAGCAGATTATGAAACTGGGAGATTTATGCTGTTTGCCAGTGGGACTGCAGGGTGCTTTTGTTCCAATTAAACAATGGGAATAAGGAAAAACAAATGCTGCTGTTAAAATAATAACAGAATCTATGTGATGTAGGTGACAAAAATGAAGTTCACTGCTACTTTGCACATGTGTGTGTACTCCTGTATATAGATGAATTATCAATGAAACAAAATTAAATGTATTGCTTAATTATCCAATACCTGGGGTTACACTATTTGCTCAGGCCTTAATCTAAGTTCTAAATCCTGGTTTTTGAAAGAGAACCCAAACACAGTGAAAATTTTTGGGTTTAAGTTTTATTGTAGTGTTCAAAAGCTCACAGAGCCATCCTAGGTTCAGGGAAAATAATATTCAGGGCCATCTTCTGCTGTACTGCAATAAGGGCTTTCACTTACAACTAAATGGAAGTTGGGCCAAGCTTTGAATATTCACTTAATATTTATATTTCCCCTAACTTTTTTCCCTTGCCTGTGTGTGGCTGTGAGATCTTGCTTTGGCTATTGCTTTTTTCCAGCTATTTTGCAGATATCTTCTGATGTCTTCTGGCCAACCGGGTGCAGACAGCTCCAGCTGGGGCATGCTGTGCTGGGCCACTTGTAGACAGACTTTGAATTTTTTCAGGTTTTGTTTAGCTTGTCCCTAATGAAGTTTGTTTATTTGGGCACAGATACCTGCCTTTTCAGGCAGAGCAATAAAACACAGCAAAAAGGACTCAGAGATCATTCACAGGGCCATCCATACCCATTTAGAACTTACCTGTCACATACAGGAGATAAGGTAGCAGCATAGAAAAATGTATCTGCAAAAAAATTCTCATCTGACCTAATGACTTATGCAACAAATCAGAACATTTGTCTGTCCAAAGGATAAGTTTTTACATATCTAAGGATTGTTTTTATGAAGAATACCTCTAGATAAATCTTCTGAGGAGATTTTTACAGCAGGAGTCAAATTTCTTGTCCAGTTTTGCAATTATTTGAGAAAATAAAATATTTAAAATTTTATCTGTAATTCTTGAAGGGGAAGGGACTTTGCAAATTATATTTTATTGTCTTCTTTTTGCAGTAGGAGTGGAAACAACATTAAGACCAAGACTGATCCTACACAGCCACAGGATTCTGAGGGAATGGTCTTTGGGTGGTGAATAAAGGAAGATGAGTTTCGGCTGAGCCTTTCACTGAGGTTCTTCTAGGCAGGGAGTCCGAATCACTCCTAGTCTAAAAGGGATGAAATTGATTCTTTAGTGTGACTTGTGTGTTCATCAAAGCAGCTGTCCTGGGTCAGACCAAGGTCATCTCCAGCTCTGTATCCTGTCTCCAGCAGTGGCTGTGATAAACAGTGAGAAGCAAAGCCAGGAAAAGCAAATGGGATGCTTCCCTGGAGCATCCTCCCAAACCTCTGCCTCCAGCTTGGGAATTTCTTCAGCTGTTTGGGTCTTCTGTGCATTTAGTAACCCTCAATGGATTTCTCTTCTAAGTACTAGCCTGACCTCCCCTTAAGCTGAGCTATATTTCACAATTGTCAGAGCATGTGCTGGTGGGGACACCGAGTGCCGCCTCCATGTGGGTGTTTCAAACCTCACTGACAGGAGAGTTTCTGAGGTCTTTAATGACCCAAAGAGATGTATGGGAACACAGTCAACACCACACAGTTCCTTCCATCCCAGAAGAAGCTGGAAAGGTTTCAAGTCACACATATTGCCCATGCCCTGTGCACACCCAGGGGTTTGTGCTGCCCAGGCTCCTTGGCCAGCACTCACTGGATACAAACAAGCACTTTCCCAGGATACAGAGAAAACAGTAGTTGTGAAAGAGCAGTGGGAATCCTGGCTGAGGTCTCCTCTGCTTTGCCCATTAGCTCCAGTAAAGCATTGGTGCCATTTTGAGCTGTGTTGTGAAAGGGCACTGTCTAGCCTTGTACCTTGCTCATTGTCACCCTAAACCACTGACTTGTCTCTGTAGCTTGGCCTCTGCTCTGCTTCTTCACTGTGGACCTGTCTGACAATCATAAAGTCAAAGAATGATTTGTGCTGGAGGGGAGCCTTGTTCCAATCCCGCTGCCATGGGCAGGGACATCTTCCACTAGACCAGGTTGCTCAGAGATCCATCCAGCCTGGCCTTGAACACTGCCAGGGATGGGGCATCCACAGCTTCTCTGGGCAACCTGTGCCAGTGCCTCAGAACCCCCAGAGTAAAGAACTTCTCCCAAAGTTCTAATCTAAGCCTACTCTATTTCAGTTTAAAGCCATTCCCCCTTGTCTTATCACTACTAGCCCTAGTGAAAAGGCTGTGGCTCACCCTGAGCGTCCATGGACTCGAGAATGGCACTTTTGGTGTCACCTCCCTCATGGCCTTGCTTCACCCTTGGCTCTGGCTTGCTGTCCCCTGCAGAGCATCTGGCTCCTGCCATTTCCTGACATGACTTGTGGTCTCCCCAGTGCATTATCAAGTTGTCATCTCATTCTGGATTGACAAAAAAAATCTAGGTATATTGCAGCATTGTCCCTCCTTCTCCCCAGCTCTACTGCAGCTACAACACCTGCACATCAGCAGCTGGTAAGCTGGCAGTTTCAGTCCTTGGCCAGAGTCTGTCCTTCATCCACTGCACCCTCTGTGTGAATGGCACAGCCTGACTCATACAACTTGGCTGTGAACAAGCCTGATCACTTCTAGGCACAAAATAAGGAAGTTTTAAAAGGCATATATACTTTCAGTTTCAGCATGTCAGAGAAGATAAGAGAATGATGAGTTTGAAGACATGTGAGAAATGCCAGAGAATGATGGATCTGTTAATGTTTACAATGACATTGTGACATTATTTTATCAGTTCTCACTTGTGGAAATTAAGGACATGATAATGTCCTTAAGGGCATGATAATGATCTTACTATCCTCAAGGAAATATATGCAAAGTAATCAGTCCTTCAAAAAATGTACTTTGAAATGGTGTTGGAAGCATATTTTCTTATAGTTCTAATGGATTGGTAAGCATCTGAGTTTCTGGAGTTATTTTACAGTTATTGGATTAAGAGAGACATGCTTTTTTATCTTATTACAAGTTCTTGCCTAAAGCGCAATGAAGGGATGGGATTTATTTGCCAGTTTGAGTTGCCCTGTCCTGCTCACCCTTCTTGCTCCCTGTAACAAATCCTTGGCCAGGTTGCTAGGCAGAAGGGAAATAGTGTCGTTTGCTAAACAAAGCAGACAATGTCCTTCTTTGTAGGCTTCGAACATTCTTTCAGGGGTGTGAAATCCGTGTTAATAATCAGCTTTCAGTGAAAAGGTCCCAGTTAAACATTACCACAAGAGCCGTGAGGTTTGTGTACTATCTGAGGACACGAAAGATGCCATTTCCTGAAAATTTACCTGGATCCTTCAACTGTTCAAGGAGCTTGTTGCCAAGGTTTTCTGACAAGGAGAAGCAGAAACATTAACCATTCCGTGTGCAGGACAGGAGGACCCAGGATAGATATCTGGCAGCAAGGATGACACAGGTCCAGAATTTTTGTTCCCTTGCCCTCTGTATTTTTCTGATTTTTTTTTTCTGGTAATTTTTGATTTTTAAAAATTCCACTACAGTTAGGAATAAGGAGAAATGCAGCTTGCCTAAGGAGAAATCTCCTTATGAGCTGCCCTACAATAGTTCCCCTGTGCCCTCTAAGCTCCACTTACTGCTGGGTGCCCTGTGCAGTCTCAGATCATAACTGGGCTTTGTGTTTTGCTGAAAGCTGTCTTCAGGGACTGATGGAGAGGAAGACACTAGGAAAGGCTTTTTTATAAAGACCTGTGTTTTGAGTGGCCTTTTCTTGCTGAAGCTTTGCCTTTTCCCTGCCTGGACTGCATTGGAAGGAGGCAGTTCTTTGCCTTTTAAGGGGATGACTGCCTGATACATATTGGAACCCAGGAAATCCCTCTGGCTGCCCTGGAGGACTCAAGCCCCTGCCCAGGACCAAGACCCCTGTGCCTTTGACTTAGCCCTTGGAAAAAACAATTAGCAACCTTATATGAAGAATTACAAGCCACAAAAGTTTAAGTAGGATGATAGTAAATTTATCACAGGGTAAAAATAGATTTTTTGGGGTTTTTAGAATGGGGGTTCAGGGGGCAAGTTGGAGGAATCTGGGTGTGTCCAGCCTTTCTCCTTCTTCTTGGCCTCCATCTTCTGCTGTGATGTTGGCACTTTTAGATTGGTTTAGAATAGAAGCTCACTGTCTAACATAGGTGATAGGTATTGGAAAGTAATTGTAAATATTGCACATGTAGTTTTTAGTCTAAAAAGATAACACCACCCAGGGACAGGCAGAGTGCCTCTAACTGTCCTGCTGAGCAGACCTTGGCAGGCCAGGAGAAAGAATTTTATAGATAAGAAACAATAAACAACCTTGAGACTGAGAACTGGAGAGTTCTGACTCCTTCTTTGACCTCCGAGCCAAGAGACTTTCTAACATATCTCAAGGTCACTCTGACCAGCTAAAGTCCCAAGAGATACACACAGCTGTTCAAAGGACTCACATCTCACCTTTCAGAAAGGAAAGAATGCAGATCTCTCCTGTGCTCAGCCCAATCTGACCCAAGGCTCTGCTGTGGTCAGCAAGTATTTGCTGAGTGGTGACACCACCACGTACAGGGAATGCTGTACCTCTCCAACAGCCTGGGCCAGGGTGTGACAGAGAAAAGGAATTTGGATAAACTCTCCCTTTCCTCCTAGATGACTTCTTAACACCTAAACCACAGCTTCAAAGATACCACTTAATCTTCAAGCATTAGGCACTAACTAGGCCACTTAAACCCAAGAACAGCCTCTCTGCTGCGGCATATTTTTGCAAATTTCTAAGACCGGAAAGTATTTTAGACATGATTTAGTTTGATGCGTTTAGAATTCCCTGTGTTAATGACTGTTTTGAGTATGTGTTCTTGAGTTAGAGATATTTTAAAAGAAAATTTTGATTTGCATTAGTACCCACCTCACAAATACACTGATAAAAGCTGTATCGATCATTAAATCTTTATTCAATTTCCAGTTAAGTAACTTAGCACCTGTTTTCAGTAAGTGGAAATATGTCAGTCTGATGCCATTGTTCTAGTTTATAAATCCAACAAGTCAGTCTCATTGATCTCAGATTTGCACTGTGAGAAATGATTGGTCTTGGCTAAAAGGAGCTTTCCTCTTCATTTTAAGTAGTTTCTTGTCAGAAGAGTTTATATATTGATAGAAATACAGATACTTGCATATATATATATTTAACTAGCTAGCTTTGATGCCCTAAAAGGAAGACTTATTCATATTGGAGTAAAATTAAATCCATGACAACCTGCTCATCTTAAATCACCAGGCCAAACACCATCCCCTCCAAAATGTTTTCCCAAGGGCTTGGTATTTTTTCATCTTTGGGTTCCCACACATCACTGTTAGGAAGCCATGCTGTACAAATTCAATCACTGGAAGAAGCACTGCAGATTACCTACAGTGCTGCTGTACAGTTATGCTCTACTGTTCCCGTTTCAGTGACCAGTGAACTCACTCTCATCTGTGTGCAGCTGTGGGACCTTCCCTCTCAAATTCTTTAACTTCTCCAAGTTCTGACATTGAGCAAGTTTTTTAAAATAAAAAGCTGTAGCGCAGAGCAGGATATTAAAGTGGCTTTTACACATTTATTCTGTGGGATCAGTGACTGCTTCTTCTCATCATGGCAGGGCTGCCGCTTCTCTAGCTGAGATGTGTGGATGCAGTGCAGACTTGGCCAGATCTCTGTTCTCTGAGATAGCCACAGCCACTGTGTTTTATTCTCTGAAGCTGGCTTTGTCTTTCCTTGGAGTGTGGAAAAAGGTCTAACACTGCTGCTACTGCCTCCCAGGAGAGGAACATACATGTTCCTCTCAACTGGCACTGCAGCAGAAGAGCAGCCCCATTCTGATCCCCTTTGTTATCCCCCTGGCACAGATCAGGGAATGGGACAGTCTGTGCACAAAGCAGACAACTAGGGCCTGACAGTCTTCTGGGGCATTAATGGGACAACTCAATCATCAAAGTCAACTACTCACCAGAATAGAAACAAATAATAAAAGTAAACTGAAAACAGAAAGGCAGAGCAGGTGTGAGCAGCCACTGCAGATTTCCTGGCCCTATCCAGTGGGCCACAGCAAGGTTGAGCTCCACCACACTTGGAATCTACATTTTGTGTGTTTGCAGCCACCAGTGTCTGCGTTCCTTCTTACAGGCAACATTGGGGAAACAAACTATTCTGGGGAAAGTTTGTGAGAACTGTGAGTACCCTTTTGTGTTGAAACATTCCCCAGGAGCCTGGGTGGTGTGTGCCAGGTGCAGGTGTAATGGGTGCTGTGAGGCAGCTGCTGTCAGCAGAACCATGTCAGCTGCTGTCAGCAGAACCCCTTCAGCAGAACCATGTCAGCCACGTCTCCCAGCACAGACTCACCTGGGATTTGCTGGGAGGTGGCATTTTCACTCCAGATAAAATCAGCTCAGTTGTGGACACAGCAAAAAAAAGCCCACCCTAAAGAGCACAAGTGCTAAAGATCTGACATGTGTGCTCAAAGAGCAGAGAGATCTTCAGCACCACAGCAAAACCCCTCCAGATATCCAGCTGCCCATCCTCAGCCTCCAAACCAAAGGATAGCCTTTGAAACCTGGGTTGCCAGACTGGAATGGGGATCAGGAACACCAGCACTTTCATCTCATTTTTGATGGAGGAGCTTTGAGTTGATGTGGAAGCATTTGATCTGTCTGACCTTTAAGAGAATTAATTGCTGGCTTAGAATTTAAAGTTAATAATTTGCTTCTAGACAAGGTGCTCCAACAGCAAGGCAATGTTGGAGCAAGAGGAGGGCTGGGTTTGAAATGGGAAACACGTCTGCCAAGAGTGGAGTTATTTTGGATGCCTTTGGAGAAGAGCAAACTGGATTAAGGAAGGCAAAATAAAAGGAGTCATTCTCCTCCACTGTCAATTGATTTCTACAAGCCAATTCACTTTGAATCTTTTTAGGATCTGGAAACATTATGGCCCACTTTGAATCAAATAAATTATTCTGCTTTCCAAGCTGATCTCACATTATTTTCTGTTAGCAGAGGAAATTCTACAAATCTTGTAAGACATCCTGTTCTCATAAAATGCCCAGTCCAATTTTGTAAATTCAGGAGGTTTTGGCTAGGCCAGATAAGCTTTGAAGAAGCATTTGAATATTCACTCAAGCTGAACCCACACTCCAGACAGTGGTGTGAATAGTTTCCTGCATTTCTGAGCTTCTGATGCTTTGAAAAAATTGCACTGATTCTAGAAGAAAGAGGGCAGTGAGAAAAAAACCCAAACAAACAACCTGTTGCCCCTCTATAGTTAATATGTCAGATAAAGAGAAGCACGTATTGTTGTCCAAAGGCTGAGGGATGGGATAAATTCAGCATGGTAAATATCATCTCCCCAGTGGCATGCAAATAAGTGACTGTGAAACCTTCCCAGGTCCAGAGGTCTCTTGGGAAATAATAGTTACAGAGGCTGCTTTGGTGGTGATGGTTTAGGGTAAAAATTGTTTAATAATTACTGCCACTACTGCATATATAAGATGTATCTGCAACAAGAAAAAATGTGTCCCATTCATCCCCAGTGCTTATGCACTTCCCAGCACAGCAGCAAGGATCTGAGAGTATTGCTGCATGGGAAACTGCTGGAGGTAGCAGGGCTTGTTGGAGGTCACTCTCCCAGACAGGAGTTCTCTGTCCAGTCACTGAGTAGGACACACAAACCTCCCTGCAGTCACGCAGTGGGGAAGTCCCCTGCACATGACTCCAACAACAGTGAAAGTCCAGGTTTTCCTTTTGTTATAAAACCAATCCTTTGGCACCAAACATTTACTGTGCTGTCAGCACTCCAGTGTTAACAAGCTCTTGCCATTAGCCTGGTCCTCACAAGTCTGGGTGATGTGCTTGTCCTTAGCATCCCCTGTCCCTCTCTTAGCAAACAGAGTGGGTGCCTGAGGCAGAGCTGTAAGCAATAATTCCATATACTACAATGAACTTCAGGCAAACATGCTGAGGGCTGTAATGCTTCCTTTTGTCTGCACAAACCTGTTGATGCACCAAAAGTTCTCTTCCAAAATTGTTAGTCAGAGTTCTAAAAGTTTTTTAGTTTGCGGGAGTCTGGACATTTTCTAGCAGAAGTGAAAGCTCCTATGAAGTGAATTTAAATCTAATGATATGATGTAGATGTGCATCTTTCATGTGTACCTTTCTCAGAATCCTTGAGAAAAAATGTTAGAAGAAAATGCACTATAGAGAAGAAGAGTTTCCCAGGATCACTTCCTCTTCTGAAATAATAATCTCTTTTCTTCAGTCCAAATCAGCCTTCCAGAAGATATGGTCTAGTCTTGCCTGCCTTTCCAGAAATCTTGTGCCAGAGATTTTGCATCTCTGAATAACCCATGCCAACACCAGATCCCAGCTTTCATTGCTATCTATGCTTGTTGTTGTTTCACATTTTGAAGCAGGAGCTGGCAACCAGTACTTATGGACAATGACAGCCCTGATAACAAAATTAGACAGTAAAGGAAAGACAACATTACAAGCACATCACATGACTTTGATATCTCAATAGCAAACAGCTAAGGAAACACTGGAATTAAAGTTAGCTGTGGAATTTCAATTCTGTCCTCTGCTGTAAAACATCTTTTCATTATGTCTTGCTATTCATACTTTTCCCTGGTTATTGATTTCTAATGTACTTTTCTTCCCATGATATTCTGCTTTATAGTCAAGTTCTCAGAAATAATTAACTTCTACAGCATCATTCAAATGTGAATGAAATGAGTCCTTTTCACTCACCAGCTGTGAAGATTAATGGAAAGAACACATATTAATTTTGGTGTCTGGGCTGAGGCTGTGTATTTCACATATTAGATGTGGAAGGCAAAAATTCTGACTCCAAGCTCTGCAGTTTATTCCAGAGAACCAAGTCCCAGGTGAGAAAAGACTTGTCTGGGTTCCTCCTCTTTCCTCTGGCTTAATTTCCCCTGGTCTGCACAGCTACCACATCCTTCTGCCTCCTGCCACGGCCCTGCCTTGCACCCCACACTGCCCATCGCACCCACGGGCCATCCCCAGCCTTGTCCTTCTGCTTGTCTTGTTGGGAGGATTCCTGAGCCTCCACTCCCCCATCACCACCCACACATCTGGCTCTTGTCCCTTCTACATTTGAATCCAGGAATTTTTCTCCTCCACGTTGTCTCACCCCAGTGATCATCACCAAAAGTGCAAGAGAAAGACTCCTGGCTCTCCTTCCTCGGGTGCTTGGCCCTGCCATGGGCTGTGGAAGTCTGCAGCTGAAACTGCAAGGGAAGTCCTGCTTGAACTGTGGTTGGAACCTGCTCAGGGAGGCTGAAAACTACAGGAGTTCAATTGCTAAAATGAAAGGAGTCTCATAGTTATCCCCTGAGCATGTTCAAACTCAGCTTCTAAAAGGCATATAACATAGCCAGGTTTGGGCAGGTTTTCAGGAGGGCCAAGGGGATATCTCCGATGAAAGGAAACCCTCTCCAAGGAAGAGAGATGCCAGAACTTTTCAAAGGAAAGGTCACAATTGCTTTTTAACTTGGACAAAACATTGAATTTTTCCTTACGCTCATTATTGGAAACGGCTAAGTTTGTGGACATTTTCCAAAAACTTCAGCCTGAGGCAGATACCTGGCATGGAAAATTTCATTCCAAATGGTTATAGTTTGGCAACATTGTAAGTGCCTGAAAATAGGCTCTTACAGTCCAAAGGATCAAGCTTTCACTGCAGTGTGAAAGGCTGAGCCACTGGCCCTACCTGCAGTCACAGTCCAACATTTTGCCTCGTGGCTTTCCATCCTGTCCAGAAGGAAATTGCTGTGATTGACACTGAAGAAATTGGTTAGGATGAACATTTGGTAATACACCAAATGTTGTATGCTAGGAATTTCTAGCATGGAGGAGCTTCGGACAGCAACTCTTTTGAGTTCTGCAAGTCTGCAGGACTTGTCTACATTCATTCATACACTTCACATAAATGAGGTTTTCAGTTTCCTGACAAACATGTTAGCAACAGCTTATCCACACAGTCCTGATTTCCAGCTTGCTCCACTTGGTCTGTCCTTAACTCAGCCATCCATTTCCTTTTCTCACACCACCTCCACCACCTCTGCCTTCTCATGTACTGCAGTAATAAATGCACAGACACAGACAACACAGTAATGAATGCACAACACAGACAAGCAAAATTAGAGCAGCTGTGCTGATATCAGGGAGAAGCCATCAGCCCCTTCCCAGTGGATCCTTTCCTGAGTGTCAAGCACAGTCCCTGGCTTTTTGGCTGAATTTCTCCCACCGTGGCAGACGCATGGGCCATATTCTGCAGGCATAGACCAGTTCCTGGAACAGGCAGAGGGGCAATGAGTGGCTAATGAGCACCAGCCGAGTTACAGCTATTTCACATCTGCCCTATATGCTGACTCAGAACATGGTATCTTCCTTCCCCCATGGCCAGATTGCTGGCAGCTCAGAGTACCTCAGGACAAAGGAGCCATGGCAGAAATGTGCATGGCCATCCTCTGGTGCTTCGGATCAATTGATGCCAGTTTTTCACCAGGTAGGTGCACTGTTGTCCCTGGGCTGCACTGCACAGGTTCCCCTTGGAAGGATGTGAGCCCAGCACAGGGATGCTGTGGCAGGGCACACTGCCTGTGCAACAGCAGCTCTGTTTGTACAGGCCATGGATGGTTTCAGAGCCTGGATCCATTGATGATGGGAGTGTCCAGGTCTCCTGCGGCTCACAGAGTCTGCTGGGAGGTGAACACTTCCACAATGAAATCCTCTTTAGAACTGCTGATACTTTCATGAGTAACAGTACTCATCTGCATGAAAAGGTTTTCTTA
Source organism: Serinus canaria (assembly GCF_022539315.1). Taxonomy (NCBI): domain Eukaryota; kingdom Metazoa; phylum Chordata; class Aves; order Passeriformes; family Fringillidae; genus Serinus; species Serinus canaria. The sequence continues at coordinate 65,507,711 of NC_066343.1, read as the reverse complement.
TTGCCCAAGTTATTTAACACTTCCCCCCCCCTCTTGAATAGTGTTAGAGAAATATAAAAATCTGAATAGATAATATCTTATTTATTGTCAGCTTATTGGGACATCAGAGAGGAGCTGATGATAGTTTGCAGGTAGAGAAGAGGGGGCAGTATTTCTTTCTTTGTAGAAAGAGGTTTAGAGGTAATCACAGCAGCATCTGACTAAAACCAGAACTGATTGAAATCAGAAGAAAGGCGAGAAGCAAGATGAATAAAACACGAACGGGCTGAAAGTGTAGTAAAACACAACTTGTGCAGAAACACCGGCCTTTTATCTTACGCCTCGAGCGAAAACAAAATGTTTTCCAGTGGAAGGGCTAAGAGCCCGACGCTGTTTCGGGAAGGCTGGAGCAGGCTACCGGGATCAGGAGCATCCCCGGCAGCTAGAGGGCACCGCCGGCCGCGGTATGGGAGCGGAACACTGCAGGGGACTGGAGAAACAGCGAGGTAAATTTTGCTCAGAAGGTTCATCAGGAATAAAATCCCGGTGATACCTCAGAGCTCACCGACAGGTCTGTGTTTCCAGGCTTTGCTGAGTAATTTATCTCAGTGCTTTCCGAACCACACAAGTCTTTCTGGAAGAGTTAAAACGTTTAAAAAGAGCACCATTGTGAAAAATGTTTCAGTTTTACTTTTGTTTCCCCTGTGCTGCTATATATAAGGCCAAAAAATTGTTTTTGTCGGTTGGCTGGAGGAGGTTCAGGGCTGCTACACAATCAGAGCAACAGCACCAGGTGACCCTTTGGGCCATGTAGTTCCTGCCTTGGCCCTCTGAGGTGGTACAGTCACATTCCTCAGAACTGTGTGCAGTTTATTGCTGGTGATCATTTTAATACTGCTTTCCACCCAAGCAGCCTATTAATCCCTATGAGCTACAGACCTGAGGTCTGGGAGCTTTCCCAGGTCATGTCCTGACCCTGTCTGTGACATGACAGTTTATCTAACTACCTTCACAACAGTAAGTTCTGCTGGAGTGAGAAGAAAAGAGGAAATTTCTGTTCCATGTTGCATTTGCAATAACCAGAAAAGCACAGTTTGCTTTGCTTTTACATTCCCTACAAAACTCTTCAGCAATTTCTTCTGGTTACCTTCCCCCTGGTTCTCACTCATCCCCTGCATGCATTTCTGGTAGTGAGCTAAGCAGAATGATATCAGAGGAATGGCTCCATCCTTGTCTTCATCCATCCCCTGACTTGTCTCAGAGTGCTGTGTCTGTCAGGGAGGCCCCATGGGATGTTGGTCAGGGTCAGTAAGGTTTACTGGTGCCCTCAAGGCCTTGACAGCAGCTTTAAAGTGTCAACTGCTGCCAACAGATCTTAGCTGCAGCAAAATACCCACGTGGACAAATGGGAGTAAAAAAACCCACAAAGGCCAAACCCCCCTAAAACCCCCCAAACAAACCATAAACCACCAAACCATCCCACAAACCCCCCAAACAGCTTTGCTTCTGGGACTTACTCTGTTCCATTCTAACTTGACAAATTCCAGCCACAGCTCTAGTTGCAGAGCCAACTGATGTGTCACCCACCCTTGACTTTTAGAGAAAGGGGCAAAAAGTTAACAGTGAGCTGAATGAAGCCAAAATGAGACCCCAATGGTCTCTGAGTCACTATATATTAAATGTTGTGAAAAAAACCGTAACATTCTCCCTCTCCCATAGCTCCATGCCCTTGAAAAAAACCCCTGTGGTAGAAGCTACCTGCTCTGCAGGAGGGGTCCTGCTCTGCCAGTTGTCAGGCAATGATCCAAAATGCAAACCCACCCCTCCAAGTCCAGGGCTGTCACCCAAATGGAATACAATACAACTGAGCTCCAACAGAGGAAGAATCTGGATATAATCTGGTCCAATACCACACAAATAATGATTTCTTATTGTATTGGGTTTGCAGGGCGAGGTTTTGCTAACAGAGAGGCTAGAGGGGTGGCTGCCGTGAGAGGCTGCCAGAAGCTTCCCCTGAGCCAATGCCAGATGTATCCAAGATGGACCTGGCCAAGGCTGAGCCAGCTAGTGACATTGACAACACCTCTGGGATATCAGATTTAAGAAGGGGGAAGAAACTTGAACACAGAGAGGAACAGCTCTGCAGACACAGGGCCAGTGAAGGAGGAGGGGCAGGAGCTGCCCCAGGAGCCAGAGCAGAGATTCCCCTGCAGCCCCTGGAGCAGCCCTTGGTGAGGCAGCTGCAGCACAGGGAGGTCCAGGGGGGAGCAGAGATCACCTGCAGCCCCTGGAGGAGCCACACCAGAGCAGGTGGGTGTGCCTGAAGGAGGCTGTGACCCCGTGGGAAGCCTGTGCTGGAGCAGGCTCCTGGCAGGACCCGTGGGCTGTGGAGAGGAGCCCGTGCTGGAGCAGGTTTGCTGATAGGACTTGTGACCCTGTGGGGGCCCACACTGAGGCACCCTGCTCCTGAAGGACTGTCTCCTGTGGGAGGGAACACAGGATGGAACAGTTCATGGAGAGCTACAGTCTGTGGGAAGGACCCACATTGCAACTCAAGTTTGTGGAGGACTGACTTTGGTGGAAAATCCTCATATGTGCCCCAAACCCCCTCTGAACAAGCCCAAATTCATCAGTTGCAGGCTGCAGAAGCACCATGGGGGGCAATGCATCTGGAGGAACACAGCTCTGCTCAGGAGACCTGGAGAAGAAGCTTTGAAACTGTGACATTCCTTGCCAAGACTCTCTTGCTTTTCCCTGAGGCTTCCGGGCAAAATTAATAATGAGTGGTGAGCCAGAAAACAATGTCATTTTCAAAAGAAAAAACATACTAAGCAGTTTAATCTCAAAAGGAGATGGTAAAATGCCTCTGCAGTGGGATCTTTTACTCCTGATGTTTTTCTTGCTGTGCTACCTCACATTTGGAGGTAGCCACAGCAAGTAAACACTGCCTGTTCTCTGGATTTCACACCACAGTAAGCCATGGTGTGAAATCCAGAGAGCAGAGAGTGTTTTTACATGTTTGTTGCTCCTACTCTTGCTGCACATGTGACCGGTTCCCCTCACCAACTTGCTCTGTCTTTCCACCCTGACCCTTCCCTCTCAACACAACTAACTTCCTTTCTGTCTCAGAAACATTTTCCTCAGTGTCTCTGCAGTTTACCACAGCTCATTTTTCTCCCATGTCTGTCCTCCAACTCAACCATTCTTCATGGAAGGACAAGAAACTCTCCTGCACATGCTAAAAAACATCCTTTAACTAGGCTAAAATCCTTTCCCGATCCTGTCTGTATCCAAGCTCCAACCCTTGGCTCAGCAGGCCATCCTGCAGGGCTCCTGTATCCCTGCCCCTGGCTGCAGCCCCTGCCAGGACTGACCCCACAGCCTCTTGTCCTACCAGCCCCAGGTGGTGGCACATGCCATGCAGTGACGTCCTTAGCCCAGAATGACATCCAGTGGCTTGAGCTGGAAACCAGAACACAGCTTCTTACCAGAAACCCTGTGTGTCATGCACCTATTACATACTTAAATCGTAGGAAATTTTTATCACTGTTGGTTGATGCACAAGAAAACTGTTCATTTTAAAGCACCCAGGAGATGTGGTACAGGCAGTTTTGCATGAGAATGTGAATAAGCAATTTTTGGAACAACACAAGTAGCAGCTCTTTCCTCATCCTGCACCTTGACTCGTTACTTAAAATTGCTTGTTAGAAACTTCTGTTTCTGCAAACAAGCTCTTGTAGTGATAATCTCTTTAGAGAAATACTTAAACCCTGGACTCCTTGGTCACTCTGTTAACTAGGCCAGAGAGACACTGAACAAATTCCCCTCAAGAAGGGGAACTTCCCGCTGCTGGCAGTGGCTCAAGCATTTACTACAAGGGGAAAAGGGTGCACATCTGTGCCGTGCTGGGGGCAGCAAGGACCACAGCCAAACCCAAATCTACGTGCTCAGCCCTCCAACGTTGCAGCTGTGCCTCGCTTCGATGACACAACACTCTCCAAGCACAGCAGTGGGATGGTGAAACTTGCCACAGCAGCCCTTAAGCACTCCAAGCTCCAAGGCTCACTGTTTTTCTCCAACAATTGTTGAAATACCTCCAAATTTAATATAAGAAGTGATGTTGCATCAGTTTAGACAAATTGCTTTTAGCGTAAATGTTCATTTTTGCATTTAGCATTTACACTGGTTTGGAATACATGTTTTTGTTTGGTTTTTCTTGTTTTAAAGTGTGGGCCCAGGGTGAAAAATAGCTTTCGTTGGTTACTGAATGAAAAATCTCTTAACATCAAGGGGTTTCCAATACATGTAGGTCGGGGTTAACATTGTGTAATTCTAAACTAGGCTACTTAATGACTATGATATGCAAAGAATTTGTGTTTCCAAATCAATCCAAGCCAAAGGTTCTCCTTAGCAGCATCATAAAATCACTGTGACGTCCCTCAGAGAAGAAAAGTGATAAATGTGCACATGTACTTTATTAGTTATAAATCTTTGCCTCTCACTATGATTTTCTTTTTTCACACTGACTGGGAAGAAAGGCAAGGTCTCTCTTTGTCCAATCATCCTGTACAGAAATGGCACCATGCTGAGGCCATGGCAACAAAACTCTGAATTTGTCTTTGGTATTGACGAAACCATGTCTATTGCATTTAACAGTGACCAGCCTGAGGAAAAACACACAGATGTTTAACATCCAATTCTTCTTTACCATGCCATTCTGACAACTCCATTAAATATTCTTCTGTTTTGATTTTTGGGTTTTTTTTGTGTGTGTGTTTAGGTTTGGTTTTTTGCTTTGTTTTGCTTGTCATGTTTTTTTGTAGATAAGCCATTTTCTATTTGCTCAAATGACATTTTGCCTCTTGGTCTTTTCCAAGATGCCACCAGATGCCAACACTCAACAAAACAAGTCCTCTCTCCTGAGTAGTAATCCACCACATTCACTGGCATGCTCACCTTTCCCTTCACCTTCTTAATCCTGACCAAAGAGCCAAAAGGGAGAGCAAGGAGAGAAAATGGCTATGAATCTGCTCTGCTTGTCCCAGGCACTGTGAGGTGCAGGAGCTGTGGTTGGATGGTGGCAAGGTGACCAGCATCACAGAGGATGGAGCTGTAATGAGGAAACACTCAAGCATGGCTGGCTATGGGCACTAAAATTCCAGAACTGACTTTGGAGGTCTCAGCACCCCTGGACAGAACCACAAGATGCAGAATGACTGGCCAGCATTTTTCTGTAGAAAAGTCATCAGTGAAACCTTGCTGTGAGGCCTCCTCTGCGTGCTTTTTTTTTTTTTTTCTTTTTTTTTTTTTTTGTGAATATATTGCACAAATGTATTTTTCACAGTTTTCTCTACAAAAGCAAGAAAACCTGTGCATTGGAGGAAAATTGATAGACTGAAACCAACAAGAATTTTATAAGCCTGTTGAAGAGATGTTGGCCTAATTCAAAAGCCATGGATAAGGATCTGTGGAGAAGGGAAAGACCACTGTTTTGCTGGTTTGGTGGGTTTTGGTGTGGTTTTTTTCCTTGTTTTGTTCTGGGGGTTTTTTTGTTTGTTTGTTTTTTGTTTTTTTGTTTTTTATTCTTAACATAAATGGGGGTTGAACAAAAGCATTTAGTAGCATTTCTAAGCAATTGTTTCTAAGATGAATCTGTGGTTTTCTGTTAATGTGCTTTTCTGTTGTACTTTTCCTCATTTTGAACCTGAAAGTTTGTTTGGCAGTAATCACTGCTGCACTCAGTTTCCTTGGCAGTGAAGAGGAATAGCTAAACACATTTCTCAGGCTAACACAAGGCTGGGAAAGAAATGGGAATATGGTAGGATATTAGCTATAGCTCCATAGGTAAATGTTCACTGGCTGCAGATACTGCTCTGGACTTCAATCATCTGCTCAGAGCTATTGGTACAACCGGATTTGAAGCCAGAGGAACAGGACGAGTTACACAAAACTTTACACTTCCACTTTAAAAGAATTAAAGTTGCCCTCCATTTTCAAAGTGGAACTCTTTTCATGCCATCTGCAGAGGGTCAGTCTGTTGGGGTACCTCAGGGCAGCTCTGGGCAGGCTGCACAGCACCTGTGGCTGCAAGACAAGGAAAGCAGGGAAAGGAGGCATGAGTGTGGAATAGAGACTAAAATGTTTTCAAGCTGGATGGTTAAGGCAGACGTGTTGCACCTGGAGAAGAGAAACTTCTCAAGGAGAAGCATGTTGCAGGCAGCTTGCTGGGAGATTTCTAGGAATTGCACAGAAATATCAATGACCATGTAAAAGGAACTGGTATCAGGACAGTCCGTGGAGGAAAGAAGGGCTTTTCCATTCAAGTCACTGAGGTATTTCAGAATCAAAGGAAGATTAGTCACACAGTCTGTACATTCCAGGAAAAAAAGAGCAAATTGCCTGGGACAGAAACTCTTCCTCTGCTCCTCACCTCTGCTAAAGCATAAAGTGACTTTTGTTTTCCCTTCAGGAGGGAGAATTTCAGAGCTCCTAACAGAAGCAAAGCTTACTGCAGTATTTGGATTATATCACTGTACATCATGAAACTTTCTATTATTTCTATTTCTATTATTTTACTTAAAACAATGACAGCCCAAGGCTTTCATTGAAATAGACACCATATTGTTGGCAAAAGTTTATTTTATGCTCTCAAAATATATTTTGAATGCTTAGGTTTGTGTTTTTGTTTACTTTCAGTGAAATGCATTTTGACTGTTTTGCTGGCTTACAGTAGCCAGTCAGACTGCTACCCAGAGACCATAGGTCAGTCTTCTTTAAAGGCTTCAAAATGCTTGTGGAAGAAATTATTTTCCTTTAGAGACCATACCTTATTTTATCCTCCCACTAAAAAGTAATTCTCTTTTAAAGGATGATGTGTCTTGGCACTCTGGATATAAAAAAGGTATAATTGTGTATAGAAAGGCATAATTGTGTATAAGAAAGGTATAAATGATGCAGTTTGTGACCCTTCCTTCCCCTCTGGACCTGCTGTGGCACTGTGGGGTCTTGTTCTCATCCCACTGTGTCCATGGTCACCGAGAGTTTGCAACACCAATACCCAATGCAATGACAAAAGTGAAAGGCAGAAATGTGAAAGTAGTGTAAATAATTGCCAATAACTTATTTTTTACATGGAGAACTCCAAAAGAGATATATTATCTCTTGCTGGAAAATGCTGGCTTCAAAAGCAAAGAAAAGGGCTGCTTTCCTTCATACAGAAAATTCTTTCCCTTAGATGGAAGGGATAAACCCCTGTGTAGTAAATAAACTGCCTGCCTAATTCAGATCCCTACCTCTCCCAGGTGGATTGGAAGTATTTTTTCTGCTTAGCTAGATCTTGGGCTTTGATCTTCCAGTGGCATGAGAGAAGCAAAGTCCATGAGGAACAGAAAAAGATTCATGAGGTGCCATGGGGTCAAGTCAGTCTCCCTCTGCTAATTACTGGTACTTACTTGGATTAGGAAAGAAATCAGAAGGTGAGAGAGCCTTCCAGGAATGGCGGCCCCAGCAGGACAGTGAGCGCACTTGTTGGGAGAGGCTGACTCTGACCTTTAGGCACGATGTGTGGACCAGCAGGGTGATTTTGAAGACAATGTCCTGTTCCCACTTCCCAGGGTTTGTTTTGCATCCTGGAGCAGTGTCAGGGTGTATGAACCGAGCTCTCTTTTTGGTGCTACAAGGAAGTACATCAGGAGAGCTGGAGGCACAAGTGGGCTTTTGGTCCTGGGGACCAGACCAGAGCTAGACCTGGAAAGACAAGACTCCCAGAAGGGTGCACAGGGCACCCAGTACAGATATGGCCAGTGTGAACTTCTCTCTTTAGCTATTATTATTCCCTGCACTCAAAACCACAGCTGTCATAGGGACCTGGAGACTGGAGGATGACTCAGAGCTGAGCCTGCCAGGAGAGCAGTCTTGGAGGCTGCTGTCCCTCTGGGAGAGATGTGGATGGGGCTAGAGAGAGCCTGGCATGTGGCTATGGTTTGACTTCTTTACAAAACATGTTGCTGGTGGATTCTGAGTAAGCTCATGGCCTTGGTGATCCCATTTGCAGAGAGCAATGGCTAATTAAAGATCTTTTCCTTTCCCTTGACTATTTTTTAATGGTCTAGCTATGGTCTAGGGACATAGAAATGAGATGTAGAAGGTCTTTAAATAGCCACTGATTTGACAGACTGACAGGCCTCAATCTCTCCATGAACATGTTTGTGCTCTCTTTGCCAGAAAAGTAGGTCCTCCCTCCCTCCCTGGTGAAAATGAATTCATGAACTTCTAACCTTTTGAACAATCACCAGCTGAGAGGGACGAACTTAATCCATTTCACATCTTTTCAAAGACTGTGTTTAGCAGAAGACAGCAAACTTGAGAGAGGGGAGCTATAAGAGCAGCAGGAATTCCTAACTGTTCTACCAAGAGAGGAGAAATTTCACTAAGTATAGTGAATTTGTGAATACCTCACTAAGTATAGTGAATTCACAAAGTATAGTGAATTTCACTACGTATAATGAATTTGTCAGTATTTGTACATTTCAAGAGCTTCCACATTTCTACTTCACAATGTGGAAATCAGATTTTCACAAAGGAACTTATTACCCATATTAAGATGCCTAAAAAATTACACACAGTACCCAAAAGGGTCCCATTTACATGTGAAGAAAGCCCTTTTCTTGTTCTAAACAGAGAAAAAGTATCTGCTGTATTTCTACACAACTCATGCTAGTGTGGAGGGCAGTGATGTTCATGGTACCTAGAAAATACTTTCAAGAGTTTGGATTATGTCCAAAGCACTTAGAAGAGAATTATAACATCTCAAAAAAGGGCCATAAAACTTTATGTGACAGCTTCACAGATGGTTAGAGAACCACAAAAACACTCAACTTTTCTGCTTGGATATGCTTTCACTGAAAATTCCCCTTGGAAGTTTTGTTGCTTAATTTTGGCAAAGATTAATTTTATGTCTTTCAGTTTGTCCTCAGAGAAAAGAAATGACGGAGAAGCAATATTTTCATTAAAATTATTATTAATTATTAGTTCTCACACTTTATTGCACATTTCTGATCTCTTTCATAACACTTTACTGGCTAATGGAAAATTTGTTGTGTAGAAAATAATGATTAGGATAAATAAAACCAAATCTGAAATCAAACATTTAAACTCAAGTTCATGGCTAATTTTGATTTGAGAAGGAAGAGTGATACCTATAAATCAGTGAGTTTTATGACATATTACACACAGAGATTAACAACAACTGATGGGAATCAGTTAAACATATCAACCTTTCAATATTTTGGGGTATATGTACAGGAGAAGATTTTGTGCTTATGGAGGAACCTGATATCCCATGTAGTAGCCAACTCATGCATAATTCTGTAGCATCACATGCATAAATGTTCTCAGCATATTTTTCTTTGGTTTTAAATTAAACTTCAACCTACAAATAATTTCTGCCAGGATCACATCCTGCTTTTCAGTCATAGCTGTGGCAGACATGCACAGAGAATACGCAAGGAATTAATGTTACAGTAAATCCTTTGCTGGGTTTCTGTGGCTGCTTCCTCTCCACAAGGATTTGTGTGCAATTGTTTGGTGTGCAATTTGTGTGCTCCCTGTTTTGTGTGCAGGGATGTCCTTTCTTGATTTAGGCATAAAACTACCAAATAAACAACACTTCCATTTGTTTCTGCTTTCTTTCGTAATAGTACATTCTGTAAGCTGTATCTTTTGTTGGGACATCCAGAAAATCGTGTCAGTAAATAGTAGTCAGCAGGGAAAATACTGATGCTATGATACCAAACAGAAACTGTAGTGCAGTCCAAGAGCTGCTTGAAAACTTCCTGGCAAGTTATTATGATTTGGACTTTTGATACTACCACGAACATCACATCATTTAGCAAATGGTAGAACTGCACACTGACAAAAATATTTATGGTTCTCTCAGGAAGGCTGCAATCAAGAATTTATTGCTCTTGCTGAAATACCGAGGCTTAGTATTTGAGAATCCCTCCTTACTTAGAAATCAGCAAGTTTGGTGCCATGTTTATTGTTTGAAAAGTTTACTATGAACTTAAAATGGGTGAATATTTAGACGAGTTCTGAAATAAATAACTCAGATTTAACCAGCCAAGTACACACGAAGAAATTCTTATTCAGAAACAGAAATTTTCTGCAAATGAACAATTACTCTAAAACAGTGCAAATTAGTTATTTCTTCCCAGAAAGCCTGAAATTCCAAAAGAATGCACAGCTAATGTTTTTTTCTTTTTGCACCCATTGTCTCTATGGGATATTTTTTCTGCTTGGGAGTTCCTATTCAGGCAGCAATGCAAAAAAACAAACAAACAAAAAACAAAACAAAACCCACAAACAAATAAACAAAAAAACCCAAACAAAAAAAACCCCAAACCAAAACCAAAACAAAAAAACCCAACCAACCAAAAAACCCCAAAAACCAAATCCAAACCAAACCAAAATAAAAAAAACCTCAAAAAACCCCAAACCCACAAAAAACCCCAAACAAACCAAAAACCACCCCCCTCCCCCTATTTTCTTGGGAGAAGTAACCAGAGGAGGTGCTGCTAGTCAGAGACTATACTGTTTGCAACCTATATTTCAACTTCTCTAGGCTGTTGGACCCTTCAAATGAAATTTTCTATATAGGGCATAATATTTATGGTTATGATACTTTAAAATGAACATGAAGCTTGTTTAACAAAAGAGGAATACAGTCTTCCTGTGTTTAAAGAAGACATCCAATCCTTGGCAGCAGCTGCAACAGTAGGTTTTCTCTCATGATCCCTACTGACATCCTTCAGATTCAAAACCAAAACACTGGAATCAGAGAAATGGTAAAAGCCTGAGCTTGGCTTGAACAGTTCAACATGCACTCAAAGGAAAATTTCTTCTCAAGCAGGATGTGAAGAAGGGGATGAACTCCCCAGCTAAAGATTATGATTCTCCTAAGAGTCCTTTAAGCTGTCAGAAATTCTGGGAAAGTATTAGCTTTTCCAAACATCAGAGTGATCAGGAACCTCTCTTTCTCCAAGAGTTTCCCTACACTTCTCCTGACCAGCTCTCCACAGCCACTCAGGGAGCTGGTGTGGTAATGGAGTCCACCCAGCTGGCTCAGAGTCAGAGAAATCAGATAAATTGATACTTCTTTCTTCAGATTCCACAAGGGATTTCCCCAGTTTCAAAAGAAATACATATGTATTCTTGACGGGAAAAAAGTAGCTTTTTAGAATAAAGAAAAGATGAAATTCCAGCCTTTCCCCACAAACCCAGAACCTGTTTGTGCAGCAAATCCAATGTGAGCAATACTCTCTCCCCTATTTTGTAACATTATTGTACTGATCTCCTTAGATGAAATTACATTACTTGAACTTATACAATGAGAAAATGTTCAGCTACACTGGTAAACAGAAGTACTCCACAGCCTTGAGCAGAAATAGTTATATGATATTATCTTTGTATTCCTAACATTAGCCTTAGAACAGGATTTCCTTAGAGGAGCCCTAAAGGCTATTTTTAATTATTTAATAATAGCAATGTTGAGATTTTAATAAATTGCCATAATATTTTTTTAATCATTTGAGCTTTTTCTTTATTCTAAGAGATCTGAATATGAAATTGTATCTGATTTTGCTGTACTTGAGATGAATTTTACTTGAAATTCCTTGTATCCTTTGGCAAATTTCACCATCACATTTACCAGTTAAGCATGTTAGTAGTCAGGATAATTGACTTTATGATTGGTCTACTTCAGTTCTTTCATAAATATGTCAATTTAATTTTGGGCTCTAAGCAACTGACTACTATTTACTGTCTCCATTGAAGACTCTGATATTGCTGGCTGGTAGCTCTTGCCAAAATAAAAATACTAGACCTGTACATAATCAAATATTTTTCAACATATTATTCAATTGTTTCCCCTTGTTCATGTGCATAACTCAGTATACATTTTACTGGCTTTGTTGGAATCAGTAAGCCATCCAGTTAAAAGTAAACAAATCCTTTGGCAGTCCTCAAATGTATGAAAGGGCAAAGAGAGAATGCAAATTTTGTTTTGTGGTAATTATTGATACCTCCGTTGTTTACCTAAGGTTTCCATCATAGCTGAGGGGATATTATTTGAATCAGTAAAATTTTCACTGATTATGAACACTGAAATTTTGGTTCAGCAGTTTGAATCACATTAAGTATGCTCAATAGCTTTGTGAAATATTCTGTTGCTCCTAGATAGGCTGTCCCAGTAGAGATTTTTCTCTAAAGACCTCATAGTCATAGGAGAGAAGTGTGTGCCTGGGTGAGAAGATTAGGAAAGCACTGCCTGGTTTGTGTCAGCACCTGCTGATCCACAGGGACTGTAGGGTATTCCTGCAGATTCAGAGCAATGTAATCCTTTCCTGGTGTGTAGATGGCACTTTGCTGGCAGCTGCCCTAACCCTGTGATGTGCTCTTTGTTTAAAGGCTGTGATAAATCTGTAGGAAAGAGGTTTTTGTGCTGTTCTTGTGAGCCAGTGAAGGCTTTCTGAAGATAAGGAAAGCCTCATATCTCTCTCAAGGAAGGTACCAAGGCTATCACCACAACAACGTGAATAAAGAGAGAAAGATAAAAGATACGGACTTTCTGTTGGCTCACAGAGTGGCGTGGCTCTTTTCACATATTGAGAGTTTTTTTCCTTTTTAATGACCAATGGACAGTGTACGTGTTTGTTAAGCAAATGAAAATATCCTGTAAAACTATAAAGACAACATGATGCTTTAATAACTAGCCTTATACAGCTTTCTGATCTGAGTCCTGGTGCTTGCGCCATGTCATGCTCTACACCGACAATAATCTGTTTGTACTGGTAGGTTAAAGCCTTTGACAAAACATTTTAAAAACATTTAAGGAGAGCCTCTGCTTCTCTCTTTTGCACAATGTTGCTGCTTACCCCAGGAGTTTCCAGAAAGTCAGGCCCCTGCACATATAGTGCCTATGTTTATGAAATAAAGCAAGGGGGAAAAAGCCCTGAAGAGAGCCCTCAAATGCCCTCTTTTGAAAGGCACTGAAAGGCTCTGTCTGCCATCTCATCATCCACCTTCTCCCTGCTGCAGCCTGCTGGAGGGCATGCCCTCAACATGATAATGAAACATATTCAGCTCAAAATGACCTGCCCTGGTTTCCTGCCTGCTCCTCTGCCAGGAACTTTCTGCTCATGGGAGTAGAGGTCACCCACCCCATGACCCCCAGGACAGGGTAGAACAAGGAGGATCATTCTCCCACTCCATGGGCTGACTCACGTTTCTCAAAGACCAGGATGCAAAGTGATTTACATTCCTAAGCAGCAAGCATGTTTCTTGAAACCAGGATGTCGGCTTCTAGCTTGGGAGTAATTTTAAGAAAAGGCCAAATTTGCACAGCTTCTGAGAAAGGAAGAAGCAGTTCACTGGAACAGTGTGAGTGCAGACATTGCTCATTCCCAAGTGTCTTGCACAGTGGCTGGAAGCAGACCTGTGACAGGAGTGAGCACAACCCAGCTGTAAAAATCATGCTCTTTGACTATGTGTGCTCTGACAGGAAATTATTGTATTTTAGGGGTTAAATCTGCCCAGATGATATAATCAAGTAGCTGTGCTATTTTCTAGACATTCTGGTCCCTTGTTCAGTGTTTATATCGGTTGCCAGGTTCTTTGAAGATGGTCTATTTGGCTTGCAACCTATGTGCCATGTTCGGGGCAGAGGACACATCTTATAAAACGTGTACTTAACACATCTACTACTTCACCCCAAAAAGATTAAACACATTGATATTTAAATATAAATGCAATGAAGAGGTGCCATTTCTCATACACATTATTTCAGGATCTGTTGTGAACAGAACCATTTTCCTGCCAAAAGCTTCAGCTCCAGTATTATCTAACGAGTCAATCTCTTCCATTTCTCCCTCAAATGTTCTTCCCTCAAAGATGTTAAACAAGATCAACACTTTCACTGATCACATTTTCAGATTTTTAGAAATTTTGAATGTAGCTGCATTCTAGAGTATTCTGTCTTCCTGTTGTTGATCAGAATCCAATTCTTCACTGAGCAGCCTGTGAAAGCTTAATCTGCTCTCTCAGTGCTACCACATCTCGATAGCGCAGATCCTCTAATGATTACTTAAATTTCTGTGATTGATGGAACTTTACACAAGATTTACAGGTTGGGGATTTTTAGCAGCAGTCATGAAACTACAATTTTGGTTTGGTTTTATGTGTGCTGACCTCACTGCTTGATTATTCTTGCCACAAAATACTCCAGAAGTTGTTCAAGCCATTTTCTAAACATCCTTTCAACTGCAAGTCCTTACCAAAGCTTTAATTGCTCAAGCACAGATTCTTCTACAACTTTAAAACATAAAAATTAGCAAGGGTAATTTTGTTTGAGTTCAGGCATTGTTCTGCATTTCTTACAGTTTTTTTCTTTTCCAAATAGTGAGTTAAATGAAATGGCAAACTGGGCCCTGAGCTGACAGGAATCTTTCCTGTTTGCCCACAGGCAATGGATTCTACCCAATAATAAGTAGCCTGCTGGGAGAAAAAATGTGATTTATTTCCAGGATCATGCTATGATAGTGATACAATAACTGAAATTCACACATTTTGCTGCCTGTGTCGTTTACGTCCTTATAAAAAGTTTAATTCTATTTTTCCCACAAAAAGAACTCTTCCAGTATGCAAAACACTATAGAAGTTTAACTTATTTATATAATTTCTTATCCAGGAGCTTACTCACTGCCCAAAAAGCTGTGTTGGAAATATGATGGATACCATGGCATACCTCGTGCAGCCCAGATCATGTGCAACATGAGAGCCTCTAAAAAATGCAAACCTGGCGGTAAGTCTTTGGATTAATTCAGGCTTTACTGATTCAACTGCTTGACCTCAGTGTGCAATGACTTCTGTTTCAGTATCCTTATAAACAGCTTGCTTAGTGTGTTTTACACCCCTTAGGAGATGAAAAAAAAAAGCCATCAGACATATGTTAAAACCTAGGACTTATAACTGAAATCTTACAAGCTTCACAGAGGTCTGCCTTTTCCAGATTTGAGCCTAGAAGCTGATTTGTAAAGGTGTTGGGTTAATAACATGTTCTCCATGTGTTTTTTCAAGGAAAGAACGATAGGATGCTACTAGAGGCAAGGTAGTATTATAAATAAGTAAGGTAAGAAAACAAATTCTTACACTGAATAATCAAGAATACTTACATTTTTAAATTCGAGTGTAATTTCATGAACACTTAGCTGTTTCTTTGTGTAACACAGTGCCATCCTCTTCAAAGTGAAAGTTCATATGCATGGCCATCAGGAAAGGTTTGTCTCTTGTAAAGGAGGCATGCAAGGGGCCAGTGAGCAAGAAACCAATATCTGTGCTGCAGGCAACAAGGAAAAGAGGAAATCTGATCTAACCCATCTCTGCAGCTCCTCTACCAGCTGCACTGTGCCAGTGCTGTCAGTGAAACCTGCGAGCTGTACCTCTCGCTGTACCTCTCACTGTGCCTGTGTATTTGCTGTGTGTCTGATTCCTCTACATTTGTTCTAGTCTTTTGCGTGTACATTTCAGAAATCAAGGGCACTGTGTATGCTGGTAAGGTATTAGGTGTGCAGGCTCTCTAGATTATCATCTGACTTCATCTCTCCCAAAAAAATATGCATTTTTAGTTACTTCTTATGGCACAGTAATGATTTCTGTGTCTTAGACACCCCTTAGTCTGTCAATAAACCCAAGGTCAGCAACAGTGGGATGTTAGCTCACAGTTATGTAGGACAAATGCTTGGTATACCAGTGTTTTGAATTTATAAAAGTCATACTTAAACCCAGCTAGCTGAACAAATTAAATCCAGAACTTACTCCAAATAAATGATAACAATAACTGACTTCTCTCCATAGTGTAATGTCTGTTGCAGATTTTAGTTTATACCATTGTTGATGTCAAAACCACATAAAAATATTAGACTAAAAGTCTGAAACTAATTAAGATGTAGGTCAAGAGTTGATATTTCATATCTTCATTACTGTTGCTATTTGAACTTACATCATAACTGAAGCTTTTTGTACAAAGTCCTTTACTACTTTATGCATCTGTTAAAAGATTTAGAATGGAAAAATCCAAGGTGTGTCTTGTGTGGAAAAGCCCAATAATAAATTCCTGCTGCTTCAGCACATTGTTTGAACAAATATATTGAGTGGAAAGACTGGCTGAAGATTTAACATGGTACTTAAATTCTTACCACCATTATTTTCTGAACTTTCAAATAAAAGCTGTGCAATATGTATGGATGGATTTTGAAATATCTGTTGTTGGTTCAGGTGTTCAAATTAAGCTTTCCCTTCAATCAAAGCTTGGCACTTAATCCAATCTTCCAAATGTGAACTAAAAGAGATTTTTCTCTCATTTTCATAGAAGTATGTGTATATACATATATAGTCACACCACAAAACACTTTACATAATGCAAATATAACTTAACTTTGCTCTAGGGCATCTTCCATTCTGTAGCAAGAGTTATTTTATCATTAGAAAAGTGTGGTGAAAACTGTTACACAGCCAAAATCCTGAAATGATGTGTGTATTCCCACACATCACAAAATTGTGACTTTCAAAATTATTTTCTTTAAGAACTTCCCTTGCACATAAAAGAATTTCAAATAAAGATGGATAAGGTAAGTCCCAACAAGGTGACCACAGGGCCTAGAAAGGAGGAGAGAGTGTTAGACTGCAAGAAAAGGGTAGTTTTGAAGAATTTCTTGAATGTTGTGAGCACTGATTCAGTTCAAGGTCTGGTTCTTGATGTGATACTGCCATTGTCTCTTCTAGGGGAGGCTTTGCAGTTTGTTGTTTCCACAGATAAGTAATTCCCATCCAAAAAAACACAGTCTGTTTTTTTGCAAGTATGAAATTTAAACAGAGAGGTCGGAATGGCTTAGCGGTCTCTAACTTGCAGCTTGGAAGGAAAATGTTTTTCTGTTCCCTCTTGTTTTAAATATTTCAACTTATTACTTTTCTACAGTGGGATGAAAATAAGACCATTTGAAGTGGTTTTGAGTGAAAGAGAAAGAAGAAAATACCCCGTTCCATACCTGTTCCATGCTGCAGCTTACAAGGCCTCTTGCCTGTTGGGTGCTTCTTCTCCTTTGGACAAAGGCATGTCTGGAGAAGAGCAACTACATTTTCAAGAGAGGAAATGGAGGAAATTGTTCCCCTTCGCGTCTGCTGGACAGGAAGTTCCAAACTGAGGGACAGTTCTTTGGGTATTTACCTTGTCCCAGTACCTAGTGGAATCTAGAGATACAAGTGAGCATCTCCCACTTAGAAATAAGTGGTCTCTGGTCCTCTGCTTCCAGCAGGTCTTCAGAGATACTGTCTGTGTGGAGAAAATATGTAATTCTTATAATATGAATTTAACATTTAGTATTCAACTGATATCAGCCTGCTCAATATGTAGTGACCTTCTCACAAGCCCAACATACTGAAAATGGTCTTTTTTTTCCTGTAAATTGTTATTTGAATAATTTGGCCCCTATTTCATTGTTTGAATAATTTGGCCCATTTCAGTTTTGTCTCTTGAAAAAAAAGAACAAAGACAATAATTCTTCTTATCTACAGAGACGTTATTATGGAGGTAGTTCTGATTTCCAAAGGGGACAGGAGTAGGCAAAATCTAGATTTCATAAGTCAAACAGAGGAGGCAAAAGCAAGCTTGGCTGAACAGTCCTTCTCTTGGAATTAAGGTGAAAAAGGAAGGTTTATGGAAAGAGGAAGCATCACAGAGGAGAACACAGAAAGGCTGCTTGCTGCTGTAGGGAGAAAATTCATGCAGCCAAAGCTCAGTTTGAAGTGAAGTTGACCAGAACTGTGGGGGAAAATAAAAGGTTTTGCTATCCAAATACAGATAGCAAAAGGCTGTGATGAAATGACATAAGCCCTTTACAAGATGAGGGTGGTCACCTCACCAAGGGGGGCACAAAACAAGGTGTGTTACAGTCTTTTGCATCCATCTTCCCCATGAAAGACAGACTGAGAGGGTCTTAGTAGCCTGGGAGAATGATCAACTCCCCTTTGACTCTGAACACATGTGGGAACTGCTGCTCCATCTGGATCCCTACAAATCTGTCGAGGGATTCATCAGAGAATGCCCAGAAAGCTGGCTGGTGTCATTGCAAAGCCCCTCTGGATGATTTTTGAGCAGCCTTGGGAATCTGGAGAGGTCCTGATTTGCAAGAATGGCGAGGAGGGCCCTACAGGGAGGAAACTACAGTCTTGTCAGTCTCATAGCCTTGTAAAATCAGAGAAAAGATTCTTCTGGAAGGTATTGAAAAACACCTGGAGGAGGATGCAGTTATTGATCACAGCCAGTGAGACTTCGTAAGTAGAAGGTTGTGCTTATCAAACCTGATTTCCTTCTTATTCAGTGGGTAACCCAGTGAATTGGTCTAGGAATTCCATTTAATGTCATATTTTTACATTTCAGCAAAGCTTTTGATACTGTCTCTTAGAGGATCCTTCTGGACAAAATGCCCAGTTCAACGCTGCATAAACACATCTTGTGATAGCTGAGCACCCGGCTCACAGGTGGGGCACAAAGGGTTACAGTGACTGGTGTGATATCAGGCTGCTGACCTGTCACTAGTGGGGTTCCACTAGTATTTGTGGATTATTTCTAACTCAGCATATTCTATTATTATATAAATTTAATTATCCCAGTTCTCAGAAAGAGTTTCTTAGATTTGGCCTGGGAAAACAGTTCCTCTCTTCAGACATAAAGGTAAGTTTTGCAAAATTTGACATAGGTAAAGTACGATGGAACAAACTCTTCTATATAGTGAGAAGATGTTGGCAAAATGTGTATTGTAATACACATTGACTGTCAGGCACTGCTCTGAAATAAGTCAAGCCATTATGGCTGAGTAGCAAAGGTTGTGTGATCAATCCTACTGCCTGTTGTTATCCTCATAAGGAGCAGTGAAGATGAGATGAGACCTTCTGTAAAGGTTTCTTGCTGAGAAGGCAAAGACAAATGTTCAAAAAATTCCTGTGCAGAGAGGCTCTTCATGGGCTGAGCAGGGCAGAGGGGCTGTTTGGAGGTTGGCTACAGCCCTGCCATATCCTGTGGGATCTCAGCGTTAACAGTGGGAGCAATGTCTCCTCTGCTTCCTCCTAAATCCAGGCAAGAAGGACATTTTGAGCTAGAGGATTGAACTACAACCACTTCATCTAATGGGAGCTGAGCATGAGCACCAGGAAGAGCTCATGTCAGCACCCTGGGGACCTGTGAAGACAAGGAGGGGCAGAGAAGGCAAAGGGAAGCAGAGAGGCACTGTTGGTAAAGCAACAACTTTTATTAGCATTATAATTTGTCTACATCAAATCCTAAATGGGTCTGTAATTCTCATAATCTAACCTGGCCCCTTTTCCAGGTCTCTCTGCCTGCTCCTTTGGTCTTGTTCCACAGATCTTGCTGTTCTATAGTCTGGAATCCTTGGACCATAAGCATAGCCTTGCTTAATATCTTGCTTCTGATCTCTTGGGCTGTGTCCAGCAGATCTGTGGCATCGGCTCCTGGTTCCTGCTCCTGCCTCTCTCCTGTGCTGCAGTTTGAGGGCACAGCTCAGCCATCCCTCATGAGGTGGCGTCTTGATGATGGTAGAGGCAAGAAGGCTGTAAGCACATCCTGCAGGTCTTGCAATCGCTTCATCTGGGCTTTGTTTGTGGTCCTGCTGCTCCTTCACCTCTTGGAAAGGTCTCTGGACCAAATGATGGGCCTTCTTTACAATCTCAGCTCTGAGGTACTTGGCCATGTCCAGCAGAGGTGGGTTATTGACTGTGGGGCTGTGTGGGGCATGTGCTGGGCTCTCTGGACCATCCGCTCTGGCTGTTGCTGTTGTCACGTTGTCCCTGCTTCCTTCCTGCTCCCACTTTTCTTCTGGCTGCTGGACAGGTTCCTGGATCATAAGCCAGGCCCTCTTAACAGCGTCAGTCCTGATGTAGTCAGCCATGTCCCGCAGAGGCGGGGTATTGACTGTGGGGCTGTGTGCTGGGCTCTCTGGCCCCTCCACTCTGGCTGCTGCTGCTGTTGCCTCACCCATGCTTCTTTCCTTCTCCCTCTCTTCTTCTAGCTCCTGGACAGGTTCCTGGATCATAAGCCAGGCCCTCTTAATGATCTCAGTTCTGATGTAATCAGCTGAGTCCAGCAGTAGCATTGCATGGGCTGTGGGCCTCTGCAGGCCACCTTCCAGATCCTCTGCCCCTTCTGCTGTGGCTTTGTCTGCTGTCACCTTGTCCTTGCTTTGTTCCTGGCTCCACATTTCTCTTGGTAGCTCATCAAGTTCTTGGACTACAAGCACAGACTTGTCCAGGCCCTCAGCCTCCATGGACTGGGCTGTGTCCAGCTGAGCTGGGCCATCGGCTGTGGGGCCATGTGGAGCAGGTGCCTGGTTCTCTGCCCCTGCTGCTCTTGCTGCCTCCATGGGGACAGAAGAAGCTGGTGGCTCTGCCTTCTCATGCTTGAGAGGTGTATCGTGCTCCACTTCCTCAGAAGTGACAAGTGGGGCAGATTCAGTCAGCTGGGCATCTGCTGGATGCACTGGAGCAGGAGATGCTCTCAGCAGTTTGTCAGCTGCCTCTCCTGCAGCCTCTGTGCCCACACTGATGGGGAAGCTGAGACCCTCCCTGGGATCAGTGTTGTCCTCCAGGCCCAAGGAACTGACCCAGTGGTGGACAGGAGGTGACCCAACAGCATCTGTTCCTTGGGACAGCTCTGTGGCTATTGCATCTTGCCATTCCTCCTCCTCTGACATCTCAGTGTCAATGGCATCTTCCCATTTCTCTTTCTCTGAGAGCTCTGTGTCCATGGCATCTGCCCATTGCTCTTCCTCGGACAGCTCTGCATCAGTGTCATTTTCACACTCCTGTTCACTGATCAAAGCCACTGGCTCGATGATGGGCACTTGGGCTCCCAGCTGCTCCTGCATCACCTGCTTATTCAAGATGCCCTTCATGAACTCCCCTGTCACCTGCGGTGAGGGGCAGCCAGCCACACAGGAGAGGCTTGTGCCCCTGTCCTGTCCCATCTCAGGCCATCCCATCCTGTCCTCGGCACTTACCTGCCCAGGTGCGTCATCGAGTCCCCCACAGCACCTCAGAGAGAAACCCTGTCCTTGGCTTTCTGCCTCTTGTACCTCCCTGTCTTCCAGGCCATCCTGCTGGGTGGCTTTCCAGAGGGGGGCCTGTCTGCATGTGATTCTGGCTGGGCAGCTCCCATCCAGGTCCTCGGGAGGGCTTCTCTTAAAGGACACAATGATCTCCCTCACAACAGGCCCCTGCTTCTTGTGCCCCCACAGCCATGTGGTGCTTTGGTAGCACTCAATGCACACTGACAGCCCGGGTGGCTCCTGCTGCACTGCTTGCTGCTGGTGGTCTGTCCCCGCACCTGCGTCCCTGCTCAGGGAAACAGATACAGCGAAGCCACATGCCTGTGCCGGCCACGCTCCCAGCTGCTTCTCCTTCTCCATGGTTGTCCTTGGCATCCTCTGCCACAGACTTTTCAGTGTTGCCCTGGGCAGCTGCTGCTTCCTGAGGGAGGTGCTCTTCTAGGGCACTGCATCACAAACAGCCACTGTCACACCAGACCACTGTCACAAAGGGCCCTGCCCCTGCAGCACCCTCAAGGGCAGGGCAGATCCCTGTGGTGCTGGCTGTGTCCTGTGAACTGCTAGGGCAAGGGATGGCAAAAGGGGGAAGCCAGGTGGCTGCTTTCCCTGCCTGAGAGCCCAAGCTGGCTTGTATCCTCCTGAGAGCCAGGGAAGGTCAAGCTCCAGACCTTTGCCAATGGGCACTGTAGTCAGGGCTGAGCAGGGCAGGACATCTGAGATGGAAAAGTTAGTTCAGAGACCATAGCTTTTAGTATTTAAAACCTTGTATAATGATTAGACAAAGAGATGAAGATGGGAACTGAGCCTTTGAGGAGTCCTAGCATGCCCTGGCTGGACTTGATATTGCATTGGGCTGAACCAGGTGCTCTGCAATGCTGACCAGAGAAGTGCATTATCCCAAAAAGCAGGTTTTTTGTAGGCATTCCTGGCTCCAGCTGGCTCCAAGTTTCCCATTCCTTTTGAAATGGTTCAATTTACCAATATTTACATGAGTTCAAGGAGGTTTTGTCTCCTGACGTCATAAACATTGCCAGTCTTACACTTCTCATAGCCACAAAATTCTGTGCTGTCACTCAACAGGAAAAATAAGTGGGAGTTTCTCCTTGTTAGCAAATCTCTGACCAGAGGCAGTGCAGGTGATTACATGAGATCACACAAAGAAACAATCTCGATGCCAACCAGAGTACCAAGACTGGTGACTGCCTCATAAAGGATGACTTGATTGGATGCTCTGTGGTGGTGTTCACAGGGGTACCAGGATGAGGGAAGAAATGAGAATCTTTCAGACTCCATCTTTCAGAAGGCTGATTTACTATTTTATGGTATATACGATATTAAAAGAAAATTATATATTAAAACTATACTAAAAGAATAGAAGAAAGGATTTAATCAGAAGGCTAGCAAAGAAAGGAAAGGAATGGAATGGAATGGAATGATAATAAAATCTCATGAGTGACCAGAGTCCCAACACAGCTGGACCTGTGACTGGTCATCAAGTAGAAACAATCCACATGAGACCAATCAAAGATGCACCTGCCACATTCCACAGCAGCAGATAATTACTGTTTACATTTCGTTTCTGAGGCCTCTCAGCTTCTCAGGAGAAAAAATCCTGATAAAAGGATTTTTCATAAAATATGTCTGTGACAGATGCTCCTAAAATGCCACAGGCAGCTGGTGAGATTTACAAGCCAACAGTATCTGCCATGAAAAAATTCCAGAGATGTGCACAACTGTATGGCTTCCTGAAAAATGTGTTTTGCCCAGCTTCTACTTTTTCCTTGTCCTGGCTTGAGGGTCACACTCTCAGAGGCTGCCTTTTCATCCTGAGGAATGCTGGTCACGTACCACAGTCATCTGAGGCAGCCTTTTGGAATTGTGCCTTACATGCCAAAATGTTAGATGGCTTCATTTCGCTTAAGGTTCATAGAACAAAAATTTGTCATCAGGCCACCATTGCCAGTTCTATTATCACTTGCATTTTTCATGGAGACTCCTCTTGACATTTGGATAGACCAGAGACAGAAGTGGCAGCTGTGGTACAATTCTTCTTACATCTCCTTCAGTCATTGTATATTGGCAGTAAGCCTTGCAACCTTATATCAGGAAGGTTCAGAAAACACTCAGCTGCATCCAAAAAATCCAAGGATCTATGAAATATGTTTTTAAAGCCTTTCTTTACTTTGTGTCCCTCCCAAATCTCTATTTAGAAAACTCTGGCCCAATTTTCATTGCACACTCCTGTGTGTTAATGTAATCACACAAGTGTCTAAGAAGTCAGAAGTTGCCCCTTCAAGTTTTCTGTTCCTAATCTCAGCCTGAAGCAGAAGTGGCAATGTAATTTTAAACCACTGAGCTCTCATTTTTAATGGCTTCTACTTTATATAATAGGAAGATGGTGGTGACCTCACCAAGAGGGACATAGATGAGGCAGGTGTGTTAACTGCAGTCTTTCCATCTTACCCATGGATGACAGACCAAGAGGGTCTCAGCAGCCTGAGCTGCAGGACCATGGCTGTGAGAATGATCAACTCCCCTTTGACTCTGAACATGTGTGGGATCTGCTACTCCATCTGGATCCCTACAAATCTGTTGGACAATTCATCAGAGAATGCCCAGAAAGCTGGCTGGTATCATTGCAAAGCCTCTGTGGAGGATTTTTGAGCAGTCTTGGGAAGACCTCTGGAGAGGTCCTGATTTTCAGGAAGGGTGAGAAGGAGGAGCCTGGAAATTATAGGCCTGTCAAACTCACTTCCAGTGCTTGGTAAAATCAGAGATTCTTCTGGAAGGTATTGAAAAACACGTGGAGAACAATGCAATCATTGATCATAGCCAGCATGGCTTCATGGGGGGAAAGTCCTGCTTGTCAAACCTAACTTCTTTTCATTACAAGGTAGCCCACCTAGTTGATTGTGGGAAGCCAGTGCATGTTATTTTTCTCTTTTTGCATTCAGCAAAGCTTTTGATACTGTCTCACACAGGACCTTTCTGGATGAAATACCCAGTTCACAGCTGGATAAACACATCCTGTGATGGCTGAGCACCATGGTTCATAGGTAGGGCACAAAGAGTTACAGTGACTTGTCACCAGCAGGGTTCCACAGGGCTCCATCCTTGGCCCTGTGTCCCTCAACATCTTCATAAATCACTTGTAATTAGGACTTGAAAGAATACTAAGTAAATTCACAAATTATACAAAACTGGGAGGAGCTGGTGAGTCGGTCAAAGGAGGTAGGTCCTGGAAAGACACCTTGCCAGATTAGAGAGATGGGAAATTATCAACTGTATGAAATTCAGCATAGATAAGTGCTGGCTTCTGCACCTGGAATGGGGCAACCCTTGTTGTGTGTATAGACTGGGGAAGGAGATGCTGGAGAGCAGTGCCATGGAAAGGGACCTGGGGCTCCTGGTCAGTGGTGAGTTGAACACGAGCCAGCAGTGCTCTGGCAGCCAGGAGGGCCAACCCTGTCCTGGGGGCATCAGGCACAGCATCAACAGCTGGGCAAGGGAGGGGATTGTCCTGCTCTGCTCTGCACTGGGGCAGCCTCATCTCGAGTGCTGGAGGCAGTTTTGGGTGCCAGAGTGTAAGAAAGACATTAAACCATTAAAGAGCATACAAATGATGGCCACGAGGATGGTGAAGGGTCAGGAGAAGCAGTGTGATGAGTGGTCTTTTGGTCTGTTCAGCCTGGAGAAGAGAAGGCAAGGGAGACCTCACTGCAGTTACAACTCCCTCATGAAGGGAAGAGGAGGGGCAGAGACTGAGCAGCAGATGAGGGAGGTTGGGTTGTTTAGGCCAGAGAAGAGGAGGCTTAGGGGGCACCTTAATTCTCTCTACAACTCCCTGACAGGAGGGTGTAGCCAGGTAGGGGTCAGTCTCTTCTCCCAGGCAAGCAGCAATACAATGACAGAATCTTTACCTGTCCAGGGGAGGTGCAGTTTGGACATTAGGAAGAATTTCTTCACTAGAAGAGTGATTAGGCATTGGAATGGGCTGCCCAGGGAGGAGTCAGTTGTCCCTGGAGATACTTAAGAGAAAGACTGGATGTGGCACTCAGTGCCGTGGTTTGGTTGACATGATGGTGTTCTGTCACAGGTTGGACTCAATGATCTCAGAGGTCATTTCCAATCTGATTGATTCTGTGATTCTGTAATTTTTTTTTTGTGGTGATCAGTGACAGAACCCAATGGAAGTACCTGAAGTTGTGTTAGGTTGTATTTTAGGAAAAGGTTCTTCAGCCAGAGGATGGTTGGGCACTGGAACAACTCCCCAGGAGAGTGATCACAGCACCAGCCTGACAGAGTTCCAGAAGTGTTTGGACAAAGCTCTCAGGGACATGGTGTGGCTCTTGGGGTGGCCCTGTGCAGAGGCAGGTGTGGCATTGTGTTTTTAGAAGATTTGTTAATCTTGGTTGTGTTAATTGTTTTGTATTAAGAAATTGTTTGGTTCTTGGTTCCCCGCACATTGTCCCCTGATGATGGTTTGTCCCAAGTTGTTTACTACTTCCCTTTCCCTCCAGTAGCCTGTCCATCAAACCCTGTGATCCTCTGCTCCTCCTCCTCTGCCCTTTTAAGTCTTCTCCACTCCCAATGGAGCTGCCTACTTCCTCTATCAGTTATTGTAACCACCCCCGGTTTTGTGTGAGAATTTTCAGTGTCAATCATCCATGCCTTGTTATATGATTTGCCTCCAGGGCTTCTCCCGTCCTATGTGTAACTCCCATTGGTTCAGATATGTTGTACACTCCTCCCCTGCCCTTCTCTTATTGGTTGCCTTGTGTCTCCTCCTTCTACGCCCACTCCCTTTATCAGTTCCTCCCCAAGCCCTTCTCCCTTGGCACTTGTCCCTGGAACCACTGAGGAATAAAGCCTCCTTGACAGCCACCCAAGTGTCCTCTCTTTGCTTCCTCTGCCTTGGATTCCTCATAGTCTCACTCTCGCCTGTGCCACCCACGCCACAGACAGCACCACCACCTGGGATCCACTTGGGGGACTCAGGGGTGGCAAATCTTGTGGCCTCCTCCGGCCAAGCTTCGGGAGCAGCTAGCCAGGACTGATTGGCTCCCGTGGCCACAGAGAAGGGCTGCAGCCAGGAGTCACACTTGAAGATCCTTGTGGGTTCCTTCTAACTCAGCAAATTCAGTGATTCTGTGACTTCTCTCTTCTTAGATGGATTTTATTTGTTTACTCACTGGTGTAAAAAAATGTCTGCTGCTCTCAAATGTGTTCTAGTAAAAAAACCTGCTGTTAAAAGTTGTGAGTGCACCAATGAATGAAAGCTAGAATGTTTTCAAACTCTTGATCAGATGTCTTAGAATTTTGAAAAGGCTGAAATTCCACATATTCTATAGTTTGCCTCTTGTAATAGCAGACAGCAGAACTTCGTTGCACCAGTTTTGTCCAGTAGAGTGTTTTGTCCAGTTAATATAATTATGGAATGAAAATATTTGTTTAGCAAAAGGACTGAAGTAACGAGATTTTGAGGAAAATGAAAAAACAAATAAAAATACAAGTTTTTTCCAGCGATGGTATTAGAATATCTTGACTAGAAATATTAAAAATCATCTTAGTGAAGGTAAAAATTGAACTTTATAAACCACTCAGATGTAAAGTCTGGACCAGCTTGCAATCCAGACATGTCAGACATGTCTTTCCACTACCAACCCCAAATAGTTAATTTTGTTTGGAAACAATCAATCTGAAATGTTCAATGATTCATTGTGAAAACTTGATCTTGTGTTAAAATTTGAAATTAAATTTTAAAATGTTCTCTGTTCATTTTGCTAATCGGCCTCCAGATGGTGATAGTCCAAGCTAAATGTCTATAAATTTTTTACATATTTACCTCTTATTTTACCTTCCTTTTTTATAGCTTACAGAAGTATTCCATTGCAACTAAATCAGAAACTACAGAGCTATGAGGGAGGTGAGTGTTGTGCTAGCCCCAGGCAGCATCAATTGCCCACAGATGCTCATCTGACCTAGACCTCCTAAAGCCACAGCCAGCTTCTCCTGTGCTGAAATTTAAGGAGAACAGGCTCTGCCCTCCTGTTCTACATTTACATTTCATGTATTTGAAGGCAATTGACATTTTTCAGCTGGTCTTCCTTTCCTCTGGACAAGCAACATTTTTCCCTTCTTTGTATGCTCCGGTACCCTTATCTATTGAAATCCCTTAGGGCCACCCTTCCTCCCAGCCAGCAGCTATTTAACAACAGTAATATTTCATATCCTGCTGGCTAAATCATTCATGAAAATGTCAAATTGGTCCCCATTTAGGACAAATTTACCAGGATTCCTGTTTGATTTTTCCTTGCAGTGAAAAACTGAAATGTACATTGTCTGGTTTCTACCTGATTAGCATTCATTTAATTGTTGATCCATCTAGAAAATGTTTCCTTTGTTAACTTCTGAGAAAGTCTAGTAAGTGTTTCTGTAAATTAATATAAATTACATTTCCAGCTTCTCTTCACCCAATTACTGATTTGGCCGCAAAGAGAACTGGAGTGGTTTAATGTAATTTGTTTTCAACAAACCCCTGTGTCCTTTAATTTACTGCCTTCTTATCCTGGGGAGAGTTGTCTGTTTGAGCTTACATTTTTCAGTAACTGTAATGAAGCTGACCAGTTTAACATTTTTTCCTTCTCCTTTTCCCATTCTTCTCTCTTCTAAAATACCGCATTTCTGCTTTTTGCAGCTTTTGGAAATACTTTTTTGTCCATCAGGAATTTTCTTCTTGCCAGAACTATTACCAGCTCTGCAGCTGAACCACACTGACACCTCATGTGAATTTCACTAGACCAGTGCATTTAAAAATCAAATCCTTATCCTAACCAAAAACTTACTCTAATTCCCCTAATGCTCTAATAATAAGTTGGGTCAGTGGGCCACAGAGAACAGTGACACTGTTCTGACACCTCTGCTCTGACTTCTGCCTGTAGGGTTGATGCCCTGCTGACTTGTAAGGCACTTCATCCTTTCCCATTAGAAGGTCTACTGTAATCCTGTCTTTTATAAAGGCCCCTAGCTTTGATGGAAAGAGCATTGTATTCTCTGGTTGTTTCTGTGCATTACAAGCCCAAGCAGACTGGGGACTTTTTTTCCCCCAATCCAATGAAGATCCAAAGAAAACTTGAGAAAAACTTTATTTTCCCTTTTAATGCCTGTAAAGTACTTCAAAGTGTTTTAACCATTGCTGTCGCATGTATGTAAACACATGGAAAATCAGAATTGGGCTGCATCTTCAGCAAAGATCTAAGACCAACTGCTGCTTGAGATGTGTCTTTGGTGAACATCTTGGTGCTGAAATGGAGAAGTTCTGAGTCATGTGAAGTATATCCTCAAGCTCTTGCTCTAAGGCAGAGCACTGCAAGGCTTCTCACAGTTGTGAGCTGGTGTTAGATATTTTTGTATAAATATTGTTTTACTAGAACATTTCTGCAGGGTCTCTGCAGCATTTGCTGGCTGGAATGAGTGAAGGGCTATGCTGAGAGAAAGAAAGGTAAACAAACTTAAGTGCATGGAAAGGAAGCTGTACTTCCTCCAAACCATTCTCAGCACTGTTTCTAAACTGTTTACTTCCTATTTTGATACCTAGAGCAACAAGATACAAGGTTTCCAAGCAGACTTCAGTGGGCCTCAGGCACTGTTTAGCTTCACTTCCTTTCAGGAAGTAATTGTGATAGGGTCTGAGGCTTTGTTCTGGGAGGTTTTTTCATCTATAATGTTGGGAACACACAACCCTTGTTGTGGTTTGATTCAGTTCTTTATTTGGTTAATTCATTATTGTACTATGTTGGAAAATGGTTCGTTCCATGTACCCCTGCTCAGTTCTCAGAATGGTTTTTTCTAAGTTGTGTACGCCCCTTCCTCTGTCAATCTCCTTTGCACTTACCCCTCTTTCTAGACTCTTCGCTGTCAATCCTCTAAATCCTGCCCCTGCAGCATGTCTATCATTGTTTGCTACTCCCTCCTATCCAGAAACTTCAGTGTCAGTTATGATATCCCACCTCTCCCATTGGTCAATAATGTATGCACTCCTCCTTCTCCTCCATCACTGGTTGTCTTGTAACATTAGTCCCGCCTCATGCTCCTCCCTTGAGTTAGGCCATTGGTTGTTTGGCTGTCTCCTCCGCGGAGCCAGCCCCCCCTTAATAAGTTGTTGCAAACCCCTCTTCAGAGTTTTTCTGTGCCATCTGGGTTTCAGCTTGTTAAGTTTGTCTCATCTCCCTTCAGGGAAGGAATAAACAACTTGGAACTCACAGCCAGAGAGCCCCTTTCTTTCTCACTCACTGCTCCACCATTATGAGAAACCTCTCTGGGTGCCTGCTTGTCCCAGGCCAGCGAAAGAAGAGGTTTTCTGCCAGCTGCTGAATTGCTACCCCTGGCCCAGGTTGTGGCTGGAGGCGGGGAGCGGCCACTTGGTGGCATCATGCCAAGGTCCAGGAGTGGGGGCTAGCCAGCACCAGAGTCCCTCCTGGCACCTGTGATCAGCAACCAGTGGTGTCAGCTTGGCTCCCAGTGTGAGGCCTCTGGGCAGTTTCTAGCAGACATTTCGTTCCTGGACATCTGCTTCAGCAAGATCTAACGGAAAGACTGCTGTGGAATGCGTGCGCCTTGTCATCTGCTCAGTCTCAGCATGCCAAGCACCCCCAGTGAGCCTGTGTGTGTTCTAGCTGTGCAGCTCCTGGGGGATTGGGAGGCAAACCTATTCTGTTTATCTGTGTCTGAAATGTGAGGAGAAACCTTCCTCAGCGGAGCAGACCCTCGTGGAGTTTTCTTTCCCCAGTCTGTTGGTCTTGTGAATAACTCCCAGTGTATGGACTCAGGGTGTAAACCCGATTGGAAGGGACTTAAAGTGCTGCCACGGGTAGTATGCTGGGGTGCAAATCCCCTTGAGGAGTGGAGGCACCGGGCCCCGCGTAGAAACACTCTGACCACCAGTAGGCTCGGGAGTCTTATTGTTTAGTTTTGCATTTCCCTCCACAAGTGGGTTGAGCACTGAGTTGTTAGCCTCTTGATCATAATTATGGGTGCGAAGCTTTCAACTCAGGAAAGAGAAGTTTGAGTCCGAGTTGTGGGCTCCCTGGTGGAAGGGGGGATGAAATGTAAAAAAAATTTACTTAAGAGGTTCGTAAATTTTCTTCAACTTTCCAAACACCACCCTGGTGGACATAAAATGTGCACAGTTCTGGGTGACTGTGGTCCAAGCTCACCGAATGTATGTTAAAATGTGGAAAAGTGGGTGACGAGTTTTTCCATCTGTTTATTAAGATGAGATCATTCACAGCAAATTCAGATAGAAAGAAGAAATTTGAAGAAAATCCTCCACAACCTCCCCTGGTTTCCCTGAAACCCTCAGTCCTAATCCCTCTCTACCCAATTCCCCATGTCCTAAACTGAGTGAATCGGGGAGAGCAGACTGCCCTGAGATTGCACAGGGCAGCCCTAACTTAGGTGTATGTCTCCCTCTCTCCTTATGATCCCTTCAGTACTCTTTTTGTCCTGGTGGGACTAATCACCCCGTCAAGACTTCTTTCCTAAACTCTAATCCCTTTACCCCAAGCCCTGCAGTAAAACCTTCAGGCGAGTTTTAAGATAGTTGTTCTTTTCCAACTGAAGGTTCACAAGATGGCAAACAACACATGGCTCTGAGAGGGAGCGAGCAGTGTGAGTGGGATTTAAGGTGTGAGAGGGTGCAAAGCGAGTGTGTGTGAATGAGACGGGGGCTGCGAGTGCAGACTCCCGAAGTGAGTGTAGACCTCCTAGTACCACGCTTCCAGACTCCCGCAAGGGGGCGGCTGGGCACGGAGGGAAGCGGATGTTGCTGTTGTTGAGTGTGTTTACCCTTAAGGACCCCCAGATAAGGGAAGATGGGGAGTACCGACCTCTAGTCGCCCTTACCCGCTTAGGCTTCCGTTCCTTCTGTGCTTGGAGGCTCTGAGGGATGGTTTGAGCCATTGGCCCCAATTAAGGGGTTAGTGGAGCAGATTGCCCCAGGGTGAGAGGTAAAGCTCTGACCACTAGCTCAAATCATCTGGAGGTCTGTTCCTTGGAGGTACACCAGGGGAGTCTAGTCTCTGAGGAACTAGGACCTTGAGGCAGTAGAAAAACTCCTGTATGGAGACTACCAAATAAGGTGGCTACTGTATAGGGGAGTGCCCCTTTCCAAGGCAGAGGAAAGGGAGAGTGCCCAACTTTAGGGGATTAGGGACCCCTCGAGCTAGGATCCCACTGGGGGGTCGTAGAAAGGGGAGATAGGCTTAGGACCCCTTGAACTAGGATCTCTTTGTGGGGGGGGGTCATAGAGCGGGACAGGCTCAGGACCCAGAGCTAGGATCCCAGCAGGGGGTCTCGTAGGGGTAGCTGAGCAGCCTATACTTCACAGGTGTGGTGACCCTTGGGGAGGAGGGCCGCCAGCTGTGGAAGGGCCCTTTCAGCTGCTAGGGCTGAAGGGGAAGTTAGAACCTGCCTGAGTTAGGGATAATATGGGGGTCGGGGTAGCTCCAGTGGAGGAAGTCGCTCGCTTTTGCTTTTTGTGCTGGTTGTTGGAGCCCTTGAGGAGTGAGGGTCAGAGGTGAGGATGAGCCAAAAGTCCTCTGACCGCTCCTCAGGAAATGATGAGTGTAAAACACCACATGGCCTCCAGCAGTGTGATCCCCAGTTCTCCCTCAATCCCTTTCCCCGCTCTCATCTCCCACCCCCATCTCCCCTACACTGAGGGGACAGGAGAGAGCAACCTGTCCACAGCAGATGCAGGGCTGCCACCGTCTCCCTGGCTCTCCCATGTCCCCTCAGTACCTCCGCCCTAACAGTGGTGGCCACACTGTCAAGGATCCTCTCCATAACCCTCTTCCCAATCCTTTCAGTCCCGTAGATGGTCCCAATAGCACCCAAGGCTGCTTTACTCCCCAAAATCCATTCCTTGGTCACCCCAAAGGAGTGCCACAAAATGGCTGCCAGCTCATGACAGCCACTCCAACAACTCAAGAGGGCTGTCATCTCATGGCAAAGGCTTCTCCTCCCCAGAATCCCTTCCTTCCCACACTTTCCCCAGACCCTGCCTTTCCTTCCCTACACCCCTCCTCTTTCCCTGCAGTGTTAAATCTGCACATGCCATTGCATGGCTCCACATCTTACTTCTCTACCTCAGTAAACCCTGTTGGATCAGACTCCGTGTCAAGAGCCCTCCTTCAACTACTGGTTGAGAGCGCATTACAATATCCGGGCCTGAGAGCAAGGTGGGCTGGAGAAGCTGATCTCTCAGACCAAGAGGGAACTGCCCTCAAAAACACCTGCCCAGGGACATTCCCCGCAGCTGGTGCCTGAACAGGGACCTGGGCAGTTGTCCGGATCCTCAAGAGCAGCTCCTTGGCCCAGCTCTGTGAACTGCTGTTCCTGGAATCAAGTGCCGTTCACACATAGCTCCAGGGAGAGCTGCACCTTAACTGTATAAGGACTGCTCTGCCTGGCTTGCTGACAGCCTTCTGGACTTTACCTTAGAAGATCTGCTTGCAGCTCTGGGGGGAGCTTTCAGCGAACCAGAATGACCATCAGGAGCCGACCAGCCCCACGAGGTGATTTCCTTTTCGCCTGAGTCTCTGTGATTCAGTGAGTGGTTTAGGTGCTAAGGGAGAGCATCCCACTCGGGCTCCTTTATTTTAGTTCTAGTTTTACCTCACTGGAGAACAGCAGTTGGGGCAATGGGGGGATGCCTCTCCCTTGTCCAGAAGGAGTTTTACATCCAAGTTCAGTCAATCCTTGTGTTGGGGAATGTTTCTTGATCTAAAAGGCAGGTCAAAGCTTTTGTTAGGTTTTTGTTTAAGCACTTCACCGAGATTGTTGTGGTGTGTTTGTTAAGTTGGACTGTTCTGTTACCCCCTTGTTTTGTATTGGCTCTGCCTGGGTTGTTCCTCCCCTCCCTATTACTGTCTATTACCCTAACTCCACCCTAGTTGCTATGGTGACCATCCCCGAGAGTGTTGTATCTCTTTCCAAACCCCTCCCCGGTGCCCTGCCAGTCACTCCCTGCCACCACCTTTTTCTCTAGAAACTTCTGCATAGGGCTCGGAGTGATTGATTCGGGACCTGGGGCCCCTTCTCCAAGTTGTTTTCATTGGTGTTTTCCATATGTCTGTTCTTTGCGTCCCACTCCCCCCTGCAACCCCATTTATCCAAGCCCTGACTCCTCCCCTGGATTTCCTTCCCTTTATAGCCTGATGTACCCCCTCCCTTGTTCTCTTTGGTTGTCTGCTTCCCTCGGACCTACAATAAACCCGAACTTGCCACAGCTAAAGAGCGCTCTCATCATTCCTGTTGGCTGCAGCTTCTAACCGGTCTCGTCCTGCACAAGGCATCATTTGCAGCTATAATGCTGGGTGGTGTCCCTAGGCGCTGTCCTGAAGCCTGGCTATTGGGACGAGTGCCCCCCATGCTGCTAGCGGTTGCTGGCCAGCTAGCCGGGATGCTTCTCTCGCCGGACCGCTGCATGAGACCACTCGTGAAGATGCCTTTTCGGTTTCTTTCCGGGGAAAGGTTGGGAAATGCATTTATTTGGAGTAAGTTAAAGGGAATTATAAAGTGGGGAAATTTAATTCTTTGTTTGACCCTGTTCTGAAGTTGGTAAATGTGGGAGGGGACCCCAGGGAGAATGGGGTGGAGATGCCCTGGGAGGACACTTCAGTCAATCAGCTGTGGTCTCCTCCCCAATTCTAGAAGGTTCTCTTTTCTTCGTCTCCCCATTGGACTCGATTGTAAGACCACCCTCTCCCTCCACTCCCATTGGTGTACCCTTCGTCACCCCACCTCGACTCCTCCTCTGATCCCTCTCCCCACTGGTTGTGTGTATACTGACCCCACCCACGTTCTTCCTGTTATAAACCCTGGCCTCACCCTTGTTCTGGGCTCTGCTCTCTCTTCAGCTGTGGTTGTGTGCCTGCTGCTCTCTTCACCCTCACCCTTCCTGGACCCTCAGACTCTCCGAGAATAAACCCAATTGGACCCTCAGCAGTGTCTAGAGCCCTCCTTCTTCGACTGGTTGAGCGTGAGACTATCCATTCCGGCCTGTGTGCAAGATGGGCTAGGAGAACTGCTACCTCGGACCCTGAGGAGTTAGCTCTTGTCCGCATCTGCCCAGGAACTCCCCTGCAAGGAGGAAGAATCCCGCAGGTAAAGGAAACAGGTAAAGTTGGGCACCCAGTTTTCCTTCCCTGCGTTCCTCCCCACCCAATCCTGCCCAGCTCATAGACTTTCCCCTATGAGCTGGGCAGGACACAGATCCTGCCCAAGTGCACAGGGCTACCACCTGCTCCCTCCTGCCTCCTGTCCCACTCAGTCCACTTCCCGGCCTGGGGCTGGCCAGCCCAGTCTGGACCTAACCTGCCCTCCTGACCCCAAGACCCCCGTCCCCAGTTCAAACCCCAATTTTTGTAGTCGTAAGATAGTCATTCAAGATGGCACCAACTGTGTGGCTGACCACCCCAGTCCACAAAATGGCACCCCTTCTCCTTTTAATAGTTCTCCCGCCCTTCCACCAGCAATTCCCACTGCATCGAGTTCCGCGTCTGTGTTGGGTCCTGCCCTCTCCCACAAGTCGACATCCTATGCGTCAGGTTCTGCCCCTTCTGTCCCTTTCACTCCTCCCTTGGGTGGTCCCAGCCCCCAGGAAGGCCACGCCCCGGTACGTGAGTCCAGCCTCCCATCAGGCCATGCCCCTCCAAGTCCTGCCCCTTCCAGTTCCCATGACATGGGAACCAGAAGTAGGCCGGACCGGAAGGTGGGCTGGGGGAGCTGGTCTCTCAGACTGAGAGGGAACCGCTTGTGGCATTGAGTTTTTAAAGATTTGTTATTATTGGTTGTGTTAGTTGTTTTGTGTTATGAATTTATTGTTAAAATGTTTGGGGAATGGGGACTTATTTGCTGTGGGGGAAGGGAAGGAGTCCAGGACTTGGTGGGGGTAGAGGGTTGGCAATTCAGAGAGTGATTGGGCTGGAGCACCAACCAATCACTCGACGCCCTGGAGAAATGATTGGTTCAAAATGAACATCGATAAGGACCAATCAAAGTGCCCGAATTCCACCAATCGGTGCACGGATCCAAAACCCACCAATCCTGGACCAGGGATGCATATAAAAAGGGGGGGTTTTCTGTTCAGGGGAGCTTTTTTTTTTCTGTTCTGAGCAGTTCGGTTCTGATCTGTTCTGTTCGGTTCTTTTGCTCCTCCTTCGAGCTGTTGTGTGGGGATCTGGGCTTATCCCAGATCCTCTGTTCTCCCCGGCTTGTGTTTTAATAAACGAGAGCCTTTTTCTATCCCTGAAATTTGGCCTCGTTCGGTTTTTCATAACATTTTGTGTTAAGAAAATGGTTTGGTCCTTGGTTCCCCCCATGTTCTCCCCTCATGATGGTTTGTCCCAGGTTGTTTGTTACTTTCTTTTCCTGCCACTTGCCTGCCCATCAAACCCAGTGATCCTTCCCTCCTCCCTCCCTGCCCTTATAAGTCCTCTCCCCTCCCAGTGGTGCCACCTACTCCCCTTGTCACTCACTGTAACCACCTCCCTTTTGTTCAAGATTTTTCCATGTCAGTCATCCTTACTGTGCTGTATGATTTGCCCCTGGGGCTTTTCCCCTCCCATGTATGATTTTTATTGGTTCACATATGTTGCTCACTCCTCCCCTACCCTATTCTTATTGGTTACTCTGAGTCTCCTCCTTCCACGCCCACTCCCTTTATCAGCTCCTCCCCGAGCCTGTCTCCCTTGTCACTTGCCACTGGACCCATTGAGGAATAAAGTCCCCTTGACAGCCACGCAAGTGTCCTATCTTTCTTCCTTTACCTTGGACTCCTCGTGGTCTCATCCTCGCCTGTGCCACC
This sequence comes from Serinus canaria, assembly GCF_022539315.1. Lineage (NCBI taxonomy): Eukaryota > Metazoa > Chordata > Aves > Passeriformes > Fringillidae > Serinus > Serinus canaria. The sequence goes on along the minus strand of NC_066343.1, from coordinate 65,471,693 downwards.
CACGCCACAGACGGCACCACCACTGGGGTCCTCTAAGGGAACCTGGGGGTGGCAAATCTTGTGGCTTCCTCCAGCCAAGCTTGGGGAGCAGCTAGCCGGGACTGATTTGCTCCCGTGGCTGCAGGGAAGAACCACACTGCTCTCGACAGCACCTGCCTAGGGAACATCCCCACACCTAAAGGATGTGACACCTATTAACAAAACTTACAATTCAATTAACTGGTGCAATTATACTGGCAAATACCAACTGCATCCTCTCGCCATCCCAGAGTACTCCCCCAGGACATGTTCCTGATCTGTGGAAACAGGGTATGGGCTGGAATCCACTCTTGCCTGCAAGGAGGTCCTTGCACTCTTGGCCAGCTTGCCATCCTCACCCTGAACTCACCATTAATCCAGGACAGGTGACAGAAAGATTAATTGGTCCACCAAAAAAGAGATCTCACCCCACTGGATGAAAATTGTGATAGCAAAATTATTGACTGGCCATATAAAAAGCGGGTTGCAATGTCCATTTTTCTACCTTGGCTTACCACTGCAAAAGCCCTCGGAGAGCTTTCTCACCAGGGATGCTGGCTTGGCAAGGAGGCCAACCTAAAGTCTGCCACGCTGAGTGACCTCCTAACAGATGAAGAGACTACCAAGCATGCCACTCTCCAAAACTGAGCTGCTATAGACTTGTTATTACTGAGCCATGGATATGGCTGCAAAGAGTTTGATGGGCTGTGCTGCTTCAACTTGGCCACCCATAGTGGAAGCATATACGCCCACATCCAGAAGATCCAGGACCTGGTCAAAGAACTAAAGATTAAAAAGGAACCAAAGTGGTTCAAAGACCTCCTGGGATATGGAAGTCTTAAGAGATGGGTTGTGTCCCTCCTAATAAACATTTTTTTGTTCTTTTAGTTGTTTTTGTTGTTTTATGTATGTTTGGGTATTGTATTGGGGTTTTGTACGTTTTAACAAGGCAATAAGTTATGCCTTGTTTTTTTCCAGTTTTTCCCCTGTTATAATGGTTCTGGTCCTGTTGCCTCCTCTTCATTGTCAATCTCCCTGCCTCCTGCCCCTAGTCTTTAAAGACTGCTGTGTCACTCCCTCAACCCCTCCTCAGTGTCCTGCTGTCACTTGACAGCCCATCCCCTCCCTACAGAAACTCCTACCATAGGCATCAGGTGACTGGTTCAGGCACCAGGGCCCCTTCCCTGAACAACCTGTGGGAAGGGACCCTAAGGACTATGGGGCAGGGATGCTGTGGGAAGACACTTTGGTCTAAATATCAATAAACTGTGGCTCCCTCCCCAGTTCCAGAAAGTTCGGTGTTCTTCCCTTACCCATTGGCTTACATTGTAGCACCACCCCTTTCCCCCGCTCCAACTGGTGCACCCCTCATGACACCACCTCAGCTCCTCCCCTGGTCCCTCTCCCCATTGGTTCACTGTACCGTGGCCCCACCTGTTTTGCTACATGTTATAAACCCTGGCTCCACTCCATTTGAGGTTTTTTGCCACCTGCTTCCCTTCAGCTGGGTTGTGTCCCTGCCTCTCTCCCTGCTACCCTTCCTGGACCCTCAGCCTCTCCTATAAAAAGCCTGGTTGGATCCTCAGCAGCATGTGTGAAGCCTTCCTTCGTCATCTGGCTGACAGTAAGAGAGCTTATCTGGGACTGAGTGCTAGGTGGGCTGAAGAGGCAGTTCTCTAGGAGCTGCTCTGCTTGCACCTGCCCAGGATTTCTTCCCAGCGGGGAAGGAGTCGTGATCCTGTGCTATCCCCACTGGTTTCGCCAAATGCCTGTTTCCCTGCTCCCCACGCCCTCCTGTAACCCCACTGGCAGATGGATGAGCCCCCCCCCCCCTTCACTCCCCCTTTTATAACATGTTAACATGTTGTAGAGCTCAGACCTGGGTCTTCTGTTGACTGGACCCCCTGGGTTGCTGATCCCTTTGCTTCTCTTCTTCAATAAACCCAGACTGAACTCTCAACAGAAGTCCACTCCTTCTTCTGCCTTCATTGATCTGTGTCTCGCCTGCGCAAGGTGAAAGCCTCAGCTGCCCTCCCAGCTTCTTGAGGGATGGGAGAGTGTCCCTCCCCATCTGCTGTGCTGGCGCAAGCTGGGATGACTCCGAGTGGACACTTGGAGTGGCACAGCGACATTTAGGTGCTTTAAGAACTTACTTGTGAGGTCTCTGGGGGAGACTTTTTTATTAAGTAAAGAAGGGGGAGTTGTGGAGGCTAGAGAACCAGCCAAAGAAAAGCCTGCTGCACTCCCCTGAAGGACCAACCCCTAAGCCATAACCCTTCTGGTTATGGAGAGCAAAAGGATTGCCCCTACAACCCTTTGCTGCTTTATAGTGATTCCTTGCACCCCATTGGTCCATCCCCTTTGCTCTGCCCCTGCACCACACCTCTCCCACCCCTTACTGTTCCTATATAAATCTTTGTTTATCCTGTCCCTTCAGTCTTCTGTCCCTTCAATCTTCTGTCCCTGGATCTCTTTGAGACTGAAGCAATAGAGACTCTTCTTGGAACTCCACAGGAGGACCCAGTCTCCTTCTTCTGTGTCACGTGGATTCACAAAAGAGCTAGATCACTCACTGAGAGTGCAGACATGCCTGTGCTCCCAGGATGTCCTTCTAAGGACACTTCTCAGGGAAGTTTGCAACACTCCTAGCACTGCCTGCCACGGCAAATTCTGTTTTCTACTTGTTTTAGATGTAGTTTGTTTAATCTGTTCATTGCACCTGTTAAGTGTTGTTGGGAAGCAATAGGGAAGTGAGGCTGAAGACATAACCAAAAAAGGATGAAAAAAATGACAGAGAAGGGGACAGAAGAATAGGTAGGTGGGAGAGAGTGTAAGAGTGTAAGTTCCTGAGTACCCAGACAACTGGAAAGACGACAGGGACTGCTACAGTTGGGAGAGGGTATACAAGTTGCCATTTTGTTGGAGGGTGTCTGTGTTTACTTTTAAAGGGAAAAACATGCACGCGACTCAGCTGACTCAGTACAAATAAACAATTATCCTTTGTTTCGGAGACTTTGTCCCCACTTAACTGTATCCAAAAGCAAGTTTGTTTCCAACAATTTGGGGACTCATTCAAGATCCTTGACCTCTGACCCTGCAGAGCAGGACAATGGGAGTAGAAGGTATACCCTGCTCATTTCAGCAATGTCAACCTGTTGTCATACCCCATGAGGACTGCAGGTGAGACCTGGAGAGGGGTGTTGTGTTGAATTGTTCTGTTTTCCCCTCAGTTGTAAGTGGTTGGTTCTGTTTTCCCCCCCCTTTAGTTTATATGGTTCAGGCCTGGCTCACTCCGCCCTCCTCCTCCCTGCCTGTCACCCCTGCTCCTCCCAAGTCCCAATGTATTCTCCCTTAAACTCCTCCCTGGTACCCTGCCTGTCACTCAGCGCTCCCTCCCCTCCCTCTAGAAAGTTCTAGCTGGAGCATCGGGTGATTGGTTCTGGGACCGGGGCCCCGCCTTTTAAGTATTCCTATTGGTTTTCCCCTTATCATTCCCTCAGATGCCTCTCCTTTCTCCCTATTGGTCCTGACATTGTCTCCACCCATGTTTTTGGCACCCTTTATAACCTGGTGTAAGGCAGGGGTCTCTGGCTTCAGCTCCAGGATTTCCCAGCCATTAAAAGCTTCTGCAATCCTCAGTTGGAGTCCCTCTCTTTTCTGCTGCTGCGAGTCCCATCCATTACAGGGAGCTGTGCCCACTATAACGTGGGGCAGTTCTCTTTAGGCACCCTCCAGGGTAACCAAGCCCAGGAGAGTGCCCCCTGCTGCAAGCAGCGTGCTGAGTGCTTGCCGGGCAGCTGAGAGGGTCGAGCCCTCTCCAGAAAACTCGCTGCTTCCGTTGGGAATCTCAAAGCAAAAACAAAGGTAAAGGAAGGTAGGGAGAGGGAAGAGTTTATGTGTGTCAGCTGGTAACACCATGCACAGGACCCAGTTAAGAAAGTGACTGTTAAATATTACTTGAGTGGCTGGGAAGAGCAGGGCTGTTGTGTATGGTTGAGATGCAGAATTGCCTGTGAAGTCCTAACTAGGGTTCTGTTATTCTGCAAGGGATAAAGCCAGTGAAAGGACAAAGCGAGTCATTCCTGAAAAAAGTAATCAGGAGGGGAATACTCTGAAATGGGAAATAACTGCAGCGAGAAGGTTAGGAGGAGTGGAGAGGAACTTAGGGACGCTACTTTGAACACAGCTCCAGACAGTCCTTTGGGGAGGATGCTCAGAGACTGGGGACAAAAGTACCTAGCTTTTACCCAGGGGAAAGATCAGGGAAAGATGGTCCAAAAATGTATATTTGAGTCCCATTAAACCAGATCTCTTGCACTGACAAGATGTGGGTCTTTTTAAGATTGGGTATATCACAATTTAAATATCTATGTGAAAACAAAAGAACTTCACAATATAGAACAAAGGGATTATGCTACTTGTTGGAAAAGATATTCATCCCTATTTGTAAACAAGAAAGGTTAGGGTTAGAATTATGTTGTATTGTGTTTTTATATTTGTGTCTTTGTATCCCTATTCTCTCCTAATAGTTTACCCAAAGTTGTTTCCCTCCTCCCTCATGTCAATCCTCCCTACTCTCCACCTACCACCCCGAGTTCTGCTGAGTCATTCCCCAGTCTCCTCCCTGTATCTCTATCAGTCAACTCGGCGTCCAGTCCCCTCTGTCCAGAACCTTTCATCAGGAGTGTTGAGCAATTGGCCAAAGGCCAAGGCCCTCCCTCAAAGTGTTTCCCAATTTGTGGCCCCTCATGCCTATGCCGGTTTCCACAACCCCAAGTTCCCCCACTGGCTGACGTGTGAATCCCTCCCTTGTTTCCACCCCCCTTTAAAAGCTACTCTCGAAGTACAGTCGAGGCCCTTCACAGCTGGTCACCCTGAGGTGCGGAGCTGCTCGGAGTTGTAGAATAAACCTTGGATTGCACTCCTACCAAGAGTCGGCTCCCTCTGCCACTGTCTGCCAGCACTTCCTCTGCCATAGGGCTAACAACCCTGTGGGAGGGGACCCGAAGGAAAGTGGGGCAGGGATGCCATGGGAGGACACTCCTGTCTAGATGCCAATCTGTTGCGGTGCGCAGCCAGTTTCCTGTTATGTTATCTCCCCTATTTTGTATTGTTTTCCCCATTTTGTAATGTTCTCCCAGTTTTAGCCCCATATTTAGTTCGATGGTTCAGCCCTGGTTCCCCCTTTTCCTCGGATGGTACCCTCCCTGTCCACGCTGCCAACCCCTTGTCTCCACCCCCGTTCCCCTGGCAACCCCCCATTTTGTTACATTTTTCTCCCCTCCCAGGCCCTGTCCATCTCCCGGGGCCCTGCCCATCCTTCCAGAGACTTCTCCCTTCCCCAGGGAGTGATTGGGCAGGTGCTCTGGGCCCCTCCCTGGCTTGGATATCATTCGTTGCTTTATGCGTCTGTTATGTGCAATATCCCTCCTCAGTTTTCCCTCATTGGTTCTTGTAATGTATCCCTATCTATGTTCCACCCCCTTTATAAGTTGCTGTAACTGTCCCTCTTTGCCTTTGCCTGGTTGGATTTCCCCTTGGAGACAATAAAGCCCTCCGAACTGCACCAGCCGGGTGAAGGTCCTCTTTTCCCTGTGCTTCCTTCGAATCATCGCTGCTCCTCACGCTGCTTCAGCCTGCCGTAGGCGCTGCCTGGACGCCCCTGGCTCGCCTGGGTAGTGCCCCCTGCTGCTAGCCGCTGCTTTGTGCTCCACCGCTAGCTGGCGTTTCCTCCTCCCCACCGTGTGGGGAGTCGAGTGACTTTTCAAGCAGCAGTGCAGCACCAATCAGCCATGGCTCCCACACCAGTTCTAGCAAATTCCATGTTCCTCCCTTCCCCATTGGATTGTACTGTGAGACCACCCTCTTCCCGTACTCCCATTGGTGTACCCCTCGTCACCCCATCTAGGCTCCTCCTCTGACCCTTCTCCTCATTGGTTCCCTGTTCCCTGGCCCTGCCTGCCTTCTCCATGTTATAAACCCTGGCCCCACCCCTGTCCCAGGCTCCACCCCCAGCCTTCCTTCAACTGCGGTTGTGTCCCTGCCTCTCTCCTTATCTCTTTCCTGGACCTTTTACCCTCAATAAACCTGGTTGGACCCTATGCTTTGTTTGGAGCCCTCCTTCATCTCCTGGTTGGATGTGAGAACTGCTATCCGGGACTGAGTGTCAGGTGGGCTGGGGAGGTGGCTCTCTTGGACCCCGAGGAGTAGCTCTGCTCGTACCTGCCCAGGATTTTCTCCGCAGGGCGGAAGTCGTTCCCGCACAACCCTAGCCGCCCTCCAGTACCCCAGGGCACAGGAGAGAGAGTGTCCCCCACTGTCCACCATGTTGGAGCTGGTCGGGAGCAGCCAAATGGACCCAAAGAGGACACAGAGACAATTGTGGGAGGACCTAGACCTTTCTTGTTACTATACTGAACTAGTAGGAGAGAGAAACCCCCTAACAGGGTGCAGCCGTACGAGCGAGTGGCACAATATCCAGCTACTGGGAATGATGGACACTGGGGCAGACATGACAGTCATTCCTCCGCACAAATGGCCATCACAGTGAGAGCTGCAAGACGTGGGTTGCAAGATCCAGGGTGTGGGGGGCACCCAATTAGCGAAAAAGTCAGAGAGCACTGTATAAATTACGGGACCTGATGGGCAATTGGCAAATATACGGCCATTTGTACTGAATTCCAAGTTTACCCTGTGGGGAAGAGACTGCATATCCTAGCTAGTAGTCAAATTGGAAATAACTAAGATTCCCCAGGATTTTTAATTGCAGCCACTGAAGAGCAGCGCACTACTCAGAAACTAAACTGGGTAACTGATACACCCATCTGGACAGATCAGTGGCTGCTGAGTAAACAGCAATTAATAGCGCTCACTCGACTTGTGGAGGAGCAGTTAGTCAAGGGTAACATCATAGAGACCAGGAGTCCTTGAAATTCCCCGGTCTTCATCATCAAAAAGCTGGAGAAGTATAAATGGCGCCTCCTCCATGACTTGAGAAAAATTATTGAGAAAAAATTAATAAATTAATTAATCAAGGACATGGGGTCTCTCCAACCAGGAACACTGTCCCTTTCGATGCTCCCACAAAACTAGCAGTTATTAATATAAAAGATTGTTTTTTCAAGATCCCTTACACCCAGCTGATGCACTAGGTTTTGCCTTCTCAGTTCCTTCCATCAACTGAGACGCTCCCACGCAGCATTGCTACTGGTTGTGTTCTTCCTCAGGGAATGAAGAACTCGCCTTCCACCTACCAGTAGTATGTTGCCAAAGTCCTGTCTCCAGTGCGTGCCAGAGTGGGGGAGTACATTATCTATCATTATATGGATGATGTACGTGTGTATGTCCACGACGATAATGTACTTGTGTACAAGTTCTACATAAAACTATTACTGCTTTGTCGGGAGCGGGATTTGAGGTACAACAAGAAAGTAAAAGTGCAGACACTGCCACTCTTGAGATATTTAGCTCTTGAGATTGCCAATTGCACAGTAACACCACAGGCGTTGGTGATCAAAGATGACCCCAAAACCCAGTTGTTATAAATAGTGTTCGATTTGTGTAAAATTTGGGCTGAGTTGAGAATTGTTGTTTTGGGGTGGGTTGATGAATATTTGCTATGGGTCCTGGGGAGGGTAGATCCAGGGTTTGGTGGGGGCGATGGTTGAAGGGGAGTGGAAGGTGATTGGACAGGGGACTTGACCAATCATTTGAAGCCCCGAGAAAATGACTGGTCCAGAATGAATATCGATGAGAACCAATGAGAACACTGAAAACTGATCAATCAACACGCGGATACAAAACCCACCAATCCTGAACCTGACAGGGGTTAAAAAATAGGGGTTTCGATTGAGTTCGAGGTTCTTCTCCTTCTGAGGGACTTACTTTTTGGAGAGAACCCAGCATGTTTGGGGGCACGTTGTTATCTTCGAGTTGTTGTGGGGGGGTTGGGCTTATCTTGAACTCTCCATCCTCTGTAGTTTGTTTTAATAACCGAGAGCCTTTTTCTTCTTGAAGTCTGGCCTCCTTCAATTTTTTATAACACTATGGGATCTCCATCAATTATGTGGGTCTTTAAACTGGGTGAGGCCCTGGCTGAGGCTAACTATGGGGGACCTGTCTCCTCTTTACTTGTTAGAAGGAGGGGAGGAGATAGATATGCCAAGGGTATTAACCCAGAAGGCACGGGCTGAGTTATAAAGGATCCAATTAGTATTGGAAAGCCAGCAGAACCACTGCTGCCAACCAGAGCTCTTGTTTATCATCTTGGGAAAGTTACCACATTTATATGGGTCGATCTTTCAATGGGATAAAGGTCAGAAGGACCCCCTCTTAATCACAGAGTGGCCTCAGCCACAATCTGTGCAAGAGTATGAAACACAGCTACAAGAGCTGATGGCCCAGCTGATAAACAAAGTCAAGGTGGGGATGCGATTGTTAGTGGGGTGTGATTTTGCATGCATTCATGTTCCAATAAAGCTGGGAGATTAAACAACAAGACTTTAGAACAAGTATTAAGAGATAATGAAAATCTTCAATTTGCTCTTGACAGTCTGAAAAATTATCTATTCATCATCCAGGCCACAAATTGTTTAATAGTGAATTCAATTTGGTTTCAAAAAACATCCAAAGCTGTAAGCCCCTTAAGGCCCTGACCATTTTTATTGATGCATCTGGGAGCTCTCACCAAGTCAGGAATGACTTGGAAGGACCCCCAAACTCAGCAGTGGGAAACTGATATTAAGATCATTGAGGGGTCCCCTCAAGTAGCTGAGTTGGATGCTGTCATCAGGGTCTTTGAGAAAGTCACAGAACCATTAACATCGAAACAAATTCGGCTTACATGGCAGGGATAATGTTTAGAGCAGAGCATGCTGTGCTCAAAAAGGTCTCAAATGCAGTGATTTTCAGGTTGCTCTCACAACTTGTGCAACTGGTTTCCCACCAAGAGCAACCACACTGATCTCCCTGGGTTCATTGCAGAGAGGAACTGTAGAGCTGATGCCCTTGCTGCCCCACTACAGCTGGCTGGCCAAGATAACACCTTCCATCAGGCCAAAGTCAGCCATCAGCAGCTTCATCAGAATGTGTGGGAGGTCATGGGCCAGACAACGAAGCAGGAATGCCTTGGGAAAACACTCCCATGTAGTTCAGCATGAGAGACTTGGGTTCTTCCCAGAGCCCTTTCTTCTCTGTTAAACAGCACTGCCACTCAAATGATGTGTGACTCCCCTATTCCAGAAAGTTCTGTATCCCTTGTCTGCTCATTGGCCTCTGCCTCAAATGACTCCCTCTCCTTTCCCTGTTGGTTGCTGTTGTGTCACCCCATTCTAGCTCCTCCCCTTTTTCTTCAACCCTATTGGCTTGGAGAAATTGTTTGTACCCTAATCCCACCTACCCTTCCCTGGCTATATAACCAATCTCTTCCCCTATTGGGCGGGGCTCTGAGCTCTCAGTGCCTTGAGCCTGTGGGCTTGCAGCTCCCAAGAGAGATCAGCACCCTCTCTCTTCAGCTTCTTGACCCTGAAACCCTTCAGCTGTGGCTGTGAGCCCTGCCTTTCACCTCATGCCGTATCTTCCCTGGACCTTTTGCTGTTCCTTCAATAAAGCCCAGCTGGATCCTTTGTGTCAAGACCCCTCCTTTGGCTTCTGGTCACGCGTTCCTTGCTACATCCGGGCCTGAGTGCAAAGTGGACTGGGGGAGCTCATCCCGTGGACTGGAAGGGGATTGTTCTAGGGAGGGCCGTCATCCTCACAGCACCTGCCCAGGGCTCCCTGCAAGAATGTACCTGGTCTGGTCTGCCAATTCCATCCGACGTGTGACCAGGCCAGGGCAATAGTGGCCATATGTCCACATTGCCAGGGGTCCACACTACCACCACTGGGGGTGGGGGTGAACCCCCAGAGGACTCCAAAGTTGTGAGATCTGGCAAACAGACATAACCCATATACCCCAGTTCGGTTATCTTAAATATGTGCATGTCACTGTGGATACCTTTCTGGGCACATTCTATGCCTCTGCCCACACAATGAAGAAGGCCAAAGATGCACAGAAACATCTACTCTCCATCATCAGCCTTCTCCACTTTGGGGATCTCAAAGGTCATCAAAACAGACAATGGTCCAGCCTGTATCTCCAGGGCATTCAGTAATTCCCTGCTGGAATGGGGGACTGAACATCAAACAGGAATTCCATACTCCCCCACCGGCCAGGCAATAATAGAAAGGACTCATAAGAGCCTAAAGAAAACCCTCAAACATCATAGAGCAGATACTAAAATAAAATCCCCCCAGTTCAGGCTTTCAAAAGTGCTATTCACTATGAATTTTTTTAATTGTTCCTTTGAAACCCTGAATCTGCTGGTACTGAGACACTTTAGCCAGAATAAGATGTGAGAATTCAAAGAAAAGCCACCAGTCTTGATAAAAGACCCTTAAGACTAGAGAAACCAGAGGTCCCTTTGATCTGATAATCTGGGGATGGGGATATGCCTGTGTGTCCACACCCTCAGGCCCAAAATGGATCCCATGTAAGTGGGTAAAACCTTATCTCCCACCAAAGAGGAAAGACTTCCATATAACCACCCTGCCGCCACCTGATAATCCTGACATTACTATTGCCTCCAACCACAAGAAAAATATGGAGGATGAGAACTCAGAAATTTCCTCCTTTCTTTCTCTGTTCCCTGCTGAAAATTAGTGTTAAGCTTCTCTAATATGTCCTTTCCCTTTTACTTTTAAGTAACATCCAATGTGGACATCATGTGGAAACACCTGTTAACCATGGCTCCTCCTACTGTCATCGCTCCAGTCTTCCAAAGCATGGATCATCCCTCAACCCAAGCAAAATGTCTGGGTAACCCTAGCCTGTGCACTGCAGTGTGACCATTTTTTGCCTATGGCTGCAGCAGATGACCCCATGTCAACGTGCTTGCTAGGGATTCCCCTCACGTTTGATCAATATCCATCTTAGCTAAGGCCCTCATGAACAATATCACTAAAAACCCTCCCCCTATTTATCACCGTTACATTCCCCTTTCTAAGCGTTTTATACTATGGAGAAAGTGGTCTGGTAATCTACCTGAGATAGAGAAGGAACCTACAGAGTTTTCATTACTTGGTTCTTCTCTTGCTCCCTTTTGTATTCATTTTATTTTTAAGCCTTCATATTATCCAGATTCTTACATTTCAGTAAAAATACACAGAAAGGAGCTTCAAGCAGCCAGTTGGTGCAAGACTAGCACGCACCTGAATATACCATCAAGCAAGAATCAAATTCCCCTAAAATGCCCAAAAGGATCATTTTTTTGTTTGTGGGCAGAGGGCCTGGGCGGAAATCCCCTCTCATCTGATAGGAGGTCCATGCACCATTGGGCAGCTGTCCCTGTTTTCACCCAACAACACACAGATTTTGAATTGGCAATCCAAATTAAACAGTTCGGCAATCTAAAAGAACAAATGCAGTATCAAGGAATTGGACGAACACTTCAATTCAGAAATTGAACATTGGTCTCTTCCAGCTAGAGGTGGAGTTTCCTCCTTTTTACTGTGGCCAGCGGCAGCCAAAGCACTTGGGGAATTGTGACATCTCAAGTGCTGGATAGCAAAACAGGCGAACCTGACTTCAACAGTGCTCAGTAACCTCCTAGAGGAAGAGGAAGGAACCAGGCAGGCGGTGCCACAGAACAGACTGGCCAAAGACCTTCTTCCCCACCCAGAGCTGTCTTTAATAAAAGCCTTTTCAGAGGAGCTGGTCACCTGGCCTGTTTTTTACAGCTTGAAGGCCCGTCCGGGATTAGCCATACCCAATGAGGACCAAGGAGAGGACGGCCACCCACCCTATTGGGCCTCTGGGGAACAGCTGGCTACACCGGACCCAAGAGGACAGCCTGGGACCAGTGACACAGAGGAGCACTGGGATTTGGTAGGAAAAAACAGTGGCAGGAGCAGGAAGCGAGCGAGTGAGGAGTGAATGAGCCAGCGGCTGGCAGGTCAGACCCCTGAAGCAAGTGAGGACCTCCTAGTACTGTGGTTTCGGACTCCCGCGAGGGGGCCAGCCAGGAACAGAAGGAAGCAAGAGAGGCCTAACAAGGCCCAGAGGAATGGGTAAGGCGCCTCCTGGGGACAAAGAGGGCCTGCCCTGGGCATGCAGGGGATAGCTGGTATGAGTGGCACACAAAACGGGTAGGCCCCCCTTGAAAGGGCTCAGCAGCCTAAATGAGTCTGGGTGTGCAGAAGCCTAGGTATAGTATGAAACGCAGGCATTAAGGCTGAAGAATAAGGGTGTATGGAGAGGTAAACAGGAATTGCCAGCCCCACTGGGACCTAACCCTGGAAAAAGAATATGGATATAGGGAGGTGCAGGTGGGAACTTGCTGTAGTATGTTTTTTTTTTTTTTTTTTGGCAGGTTCACTGCTTAATTTGTGGTTTTGTTCACTGTTTGACTTGTGGTTTTGTAATTTCCCTGTATTGTCCTCCCCGTCTTCGGAGTGGCACAGGCTCCTCATTTTGTATCTTGTGTTTTTAAAAGTAGACATGCTCCCTCATTGTTATTCAGTTCAGTAAGATGTCAATCTCTTTGTTTGCCACCCGGCCACTCCCTACCAAGTGTTAATCCCCATCTTCCTGGTTGTCAATCCCTCTTGTCCCTGCCTCCCACAGAATGTCAATCCTCCCCTGAACCTGCCCTCTCTTCTGGAAAATTCCCTGTCTATCCTGTGTTTTTCAAAATAGGATAGACATCCCCAACCATACCCCTATTGGCTTGCTACCCTAAACCTTTCCTCATGAGTGATGTTACAAAAGCTCTTGTTTGCCCCAAGTCTTTGACTTGGGTGCTGGTCATGCAATAAAGCCACCCCAGCTTCGCCCCAAGACCCGTGTGCTGCGTTTTTGTTCCTGCACCGAACCACTGCTGGTAGCTGAGATTTGCAGAGCTTGTGAGGGCGCTCTGTTGCACCCCCGTTGTCATCGTCACCTGGCTGGGCCAAGGTCAGCGCAGCGTCAGGAACTGCAAGCCCCATTGGAACCTAACCCCAGGGAACTGAATAGGGGTGTAGGGAGGGACAAGAGGGAACTGCAAGCCCCATTGGGACCTAACCCCAGGGGCGAGTAAGAATTACAAGCCCTAGTGCACGAGTGTGAGGAGTAAGAAGTCAGGCCCGAAACTGTGAAAGTGAATACCCCCTCCTTTTCCTAAAGGTGTGAGTGAATCCCCACCATCCTTTCCAGTGCAAAAGTAAAAGGGTGCTTGAGTGACACAGGAGAAAAATGTCAAGTCACTTTTAGCCACTGATTTCTGTTTAGGGCCAAAAAGAGGATTAAGTCTTGTGTTGCCTGTCTGTAGCCTTCAGTTTGGGTAGGTGCACCTTAAAATTTTAGTAACGAGCCGAGTTATTAAGTTATCAGTTTTCAGGTTACTCTTTGTTTAGATAGGGACTCTAATAAAAAACGAGTTAGCACAGGAAAGCGTATGGAAGAAAGATTCAAAAGGGAAAATAAGTAAAAAAATACTCCCCCTAACAGCCCTCTTGGGCAGATGTTAGACCAGTGGGACACTCTGGAGGCCACAAAAGGCCTAGACCAAATTAAGATGATTCATTATTGTACAAAGGTCTGGCCTAAGTTAAATCTGCAAGGGGAGTGGCCATGGTATGGGATGAAAGACCAATGGATGTTGTGGTGTGTGTTCAGTTCTCAGTTAAGTTATCTCCTCTGTTTGTAATGTTCCCCCTATTTTGTAATGTTTCCTCCAGTTGCAACCCTTATTTGATTTGATGGTTCAGTCCTGGTTCCCCCTTTCCCTCAAATGGTGTCCTCCCTGTCTGGGCACGCTGCCAAGCCCTTGTCTCCACCCCTGTTCCCCTAGCAACTGCCCCTTTCGTTACATTTTCCCCTCCTCTCAGGCCCTGTCTATCTCCCGGAACCCTGCCCATCCTTCCGCCTTAGTTTATTCCGATTGGTTCCTGTAATGTATCTTTGCCTATGTTCCACCCCCTTTATATGCTGTTGTCTGTCATGGCTCCCTGCCTTTGCTCCCATAGTTTCCCTGGAGACAATAAACTCTCTGGACTGCACTATCGGAGTGAAGGACCTCTTTTCTCATAGCTCCTCCGAACCTTCGCCGCTCTTCTCGAAGCTGCCTCAACCTGCCGAAGGCGCAACCTAGACATCCCTGGCGTGTCAGGGTAGTGCCCCCCTGCTGCTAGCTGCTGCAGTGCTCACTGCTAGCCGGCGTTTCCTTCTCCCTACCGTGTGGGGAGTTGAGGGCTTCTGACGCAGCAGCGCGGCAGCTTGGCGCCCAACCTGGGGCAGGAGAAGACCCCCCTTGCCCCGCGGCAGGTGTCAGCAGCGCCGAGGAGAGCTTCGTCTCCGCCTCGTCGACTGCCGTTAGCTCCGTGGCCGCCAAGCTACCTCGTCCCGTCGAGCTGACCCTGTTCTAGGGGTAGCACTCCGGGTGGGGATTGGAACACCACCTCCTACACCCGGGAGCTGTTCCAGGAGGAAGCTGCAGTCCGCGGAGCTTTTCCCCCGTATCCCACCGGTCAGAGTGAGTAGCTCCAGCTCACCGCCTTCGTGAGCTGCCCCCGCCCAATCTCCCAGTTTCTCCTGGTCGGGTCGTAGGTTTTGCCCTGGGCCCGGTGAGGTTGGGGCTGGTGGTGAGGGATTTTTAGTTAGCATTTTTCTTTAATTTCACTCCGTGGGTTTGCTTCTAGGGAGCAGAGATGGGTGTTAAGCTCTCCGTTCCGCAGAAAAGAGTTTTCTACCAAGTTGTGGGCATCCTTGGGGGGAGGGAAGTTAAAATAGTTAACAATTTGGTTGTTCACTCAATTTCCAGAGCTCTCCCCAGATTCGGTAAATGATATAAATTTTTGGAATTTGGTCGGAAATAAATTATCACAATTGGGCCCAAAAGAAGGATGGAGAAATAAAAGATTAGTCTATTGGAGTTTCCAAATTGTCACTGCCTTAAAAGAGAAACAG
This sequence comes from Serinus canaria, assembly GCF_022539315.1. Classification (NCBI taxonomy): domain Eukaryota; kingdom Metazoa; phylum Chordata; class Aves; order Passeriformes; family Fringillidae; genus Serinus; species Serinus canaria. The sequence continues at coordinate 65,456,692 of NC_066343.1, read as the reverse complement.
AAATTAAGTGAAAATCAGAAATTGAGGGAACAACCACCCCCCCGGTTCGTGTTCCCCCAATCCCTGTGTCCCAGACCCTCGTTCCACCCCCTCTCTCCTGAGGAATAAGGGGATACTTAAGAGAGCAGCCCGCGAGAGCACCGCGCCGGCTTGTTACCACCCGCCGGGCTCTCCTCAAGGCTCCCTGACCCCCCGCCTCTGAAGTCCTGGCCAGACTTCGGAGGGCTCTTTCCAATCCCCCGATTCCTTTCCCCCTAAGTCCCCGGTTTTACGTCCTAAAGTTAAGTTTGCAGTTCCTGAGGGTGGCAGCCCCCAGACTTTCTCTCAAGATGGCTCCCATGGAGCTCAAAATGGTGGCAGCCTCGTGGCTTTTCCCGCCGCCAACCCTCCTTCTTCCCACAACCCTTTCCTCTCTCCCGCCAACCCTTTCTCCGCCCTTCCCCATTTCCGTAACCCCACCCCGAATTATCTTGAAGCTCCTCCTAATCCCCCACCCTCCTACACGCCCCTTTCCAAAACCCGCCCTCTGGGCTCACCCCCAAGGCGGAGCCAATTCCATCAGCTCCACCCCCCAGCTCCGCCCCAGTTCCCACGCTTGGCTCCTCCCCCCGGCTTCCTGGTTCCCACACCCCGCCTTCCGGTTCCCACCCCTTAACATCCGGGTGTGGGGACAAAAACAATTCCGATTCGGCCATCCCACCCTTGATGACAGTGGCTCCTGTCTCCTACCAACGAGACAGTGAGGGGCACACTCGGGCGCAATGGACCCCATTCCCCCACTCCACCATCAAGGAGTTGTGCAAGGCTCAGAGAGAGTTTTCCCGGGAGAGTGAAGACTTCCGGGGACTCCTTCGGGCCTCTTTATTGGAAACAAATATAGTTCCCGCCGATTTGCTGATGCTTTTTTCATGCCTCTTGAACCCCACCGAGTTCCTGGTGTGGGAAGAAGCATGGAAAAAGGGAATAAGAGACATTCTCCCACAATTGTGGGGGAATGCTCAAACTGCCACAACTCCAAGTGGTGAAGCGGTTTGTACTGACTTACTAGTCGGTCTTGGGAATTGGGCCGACGGGGTTGCACAAGCTAGAGACACCCCCCGTCAAGCGCTCCGAGAGAGTGCCAAGGCTGCCGAACGAGCCTTTCTGGCACTCCGCCCCGTCACTCAGGAGCCCACCTTTTCAAAGATTTACCAGGGGCCCGGGGAACCTTTTATTCTTTTTGTCGAGCGTCTCCGCAGGGCCATTGAACAACAGGTCCAGGCAGAAGGTGCTCAGCTCAGCCTCCTCACAGAATTAGCAAATGCCAACGCTAATGCTGCGTGTAAGGCCGTCATTCTGAGTCTCCCGCTTGATCCGCCGCCGACCATCCAGACCATGATTGAGGCGTGCCAAAGGAAAGTCCCGTCCATCACCAAGGAAGACCCCAGAGCCACACCACCAGCTCGCCGGGTGTCTTTCGCAGAAGCAACGGACCTCACTGGAGATGTGATGGCCGCACAGCAGCAGTCAACACCAATGCAAAAGAGGAAGCCCAGCCAAGGACATTGCCACCTGTGTGGCGACCCAAATCACTGGATGGCTGACTGCCCCTTGCGGAACCAGTTTTTCCAGTTCCGGAAGGAGCAGGCAGCATCCAGAGATCAGAACGGCCAGCAAGCAAAAAACTAGTTTCCGAGCGCAGTCCCCCCCTGCGCAAAGACAGAAATGAGACGGGAGGCTTTAACATCAGCCACAGAAATTCAGGGAGGGGACCCCATTCCCGTACCTTAACCCTTTCCAACCCACCAGATAAGACAATTTTACCGGACACGACAATTTCCCCGGACAAGACTTTGCCCATGCTAACATCTGCATTGTGTGCTTTCCCTTTCAGGTTGCGCCTCGCTGACACCCTCACCATCGCCAACTCTCTACACACGTCAGCCATTGTCGAGTTCGAGGTAGCGCGGATGTAAGTGTATCGTTGTGGGAGACACAAAATTCACTACCCCGGAAATTTCCATCATTCCGGGGGTGCTGCCTTCACTCACTGACAAATTTGCCATTACTGTTATTTGTGTGCATCCCCCAGTCATCCTACCCAAGGGCCAAATCATCGCCCAAGCCATCCCAATTTTTCAACCTAAGTCAAGGCAATGTGAGCTCAAGCCCAACAGTAACACCTTACCTCCTCTGTTCGAAGTCTTCTGGTCCCAAGCCTTAGGCCAGGAAAAGCCTCGGCTCACATGTCAACTCACAAAGAATGGCCAAACGACAAAAATAGATGGGATGCTTGACACGGGGGCAGATGTGACGATCATTCCTGCAAGGGAATGGCCGTCACAACGGGAATTGCAAAGCGCTGCTGGGCGAATCCAAGGCGTAGGGGGTTTCAATTGGCAAAGCAATCAAAGAGCATGGTACAAATTATGGGGCCAAATGGGCAATTAGCTTCAGTCCGCCCATTTGTTTTAGACTATGCGGAACCCCTGTGGGGGAGAGACCTTTTTAGCCCAATGGGGAGCCACAATTGACCTGCCCAACGCTCCCCAGGTTTTTCAGTAGTGGCCACTGAAGAGCGCCCTACCCAAAAATTGACCTGGAAATCAGACAAACCTATTTGGGTAGAGCAGTGGCCGCTCAACAACCAAAAACTAAAGGTGCTCTCGGAGCTTGTAGAAGAGCAGCTAAAAAAAGGTAACATCGTGGAGTCCGTGTCCCCGTGGAACTCCCCTGTCTTTGTAATCAAAAAACCAAACAAAGACAAATGGCGGCTTCTCCACGACCTCCGCAAAATTAACAATATAATTCAAGATATGGGCGCTCTCCAACCAGGGATGCTGTCCTGGTTTGAAAGGAAGTGGTTTTTTTTTGGAGATAGTGGTTAACGCAGTGGGGGCTCAGGTGTGAATATTGGCACCTGTTTGGGCCAATGAGGAGATGGTTCCACCTCTGAGAACACAGGGTATAAAAAGCAGAACTGGCAGGAAGTGACTCTCTTGCTTGTTGGTCAGCAAAGGGATCAGGTCAGTTCTCTCTCCCCCTCCGGCTGTAGGCTGGGTGGGGGAGGGGAAAAGGCCACAAGGTGGCGTGAGGTAGGCCGGAGGCCTTGGATCTTGGAGAGAGAGAGAGACCGGGGGAGGGGGGAAGTGAAAGGATGGAGGGGTGGAAGTAGTGAGGAGCACCGAGCAATTCCCCCCCCCCCACCCCGCTTCCTAGAGAGAGAGAGAGAGAAAGGAGTGAAAAGAGATAAGACGCGCCGTACAGCTCCTGGGAAGTCGGCCAAAAGTGAGAAGAGAGTCCGGCACCTATAAAAGATGATTTTAACCCTTTTTTTCCCTCATGATGGAAACCTTCCAAACGTTGATCCTCCCGGAGGACAGAGATAAGAACAAGAAGAAATGGACAAGTGAAATGAGAGGTTTGTGTGAGTAAAGAGTAGTGGAGATAATGAGAAGAATGTACTTGGGAAGAGATAAACGGAGGAGCAGTTTTTTTCAGCTGTGGATGGACTTTCTATTGTAACACAGAGACTGCGGTTTTGGGGGGAAAGCAATGGCTCGGATCCAAGAAAGGCAGTGAAGAGTAGTGGTGGGCAGAGATCAGAAATGAAGAGGATCTCTGTCGTGAAGCCCTAGCCCCGGGGGAAATGGGGGGGATTTTGTTATCCCAAAATGGAGAGACTGTCGTTTTGTGGAACTGACCAAAGTATCCTTAAAAAGAGAAACCCCAAAAGCAATCTTCTGGTCCATTTCCATGGTGAGAGCATGGAATATGGAAAGGGGTTAGTCAAGAAATGGCACAAGGAGAAGACTCCTTCCTCTTTAATAGAATGTATTGATTGTTTGAAGAAGGATAATGGACTGAGAATTAAACCTGGGAGATGGGGAATGAAGGGAGATTTGAGTTTGTACGGTATGCTGTAATGTGGGTTGAGAGGGGGAGGAGAAATGTGTTTGAAAGATTTCCATTCTGTTCTTTGTGTGTGTGTGTGTGTGTGTGTGTGTGTGTTAATAAAGTTTTTTTTCCCCCTTATTCCTAAGTTAGAGTTTGCTTGCTCTGTTTCTGGTCACATCTCACAGTAGACACCAGGGTGGATGTGTTTTCATGGAGGCACTGGCATTGTGCCCAGTCTAAAACCATGACAGATGCCGTCCCCAACCATGTTCCCCCAAAATTGGAATTTGGCTGTTTTAGATATCAAAGATTGTTTTTTCCAAATTCTCTTGCACCCAGATGATGCTCCGCGCTTTGCCTTCATGGTTCCTGCCATCAACCGTGAAGCCCCAGCGAAGAGATACCACTGGCGAGTCTTGCCTCAAGGCATGAAAAATTCACCAGTGATTTGCCAGCGTCTCTTCCCTGCTGTCCCCTGTCCGTGAGGCAGCAAAAAATTCTATCATTTTACATTATATGGATGACATCTTAATTTGTGCTCCTAACGACGACGCACTTACCCATGCTCTTGCCCTGACAACCGATGTGCTGACTTCTGCAGGGTTCGAGCTTCAGGAAAGTAAGATTCAAAAGATGCCACCCTGGAAGTACCTTGGTCTCGAAATCACTAAGCGGACCATTGTTCCGCAAAAATTGGCAATCAACACCGAAGTGTCTTCTTTAGTGGAAGCTCAACAACTGTGTAGTGCTTTGAACTGGGTTAGACCTTGGCTAGACATTCCAACTGAAGACCTAGCCCCCCTTTTCAATCTTTTGAAAGGGGGAGAAGAGCTCAGTTCTCTAAGGACCCTTACCCCAGAGGCTGCAGCAGCCTTAGAAAAGGTACAGAAAACCATCTCACAGAGACAAGCACACAGGTACCATCCAGACTTGCCGTTCAAATTTATCATCTTAGGCAGCTTGCCACACCTCCATGGGTTGATTTTTCAGTGGGACAAGACAGCAAAACATCTGAGGACCCTGGTTCGAGGGACCCCCTCTTAATCATAGAGTGGGCGTTCCTCAGCCACCACAGGTCCAAAAGGATGACACGGCCACAAGAGCTGATAGCTGAGCTGATCCGGAAGGCTCGCTTCCGGATCCGGGAGTTGGCCGGTGTCGACTTCACATGTATACACATCCCTATCCAATTGAAATCTGGCCAATTAACGAAGGCCATGTTAGAACATCTCCTCATGGAGAATGAAGCCCTCCAATTTGCTCTGGATTCCTACACCGGAAAAATTTCAGTTCATAAACCAAAACACAAATTGTTTAATCAGGACAATCAATTTAAATTATCCCTAAAAAGAATTCAGAGCCAGAAGCCCTTAAAAGCTTTGACTGTTTTTACTGACGCGTCCGGAGCATCCCACAAGTCCGTAGTAACTTGGAGAGATCCTCAAACTCAGCAATGGGAGACCGACGTTACCACAGTTGAGGGATCACCTCAAATTGTTGAGTTGGCCGCTGTCGTCAGAGTCTTTGAGAGGTTCTCCGAGCCCTTCAATTTGGTAACGGATTCGGCATATGTAGCCGGTGTGGTGTCCAGAGCGGAGAATGCAGTTCTCCAGGAAGTTTCTAACATGACCCTTTTCAAATTACTCTCGAGACTCGTAGAGTTGGTCTCCCGTCGAGAGCATCCATTCTATGTGTTGCATGTGAGGTCTCACACTGACCTCCTGGGGTTCATTGCAGAGGGGAATCGGCGTGCCGATGCCCTGGCTGCGCCTGTTGAAATGGCCCCGCTCCCCAATGCCTTCCAGCAGGCAAAACTCAGCCACCAGCAGTTCCATCAGAACGTGCCCGGCCTGGTCCGTCAATTCCAACTGACTAGAGACCAGGCAAAGGCGATTGTGGCCACATGCCCACAGTGCTAGTCCTTTCAACTCCCTGCCATCAATGCTGGCGCTAACCCTAGAGGACTCAAAAGCTGCGAGCTTTGGCAAATGGACGTCACTCACATCCTGTCCTTCGGCAAGTTCAAATACGTGCATGTCTCTGTGGATACCTTTTCTGGGGCCGTGTACGCTTCTGCCCACACAGGAGAGAGGACCGCAGATGTCAAAAGACATCTGTTGCATGCCTTCTCTGTGTTGGGCATCCCTAAAGAAATCAAAACAGATAATGGGCCAGGGTACACCTCCAGGGAGTTCCGAAGCTTCCTGCAGGATTGGGGAGTAAGTCGTAAGACCGGCATCCCTTACTCCCCGACAAGGCAAGCCATGGTTGAGCGGGCCCACCAGAGCCTCAAACGAACTCTAGAACATCAAAATGGGGCAGTGAAGGTGGAGTCCCCTCAAATCCGACTGGCCAGGGCCTTGTTCACAATCAACTTCCTCAACTGCAGCTTTGAGTGCCTCAACCCGCCCATTGCGAGGCATTTTAACACCCAAATGGCAACCCAATTCAAGGACAAACCACCTGTCCTTGTGAAGGACCCCCAGACCTGGAAAACTAAGGGACCATTTGACTTGGTAACATGGGGTCGTGGATACGCATGTGTGTCCACCCCCGCCAGGCTCTAATGGGTCCCCTCAAAGTGGGTAAAACCCTTCCTCCCAGGGAAGGCACACAAACCAAGCGCCACTCCTCAAGTGACCCAGTCAGCCTTGAGGAGAAAACGCCAAGTCCATGTCGTGTCCGGTGTCCCCCAGGCTGAACCATCCACCCCAGAGCCCTCAGTTTTAACTTATTTTCTTTGTTTGTTTCAGTTAGAACCCGATTCGCCTGTCTGAGTTTGTTGCTCTGTCTCACCCACCTGACCCTCGCCTGGATCATCCCCCAGCCCAAGGCCAACGTGTGGCGGACCCTGGCCCAAGCGATGGGGCAAGATCACATCTGCCTATCCACCGCTTCCACAGCAGACCCTCTGTCCACTTGCCTCGTGGGAATCCCTTTCAAAATTGAAAACTTTCCCCCTCCTCTCTTCCCTATCCTGGAACCCCTGCTTCCCGAATTTACTTTCTCTGACTGCCCTGAGCCTCGAGTGGTTTGGAGAGAACTGCTTGCAGCTCTCACCCAAATCACCGAGGAACCCCAAGAATTTGAGTTGCTCGGCTCCACCCGATCCTTATTATGCTTTCAGTTCTCTCCCTACCCAGAGTTTAACCCCTCTGTTGAGGTGCGGCAAGCAAACAAACAATTTGTCGCCCTCAATTGGTGCCGGCATGTCATCACTCTGAGATCCCTGTCAACTTTCGCCGGCAACCCCAGAAGGTTACCCAAAGGGGTGTTTTTAATTTGCAGAGACCGAGCCTAGACTGGCATTCCCTCTCGCCTGTCCGGAGGGCCTGTACTTTCGGGCAATTGACGTTGCTTTCCCCCAACAATACCCAAATTCTTAATTGGAAGGAGAAAAGAGTCGTGCAAAATTTTACTCGCTCCAAGAGACACACCCACCAAATTGGCTCCAACTGCAACTCAGAAATTGTACATTGGTCTAAACCAAAAAATACTGCGGTTTCAGTATTTTTGCCGTGGGTGGCCGCAGCTAAAGCACTTGGGGAATTAGAGAACCTTAAGTGCTGGGTGGCGAAGCAAGCAAACTTAACCTCAACTGCCCTTGCGGACCTCCTCGCAGACGAGGAAACAACGAGGCAAGCGACCTTGCAGAACAGAGCAGCAATTGATTTTCTGTTGCTGCTCCACCACCACCACTGCGAAGAATTCGAGGGTCTGTGCTGCATGAACTTGTCATCTAAAGCCGAAGATGCCAGGGCCGCCATACGAAGAATGACCCAAGATGTGGGAAACATAAAACAGCAAGCTGAGGGCTGGCTCGAGAGACTTTTTTCCAACTGGGGAATTTCTGGGTGGGTGAGCTCCGTATTAAAGACTGTCTTTTTTGTTATTTTTATTCTCCTATGTATCATCCTGGGATTTTCAATTATTTATAAACTACTCCTCCGCCTCTTGTCCACCGCCGCACCACAAGTCAACCACGTCACCCTCCCTCCTACTATGAACTCTGGCCAAGAGACTTCTAACTATGAAGAGATGCGACCTCTTTCAACTTCACCACCTTCTCCCCAATGGCTTGCAGTCTCTGAACCTACCAACGATACCGACGAACAAGCATCGACGAGCTCTGAAACCAAATTTTAAGGACTGAATTTTAATTTTGTTTTTTTTCTAAAACAAAAAGGATGAGATGTTGTGGTGTGTGTTCAGTTCTCAGTTATCTCCCCTGTTTGTAATGTTCCCCCTATTTTGTAATGTTTCCCCCAGTTGCAACCCTTATTTGATTTGATGGTTCAGTCCTGGTTCCCCCTTTCCCTCAAATGGTGTCCTCCCCGTCTGGGCACGCTGCCAAGCCCTTGTCTCCACCCCCGTTCCCCTAGCAACTGCCCCTTTCGTTACATTTTCCCCTCCTCTCAGGCCCTGTCTATCTCCCAGAACCCTGCCCATCCTTCCAGAGACTTCTTCCTTGGCCAGGAAGTGATTGGGCAAGGGCTCCGGGCCCCTCCCTAGCTCATGTATCATTAGTTGTTGTGTGCATCAGTCTTGTCCAATTCCCCGCCTTAGTTTATTCCGATTGGTTCCTGTAATGTATCTTTGCCTATGTTCCACCCCTTTTATATGCTGTTGTCTGTCATGGCTCCCTGCCTTTGCTCCCATAGTTTCCCTGGAGACAATAAACTCTCTGGACTGCACTATTGGAGTGAAGGACCTCTTTTCTCATAGCTCCTCCAAATCTTCGCCGCTCTTCTTGAAGCTGCCTCAACCTGCCGAAGGCGCAACCTAGACACCCCTGGCGTGTCAGGGTAGTGCCCCCCTGCTGCTAGCTGCTGCAGTGCTCACTGCTAGCCGGCGTTTCCTCCTCCCCACCGTGTGGGGAGTAGAGGGCTTCTGACGCAGCAGCTCGGCAAATGGATTTGTTCCTGTCTGAATCAGTACTTCAAGAGCCAAGAAAAATCCCAATTTAGAACAGTTAACATGTGCTGCATGTTGGGAATGAGATACCACAGGTAACGATACTATAAAAATCTGTAAGCTATAAAAACAGAAAGAAAAGAATGAAGAGGACAGAGCTAGTAATAAAGAGGACCCCTTTGATTGCCTACCTCCCCCTCCTCCTGTTTATCTGGCAATGCCTCAAGCTCCTCTCCCAGACCCCCCAGCTTTGCCCTCAGTTCCTCCCTCAGCCTCTTCTTCTAGTCCCTTAGTTCCTTTCTCCTCAGAACCTGCAGCCGCTCCAATCCCATTACCACCTCTGCCTAGAACCCCTACCCTAACCTTAAATCCCCTACCCAGTCCTGATACCTCCTTCCCACCTCCCTCTAATCCAGCCATATCCCCTCCATCCGTTTTTTCAGGAAGCTTCTGAGAGAGACATCAAATGGCTGGACCAGGGCCAGGAGCCCCTCCCATTAAGCCTTTTAGAAAGCTTCCTTCATTGTCAGTTATCTTCCAGTTCCTCCCCCTTGTTCCCTTATTGGTAGACAGCCAAGTCACTCCTTTGTCCCTGTATTTGAGGTGCTGTTCCCACGATCTCGGGCACTCTCTGGAATTGTACCCCCTGAGGCTCGGAGCCTTTCATCTTCTTCAATAAAGCCTTGGATTAAGTACCCTCTGGAGCATCCACTCCCTTCCTTCACCATCGTCGGCATGTCCTCCCAAGGAAAGGGCTCATAACCCTTAGCCGCCCTTCTGCACTCCCGAGCACAGAAGAGCATCCCCTGCAGTTGGCAGTGTAAGAGCTAGCAGGGAAGGGCAGAGCAGCTGCCCAATGGACACAGCGACATGCCTATAGCCCATTTGTTACTGGTTTATGCCTTCCCCTCTCTTTTCCTCTATAAACCCCAGTTTTTCCCCAGTTCAGGGCACATCTGTCCCTGACTCCCTTCACAGAGAGCCCTGCTCCTAATAAAGGCTGTCCCTCTCTGGAAGGCCATACAGAGCTTCATTCTATTCTCTCTACATTGCCTAAGTGCTGCTACCAAGCTTGCTGCTGCGCTGAAAATCATTAGCCAGGAAAGGATGTGCCTGTGCCCCTGAGCCATCCTCCTAAGGACACTTCTTCAGGAAGGTCGCAGCACTCATACCATCCTCGCCACTGTGGCAGCCATTCATTTACCAAAACCGATGAGCCCTAGATTACTTACTAGCAGAAGAAGGAGGGGTCTGTGGGAAATTCAGTTCATCTGAATGTTGCATTGAAATCAATGATGGAGAACTCACTAAAAACATCACTACTATATTGCATTGCATTATTTGGTTTGTTCCTGTTCTCCCCTGTTTATGGTTCCACTGTAAGTTGCCTCCTCTTCCCAAAACATCAATCCCATCCCCACTCCTCCCCAATCCCTGAAAATTTCCCTGTCAATCTTCATATCCACTCCCTGGTACCTTATCTGTCACTCAGCTCCCAATCCCCTTTCTCTAGAAGCTTGCACAAAGGGCTTTGAGTGATTGGTCAAGGGACAGGTGTCCCTCCTACCATGTTCCCTGATATGTTGTTCTGTTTGTCAGTTACTCCTTGCTTCACTCCCCCTTATGCCCTTGTTGGTGGATGGCTGGATCCCTCCCTTATTTCCACCCCTCAAAAAAGGTGCTGCTCCTGTCTCTTTGGGGGCTTTCCAGAGCCGTGTCCCCCTGTTATGGACGTGGTTCTATTAGCTTCGGGAAAAGAGAGTGTTTCTTTTAAATGAGGAAGAGGTCCAGGATTTGGTGGGGGCAAATGGGCAGACCAAGGTGAAGAGTGATTGGACAAAGACCCCAACCAATCATTCAATGCCATGAGGAAATGACTGGCCCAGAATGAACCCCATTAATGGCTATCAGAGCCATGAAACTCCACCAATCAGTGTAAGGATCCAAATCCCACCAATCCTGGGCCAAGGGGTGTTATAAAAAGAGGGGTTTTCAGTTGGGCAGGGTTCTTTCTGTTCTGCGGGCAGGGCGATCAGCTTGTGAGGGAGAAAACCCAGCGCGTTCCATGCATGTTGTTATTCTGAGCTGTTGTGAGGAGGTTCAAGCTCATCTTGGATCCTCCGTTCCTTCTGGTTTGTATTTTTTTTTAAATAAATGAGAGCCTTTTTCTGTTGAGATAAGGCACGAAATGATGACACAGACACTGCTGCTCTCGAGGGGAACCAAAAAAGAGAGCTTTTATTTTCTGACTCCAACATTTATAGTTTTCCAAAAGTGACAGTGGATTGGAGGGTGACAGTGCCACCTCTCCAATGCCACTGGACAGACCAAGGGTCCATCAATTCTCTCCACCTCCATGAAAGATTGCAAAACATAAGTTATTTACAGAATTGTGTGTGAGAAAGTTTGTTGAGAGAATATAAACATCAGAAAACTTTACAAAGTTTTACAAAATCAAAGCGACATTTTTCCTTTCTCATCTCTCTCCGAAATACGGCCTTATTCATTCATAACATCCTGAGGCTGGGAGCTCTCCAGAGCCTCTAATAAAACTCTGGATTTTATACCCTCTGGATTATCAACTCCCGTCCTTCACTGTTGTCAGCGTGTTTCTCCAAAGAAAGGGACCACAACCCTTAGCTGTCCTTCTGAGCACAGGAAGAGTGTCCCCTGCACTCAGCAGTGTTTGAGCTAGCATGCAGGCACCAAGGGGTCACTTCGTGGACACTCTGACACTACTAGAATCAAAAAACTGGCACATATGCCCACATGGAGATGGACTCCTCTATTGAAAACTAGTTGGTGGGACAACCTTCTAAAAGGAGGTTAATGGAAAAAGATTTTACCAATGGGAGGAGGTGTATTAGTGAACGTTATTTTTCTCCTTTGTGTTATACCTTGCCTAATTTGCATGATTACTAAGATTGTTCAAAATTTCCTAGAAAAGTTAAGTGATGAGAAAATAGAGAGGATCATGATGGTACAAGAGAATAAAAGACCCCATGGCTTTCACAAAGGCACTTTCACTGCACTGTCCCTCTCCCGGTGTCCCTGCCCAGACAATGACGGAGGGCAGCTTTGCTGAGGCAGGAGCAGCTGTCACCTCCGCCTCCAGCCAAGGCCTCAGGGGACTGTCCCTGCTGCGCTTTGGGTGGGAGCTGCATCCCTGACCCGCCTTTTCCATCAGCAAAGGGTTCGGCTGAGACAGGATCTTCCCCCCTCCACACCGATCACTGCCACCCCTCCTGGGGGGCTTAGCACCATTGGCCCCTTGAGACTCTTTACTATTCCCCAACTGCTCCAGTCTGTACTGGCTTATACTCTGCCCTCCCCTGGTAGAGGAGCTGCTGCCCCCCCACACCTTTACCCCCTGCTGAAGCATCCCTAAGTGAGCTCTGGGCTATACTGGTCCATACTGGTGAGAGTAACAACCTCAAGGGAAGGGACAGAGAGTCCAGCACATGCCTTGCACAGTCCCGCTGCTGATGCTATGGCTCTAGATACAGCCCAGTATATCTAGAATGAGGTACTGCCCGAGGCAGTGCCTGCAATTCAGGGACTTATACAAACCACCAAGAGGAATCTGGGATTGGGAAGGAAGCAGGTATAACGCAACAGCATACACAGTCACCACAGAGGAGTCAGACAATCTGTCAGCTGCCCTGCACTGCCCCACAGCCAATTCTCTACAACTGCTGGACGCAGCCCAGTATATGAGGGCTGAGGTCCTTAGGAAGGCCTCGCTAGTGGTCCAAAGACCTGTCAGCCAGCACAACAGCAGGAGCAGGAAGGTAGCACGGACGATGCGACAGCAGCAACAGCCAAGGCACCAGGGCCAGAAAGCCTGGCACATTCCCCACAACCAATAATGCACCCCTGCTACACACTTCCAAGCACATCAGATGGGAGGTGGTGGGCAAGGTTCTAACTTTCATCCATGGACCTGAGGAGCAGGAACAGAACAGAGAGACCTGGACTGGAACAAGGCTCAGATGAGAGGGCAGGAAAGGGCAGAAAATCTAGCACATCTCCTACACAGCCCCACTGCTGCTGCACTGCTGGCTCTGCTGGCTACATCCCACTAAATCAGGACTGAGGTCATAAAGAAGGCCCAGCTTGTGGTCCAAAGACCCTTCCAAGAAACAGAGCATCAGCAAGACTGGAAATAAATGCCAGATGAATCAACAACAGCAGAAAGACCTGCAGGATGCGCCTGGAGCCTTCCCTGCCCCTACAGTCCTCAACGCCCTGGTGATGGGTGAGCATTGTCTGGAGGGTATTCAGGGTTCTGGCCACAGCCTCCCCCACAGCCTGCAGAACAGGAAAGACGGAGAAGCAGCAGCCCCACAGCGAATGTCACAGATTTGCTGGACACAGCCAAGTAGATCAGTAGAAAGATCATAGGCAAGGTTGTAATTGTGATCTAGGATCTCAGGAGTAGGTAGAGGAATGAAGCAACCTGGAACAAAGCTCAGATTAGATGACAAAAGCAACAGAGCCATCTAGGATTTGATGCAGATCCATTTTGAGGCTAAGCTCTTCATTTTCCAGCAGTGTCTCCCCATTCTGCTTTGCCTTCTCTGCTCCTCCTTGTCTTCACATGTCCCCAGGATGCTGACATGAGGTCTTAATGTTGTTTTTGTTTAGCTTCTGTCTTATGAAGTTCATAAAGGGCACCATGAATAAACAGCTGATACTGGAGCAGCTGGGAGCCCAAGCCCCAACCAGTTAGCCACCGCTGTAGACCAGGGAGGAGCAAGGAGTATGGACATGCCATTGATAGAGAGCTATCTGAGGAAGAGGAATGGAAACACAGAATAGACACACAGAGCTGCCTCAAAGGGCAGATGCCATTGGATCATATCCTATCTGTCACTGGGTCAATTCCTTGGACCTGGAGAACAACAAAGGCTCTCCCAGGGACAGTCCCACCTTCCCCATCAGTATGAGCACAGAGGCTGTAGGAGAGGCAGCTGACAAACTGCTGAGAGCATCTCCTGCTCCAGTGCATTCAGCAGATGCCCAGCTGGCTGATTCTGCCCCACTTGTAGTTCCCAAGGAAGAGGAGCACCATACACCTCTCAAAAATGAGAAGGAAGCTTCTTCTGCCCCCGTGGAGGCAGCAAGAGCAGCAGGGGCAGAGAACCAGGCACCTGCTCCACATGGCCCCACAGCTGATGGCCCAGCTCAGCTGGACATTTCTGAGTACCTGAGATGTGCAGTTGTGTGCAAGGCTGTATTAAGTGAATAATCAGGCAGAAGGGACAAGAAGCAGGCAGAAGGGACTGGAAACAAGACTCAGGTTAGGTGACAAGAGCAACAGACTTATCTAGGATTCGATGCAGATCAGTTTGGGGTTAACAGATCAGTTTGGGGTTAATTTTCCAACAGCAACAGTTCCTCTCTGCTTCATTTTGCCTTCTCTTGTTGCAGTTCAGCTCCTGTGACCCTGGGGCCAGACCAGCTGGGAGTGGTGTGGCAAATACAATGTATGGGCACAATGGGGCTACCCAAAAATAAAACAGCTTTAAAGGCAGAACAACAAACAGCACAAAGCAAACAAGTAGTAAAACGTCAATCACAAAGCCCCAGAATGGGTAGGTTCAATAGTGTATATATATATATATGATACATCTGGGGGTTGATCTGAGGGTAGGGATCCAGTCACAAACCAGGATTAGGAATATACAAAATAATGCAGCAAATGACAACCAATCAGGGGAGAGAGCTGGGAACATTCTAGAAGCACAACTTTATATGGACAGGCCTGCTAACATATTTATTCCTATGGTCCTTGCTTCTCTAACCTAGCTCACCCTAACTTTAACATCAGTCTCTCTGCCTTCAGGCCCAGTTCCCATGGCCGTAAGTTGATCTTTCCTGTGTATAAAGTGGAATTGTCCCACTGTCCACCCTGGTCAGTTCTATTCCCACATTCTCTTCCCACCCCTTGTATAAACATGTCCTTTGCATGGTGACAGGAGTCTTTAATGCTGCTTGAGTCCAACTCCTGTCAGGTGAAGTGGTTGTAGTTCAATCCTGATACTCTTAGCTAACAGCAGCCACACTGCTGGTGCTTAGAGGATGATTCCTGAGATGGATATTATTGAGGAACAGCTTTTGAGGTGTTTTAAGAGAATGGAAGCATCTTCTCTCTGAGGACATAGTCGTCTGTTGGAGCATAAGAGGGCCAGCTTTTATCTGTCTCAAAGATGAGCCAGGAACCCCAGCAACTGTTTGCAACATCAGAGACACAGAAGAGACAGAGAACTGAATTCTGCTGCTGCTGAGCCCAGCAGAACTCGTGAGCAAGTAAACTGTGTTTCTCTGCCTCTGCAAATCCTCAAAGTCCTCTGGAACACAGCACATTTCCCCAGCAGCACTGTGGAGTCCTCTGCTTGTTTCCTTCCCTCTCCCTCCCTTTCCCCACGGCGGGCACACACTTTTCAGTCCCTTGCGGCACCCCACGGCTTCCGCAAAGGCCCCTTCACTGCACTGCCCCCCTGCTCGGCCCGTGTCCCCGCCCGGACAATGACCGAGGGCAGCTTTGCTGAGGCGGGAGCTGCGTCCCTGTCCCGCCTTTTCCATCAGTGAGGGGGGTGCGGCTGAGCCGGGATCTTCCTCCCTCTCCTCGGCCTCGCTCCCATTGGCCCCTTCTCACTCTTTATTTTTCCCCAACTTTTTTGTACTGGCGTATACTCAAAACAAATGCTCCATCTCCCTGCACACCATTTGTGGAAGGCTTAATGGCGATCATCAGTGTTGTCCTGCAATGGATGTGTGGGCACAGGGCTTTGCACCATGGAGAGCCCCTCTCTGCCTGGACACCACCGTGTGCTGCCCTGTTAGGTTTGCTGTTTACCAGTAAATCATGGTACTTTTGATACAACTTAGTGGAGTCAAAGCCTTCAAAGAAAACTCTTTTTTTTTTTTTTTTAATGATCCAGCTGAGTCAGATATCTACCTCCTCCCAGAGGCGAGCACACAGAACACTTTACAAAATGGCAACTTTCTCTTCCCTTTCCCCTCGCTGGGGTCATCCCTGTCCCCTTTTCTATTGGCTGCGTCCTCAGGAAGTTGCATTCTCCCCCGACTGCCTGACTGCCTATTTTTCTGTCCCCTCCCCTCTCATTCAGTTTCCTTTTTAGTCACGTCTTCCCGTCTGCTCCCTTCACAGCAACAACCAGAAAACCAACCAGAACATACCAAAACCACAAACAACAACACACAGAATCAACAACTTTCATTCTTTAACTTAATGACCTTTTGACTACAGCAAAATACCACCTCATCTCTCACAGCTGGGTACTCAGAAACTCACACTGTCTAGGGACCGCCTGCTCTTCTGTCCCTTCCCCCATTCCCATCCCCTTTCATCCCTCTTGATTTTTTGGTCGTATCTTCAACCCTGCCTCTCTCCCAGTTCTCACAACGGACAGCAGATCAACCAGAACTCTTCCAAACCACAGAAAATAAATGGGAAACAGAACCAACAGCTTTCATTGTTTTACTCAATGATTTTATTTTAGCTGCAGCAAAATATTATTTCATCTCTCATTATGGGCCACCCCATGTCTCAGCAAGAGAGACTTCCTCTAGTTTCCTGTTGTTTACAGTTTGCCAATATTTGCATATTGGCAAAAGATGGCTCTTCCAGAATAATGGCCTGATTTTTGTGGTCACTGCAAACTCAGCATAAACTTTCTCTAATAATAAGCTTGGGCTTTAAAATCTGACTGGACTTCTGAGGTTTTCCTTGTTTCTCTCTGCTAAGATTGTGAGAAGCAAATTCACAGGAGGTTCCTGTTTCCCAGAAAGGGGGGTGGGAGGGCTGGAATCCGGGTAAAGACTGGGGATCCCCAAAATACATGGACAGGGAGCACATATTGTACCTTCATCAAGCCCACTGAAGCCATAGAAGAAAACAAGCATTAAAACTTGTTTTGCTTTCCTTCTTTTACAAAACATCTTATTTTTAAAAGGTGGTTTTAGGCCAGATGCTGCTACCAGGAGTCTGGGATGTTGCTCCCCAGGAACAAAGGCTGAGGACAATTGCATCCTCCCTTCTCTGCAGACTGACAGTGAGCTTTAAGACCTTAAATTAGGAAGATTCAGGGAGCACTCAGCTGTATCATAAAAATACAATGATCTTTGAAGTATGTTTTTAAAGCTTTTTTTCACCTTATGGCACGTCCAAATCTTTTCTTACAAAACTCTGTCCCTATTTGCATTGCACAGTCCTGTGGGTGTTAACAGAATCACAAAAGTGTTGGAAGATGTCAAAAGTTGCCCCTTCAGGCTTTCTGTTCCTAATCTCAGCCTGATACAGAAGCAGCAATTCAGTTTTGAACAACTGAACTCTGATTTTTAAAGGCTTCTACATTTTAAGGTATGTTAAATTGGACAAATAAAGAAACAGCTAAAAAACCTACACAACTGTCTGCAATATAGAGATGTCAAACTACGTTTATGTCTCCAGGAAAGAAAGATTGAGAGCAGCATTATATGTTAGTAATATAAACACAGTTCTTTTTACACAATGCTTTTCCTCATGCCACTAGAAATTTAAAATAACTCTCTTTAACATCAATGTAGTGTTATGATGGAGACATTTCTTGATTACAGTGCATGCTTAGCACCAGATAACACATGCATTTTGGAGCAGGGGTATACATATTCATAAGCTTCTGGAGTCTGCCCAGTTTCAGAGGGTGCTCTTGGGGGTCTTTTGGGACCCCTGGTGATTGCTGAGCCCCTGGCCTTTGCCCAATCCCTTAAGAGTCACCCTTCATCTGTGGTGCTGTGTTTGGCCCTGGTTATGTAATCTGGGCAACATGTTCTGCACGAACTGGGTGGGACTGGTTCGACTTTTTACATACAGAGCTGGACACAAAGCCCTCAAGGTTCCAGCAGTTGCTACTTTCTGGGAAGGGATTTACACAGGCACAAGGCAACTCCTGGCTCTCCACTTTATCTGATCATTCTGCCTGTATGCATTTTCCCCACCTTGCAGCATTAGGGAAGAAAGGAGGCAATTAGAAGGTCTGTGTGCTGGAAGTCAGGTGGATCAGGGAAAAGGCAACTTGGCTGACAAGTGAACTTATCTTGGAACTAAAATGAAAAAGGAAGGGCCAGAAGACGCAAATCAGGGAAGAATATAGAGAGACTGCTTGCTGCCACAGAGAGAAAAGTTGTGCAGCCAAACCTCAACTGGAGTTGAAGCTGTCCAGAACTGTGGGGAAAAATAAAGAGCTTTTTCAAATTCATGGATAGCCAAAGGGCGTGATGAGATGACATCAGCCCGTTACAGGATGAGGGTGATCACCTCAGCAAGAGGGACACAAACATGGCAGGTGTGTTACAGTCTTTACATCCATCTTCCCCATGAAAGACAGACCAAGAGGGTCTTAGTAGCCTGGGAGAATGATCAACTCTTCTTTGAATCTGAACATGTGTGGGATCTGCTGCTCCATCTGATTCCCTACAAATCTGTCAAGGGAATCATCAGAGAATGCCCAGAAAGCTGGCTGGTGTCATTCCAAAGCCCCTCTGGATGATTTTTGAGCAATCTTGAGTATATGAAGATATCCTAATTTTCAAGAAGGGGGAGAAGGAGGAACCTTGAAACTACAGGCCGGTCAGTCTCACTGCAGCACCAGGTTAAAATACATGAAAAGTTCTCTGGGAGGTATTGAAAATCACCTGGAGAACAAGTCCGTCATTGTCAGCACCGACGCAGCTTTGTGTGGGTAAAGTCCTCCTTGCCCAACTCTGTTTTATTTTTCACCAGGGTAGCCCATCCTGCTGTCCCAAGAAAGCCAGAAGATGGCATCTTGGAGTTCAGCAAAGCCGACTACTGGCCAAGTGTGTACTGACTGTCAGGCACTGCTCTGAAATAAGTCCAGCCATTATGGCTGAGTAGCAAAGGTTGTGTGCCTGCATTGCCTCTTGTTACCCTCATAAAGAGCTGTGAAAATGATATGAGACTTTCTGTTAAGATTTCTGAATTTTCACTGCCAAGAAGAAAAAATAAATGTTCAAAAAACTCCTATGCAGAGAAGTTTTTCATAGGCTGGGCAGGGCAGAAGGGCTGTTTGGAGGTTGGCTACAACCCTGCCATATCCTGTGGGATCTCAGTGCGAGCAGCAGGAACCATGTCTCCTCTGCCTCTTCGTATGTCCCAGCAAGAAAAACACTTTGAGCTAAAGAATTGAACTATAAGTACTATATGTGACACGAGTTAACACGAGCACCATGAAGACCTCATTTCAGCACTCTGGGAACCTGTGAAAGCAAAGAGAGACAGAGCAAGCAAAAGAAAACAGAGAGGAATTGTTGAAAAAATAGCAACTTTTATTAGCATCAAAATGGGTCTCCCAAGAAGCTTCAGACCCATCAAATCCTGTAGGAGTTTGTTGCTCTCATCATTTAACTGGAACCTTGTTCCAGGTCCCTCTGTTTTTCTGCCTGCTCATCAGATCCTTGGATCACTACTTTTTCACACCTGATGAGTTCTGCTGTGTCCAGCACAGACTGGTCATCAACTGTGGGTGTTTGAGAGGCACGCTGCTGGGCTCTGTACCCTTGCTGCTGTGCTGTTACTGCTCTCGCCTCATCCATGCTGCCTTTTCATGCTGAAGAAGCTGGTTGTGTATCACAGTCCACTGATGCAGCTTTTTAAACACATGCCTCATGTACCAGTATGTTAGATGGCTTCATTTTAACTCATTTGGTTCATAGAACCAAAACACATCATCAGACCATCCTTGCCAGTTTTGTTATTGCCTCCGTTTTTCAAGGAGACTGCTCCTGACATTTGAATAATCCAAGAAACAAAGTGGCAGCTGTGGTGCCCCGCTCCTCACACTCCCTTCAGCCCTTGTCTTGTAAATTCAAGCCCCTAACCTGTACTTTGTACCAAGCAGCTGTCTTGGCTGCAGCCACGAGGGCATTACTTTTCTCAGTAACTAAAAAAGGCTTGGCTTGGACCCAGAAATTAATCTGTGCCACCTACATCATTGCACGGGAGAGAAGCAAAGTTGTCTTTTTTGAGGGTGAGGGATTCCTTCCCATTGTATAAGTGTGGTCGGGGACTGGTGGGTGTGGTTCTCTCTGTAGGCACGGAATGTGGAATGCCGGCTAGCAAGCTGCCTGCGTGGCCAAAAGGAAAGTGGCTGCCCTTGAGCCTCCGTGGAGACTGTGCAGGTAGCGGTGATTGCAGCAGCGTGGGTGGTGCTGGAGGGCAACACCAGGAAGAAACAAAGCAAAGAAAAAAAAAGGAGAGACAACATTTATATGAAATCCAAAGAAGTTTCATTCTTATTAAGGGTTAGATATGAAGAATAAGACGCTGCAGAGGAAAGCAGTGTTTTTTAAGAAGCAGAGGGTGTAAGAAGAAGATAGAACTCATGACCAATAAGGAGAAGCCAGGGGAGGAGTACAGAGCGGGACATGTCCAATGAGGATGAACCAGGGGAGGGGACAGGCTTTACAAACCAATCCTCTAGCGAGGAGGGAGCAACTGACATAGAACATTCCCGAACTTAAGGGGCGTGATTACAATGACTGACAGGGGCAGGAGGCAGAACAACTCGGGCTAACAGAGCCTTATAAGGGGAAGAGGGGAGGAGCAGGGAGATTGACAGGAGCAATGACAAGCTAATGGCGGGAAAATATTGCAGTAAACAAGTCGGGGAGAAACCATTATGAGGGAATACAATGGGGGTGCATGGACTGAACCATTGTATCTTACTAACATAAACCACCTGATTTCTACATTAAAACAACAATAAAAACTGCGAAGAACACACAGCACCACAGGTGGGCTGGCTCTGTTTATGAGCTGGAGGGAGTGGTTGTTTTTATGCCTGTTCTGGGCTGGAGGGGGCGGCTGGATATTGTGTCTTGTCTGGGATTTCTGAGGTGAGCAGTAGTACTCCTTTTCTTGTACCCTATGTCTTTAGTATTGTTGTTACTGGTAGTTTTCATCTTTCACTGCTGTTTCCAGTGAGTTTTTCTTATCTCAACCCTTGATACTCATATTCTGTGCCTCAATTTTCCTCTTCACCTCAGTGGTAGGAGAAGGGAGAATAAAACTGGGGGGAGCAGGCAAGCGGCAGCCTGGTTTGGGCTTTCTGTGGGAGCACCAAATTGGGGAGTAGCATTCCTAAACCATGGCAGCAACTCTCACAATAAGAGTATAAAAATTTGCCTTTTCCTGATGGACTTACCTCATTATTCCATCAATGCCACAGACCCTCAAAAGAAACACGACTAGATATTTACTTATTTATCATTATAAATGGAGAAAGGAGCATCTCTGAGGGTTGGATGCAAGCCAGCCTTCAGTCTTGGGACTGCCTCCCCATATGCTGGAGAAAAGCATGAATTTGCCTTTTGAATCACATGCTGAAATTAAGCTTTTTTTGTTGCAGAGGAGGTGAGGAGGTAAGAATATTGTCTCTTTGGTGGGTCTGAAGAGCACTGCTAACACTTCTCGCTGGAGCAATTGTGCACATGCCTTTGTGCTGGCTCATGTGAGGACTGCCCTAAGGGAAATGGTTCTCTCAGTGCTCCGACACACTTGTCACCTGAGTTTCATCTATTCATGACATATTCTTTGGTTCCTATAAAAAGAGGGAGAAGGCAAAGGTGATGCAGTGGGGCAATGCAGTTAATTTTGCATTACCGTGGGGATGGAGTCATGCATGAAAGCTTTCTTTTAGTTCAGACTTCAAATGTGAGTATTTGGCTTCTTGCTTGAAATACTGTTCTGGAGATGGAAGTCAAGAGGAGCTTTATAAAATTCTGTGTTGTAATTTATGAGTTTAACTGACAGAAAAAGATACTGAGTTTGCAACATCTGTAGAGTTTCTATTTCTTCTGTTGACTCAGAACATTTTACTATTATATCCTTACTAGAGACCAGAATGCATGCTCTAAACAAAACCAGTAAATATGAAGAGTAAACTCATTTTTTGGTCAGAAGCAACTGAGCTGGGCTTTGACAAGCTTACCTTGCTTTGAGGACCTCTTTTTGCTCCTATGCCTTTCAATAGAAAATCTCTCACACATTTAAATTATGTAGAGCCAGCTGTTGAGGTAGGGGAGCAGCAAAAGTGCTTGGCAAAATAATGGAAGTATGATGAAGGACACTCAGATCGTCTCTTAGTGAATGTAACAAAAACAACAAATGAAAGCTTGATCTTTCAGGAAAAAGAGTCTGTTTGGAAAAGGCTGCATTTGGCCAAAGATATCACACTTACCAGGAGAAAGCTGTGCACTTAGGGAAGAAAAACTGACTGCTGAGAATTAGCAGGACACCAATATCCGGGAAGCTGAACTTTGGCAATGAGTGTGCAATTCTCTGAGCGCTTCCTAAGAGATACAACACAGTGGACAGGGATTTGAATGCATGCATCTTTTTGCAGGGAGTCCTCTGTGGCTTAGGGAATATCTCACATAGTGCCTTGGAAAAAAAAATAGGAAACTTAAGGAATACACTGAAAGTTGCTTCTTTCAGAGAAAGGTTTGGGGGTTTTTTGCTTGATTGTTTTGAAGGTCTTTTGAGGCTTGTTTGTTCTCAAAGTATTTCCTTTGTCTCACACTTTAAACAATCCAAAACAAAGACTTCTTATTGGTTTTGGGAACCTGTTTTCCTCCAGTGCAAAGTGAAGCTGTTTCTGTATCTATCTAAAAGAGAGACCAGACAGAGTTAAGGGAGCAAAAGTATATTTATTGATGGGCCTGCAGGTACATTTCGGGCAGACAAACCACCCCAAAATGGACAAGTCATGAGTTTTCACACTTTTATAAGTGTGGTCCATTTGCACATCGAGGGTTAATCTTCCAATACAGCTTCAGGTAATGAAGTCATTTTACCCCAAGTTTTCTCCCCCTGCAACTCACTTTTGTTTACACTTCTGGGGACCGGGACTGTAAGGTGTCCTTGATTCCCAGGCCTAGAGAGGAATTGTTTTGTCTGACCAAAATGTGAAGACAGTTGCTAGCACTGTGTATGGAGTCTAGAGTTATCCACTGAAGAATTACAGGATTACAAATATATGAAAGACACATAAGCTGAAATCCTAGGGCATCAAAAGCAGTTGTGGGAGTCCAGTTTCTGCAGACTTCCTAAGTGGTTTAAAACAACTCAAAACATCATGATCCTGGATATGCCTTGCCTTCCACACTTTATAAGGGGGGAAGGTGTTATTACTGCAGACAATTTAAAATCATAACAAAATACTCCAGTTTAATTTGAGAACGGAAAGCAAATGGTATTGTAAAGCTTAATGTTTATAGGAAAGAATGTTTTTCCTTTACAGCCTTTTTCTTAAGTCTGAAATGTGTAAGAGGAAGTCCAAAGAGGATGTACACACCAGTTCCTACTTGGTTATTTTCCATACGTGAGGTCAGTAGATTTCAGTGGTTTAATCTGGTTCCTGAACAGCTGAAAAGTTTTGAAATCACCTTCCTGGGGTTTTGAAGTATGGTATAATAGTTCACAAAGAAAAAGATCACATGGAGCAGACTTCCTGCTTTCCCTGTTTCCTAGGAAAATGAGAGTAGAGTGGTTAGAAATTGGAGATGAGGATGATCAATATAATTTACAGCATCTTCTGAAATCCATCCATTATAGCAGTGATTTAAAACTTGATGGGCTTTTTAATAATCACCATGCCTTTCAACAATCGTGGGACACTGCTGATTATAGCTGGCACATTTTGGGAGAGGGTGATTTATTGTTTCAAGCAAATTTTCAATATAGCTTTTTTTTTAAAAGGCCCACTTTAATGGAGCCTAATTTTGTAAAGAAAATCAGACAGATATATATATACCTCACAGCTGGACTGACAATGTTACTTCAAACTGTTTTGTAGATCAAAATGTAAGTTTTTCAGTTCTACACAGTATTTTCTTTCAAAAGCAGCAGTAATTTAACATTGATCACAAAGCAACTTCCTCAAAAAGATTGGATCAAATTACTAGATTGGAAAAGTCATCATTTGCATTCAAATATGGATTTCTCAGCTTCAGTTCAGAAGTGAAATTTAAGTAAAGGGTCCTGAAAGACGAGGGATTGTCAGTGAAACAACAATTTGTTGCATAAATGCACTTTATGCACATGGATATCATGGAGATGTTCTCAAGGGAAGCTTTGAGTTACTACATGAAATTGTTAATTTCAAAATAATTCATCTGAAAGTTTTTGAAGATGCTGAGACTGGCAATAGTTCTGTCAATCAGGCGTATCCCACTGTTGTAATTATTTTTGAAGTCACCTAGAGAGGAAAAGGTGGGGTTTGAAAAGTGCAATTTGGGTTCAAACTAGCTTTGAGTGCTAAGCAGTGCTTGGTTCTGCTCCCGTAAAAATAGGTCCTGAGTAGTCGCTGTTATGAGTAGTTGTTCAGGAGCTCTGTGTTTATTACCTTGCTTTCTTTTAAGGCTTTCAAATCCCAGTCTCTTTTGGAGTTTTCTACTACATGTTATTCTGTTTCTTCTGAGTAATTTTTTGAGATACCTGACAGCAACTGTACTGGCATACAGTGCCATATGGGGAATGAAATTAGTAAAGTATGATTTTATAATTTTTATTTGTTAATACACAGACAAAGGAAATAAAATTTTAAAATTCTTGTTAACCTTCCATTTCAACCCTGCAACACTCCTAAAAATATACCTAATTCAAGACCAGTGAGTTTACCCAAGACCTTTAAAGCTGTAGTTGAGTACATTTCTAGTGTACTTCATTCAGCAGGGAAAATTGCATCTTATTCCTTGTCTACGTTGTATAAAATGCAAATTTCTGTCTTTTCTCTCCGCAATTAATTTAACTGCGGAGAGAAATTACAGTAATTTTAATGAGTTTATGTCTTTTGGAGATGGCTGATGGCTTAGTTCTTATTAAAGTCTTTCAACCTGCTGTGTTGAAGACTAAAGTTCAATCTAATGGGATTTTTGCTATAGTTTTTGAAATAAAATAAGTTTATGTAGAATCCAGTTTTGGAAAGAGTAAAGTTAAGGGAAAATACACACATTTGTACACTTCTTTCTGCGTAGAACTCACTAAAGGTAAAAACATTTTTTTTGTATGGATTTTGAAAGTGCATTAAAGTATTTCCTGCCTGTACTTGCAATGCAATTTTATTTTCAATCTTTGTACAACTTGTAAATTTTCAGGAGCACTTTAGTTTCAAGGATTGTTAATTGCTTTATAACAGCAGTTGAAAGACGGACTAAGCAGTATGATGCTTCAAGGACGTTTAATGAGAAAAGGAGCAGATATTTATATTTATTTATGTTTTAGCTTCTGTATAACAATTTCTAATTGCTCTGTCTACGTGTGATTTAGTATTTAGCAACCATAATATATACTCTTTTTTGTGCAATTGCTTATCACAGCAGGTTGTTTTGTTCTTTGGGAGGGGGACACAGTTTATGAAGTTCTTCTTTATGAATTTTTCTCAGTTTCTGTCTGGTTTTTTCACAGCTTTTTCTCATAGCTCTTGCTCTACAATATTTTGCCATTCAAGCATACTGCTCCTGTTGTTTAACTCATTCTGCTCTGCAACAGTTTTAGATAGTTTTTAGACGTTGTATACAACCACTCAGTTGAAACCTGTGAATCCCATTGACATGATCTACTCATTCCACATACAGACACTTTCATCTGAAAATCCATAACCTCTTCACACTAGAGATAAATATTCTATGTTGCTTCTTCATAAGGTTTGTTTTTTCAAATATTAGCTACTGCCTATAGTAATAATATAAACCATCAATCACTTATCACAAATAATAATGGAAAATCTGATTCTGTGCTAAGCTGTATTTTTTCAGTGACTTGGTAAATGTTAAATTTTGTTTTCTTAGCTGTAGCCAGGAAAATGAATGTCCACTTGAGAAATGAATCTGGAAGATTCATTCCCCCCCCCCCCCCCCGGATTTTAGAACCTGCAATCAGTTAGTGATCAAACACTGCTATGATACCCATATGGGCATTTGATATTTCATAAAGGCTAGGAAAACACAATTGATTGGAGAGTAGCTTGACATTTCCCTGAACCTGAGATCAGAACCCTCTACAGACAATCTCCCAATAGTGGTTTTGATAATGATTGGTTTTGGTTCTTCATGTTATCAGGGGGAGATATGAACTAGGTGCAAACACTGTTCACATTCATAGGTTTTTGCATGTGTGTCCAACTAATAATTTTAAAGCTTTTGGTACAACCTTAGGAAGTCATCCTCTTGTATTAAATTCTTATGCACAAAATCAGGCTCCCAAAGTCAGTGGAAAATTTGCTTGTACAAAACTGGAGACTGATATCTGCTTTTTATGCTTGACTGGAAATAGAAAGCTAACGAAATTTGGCAGCTGTATAATGGAAGTGTTTAAATTTGGGAAATGTGACATTTCTTTATTAAAATTAGACTCAGAATCTTACATGTATATTATTTTCTATTATTGCTAGACCTAATGGAGTGACCTCTGTCCTTGAAAAGTCTAAAATGCACAAAGCTCTTAAAAATCTGTTAAAAGTTCTCCATACAGGTAGTTGTGTTTCAGGTGATTCTTATGGACAGAGACTTACAGAATCTTAAACTCATGGAATGGTCAGGGGTTGAAATGGGCCATAGAGATCATGTAGTCTGAACCTACCCTGCCAGGCCCAGGGACACCTCCCATTAGACCAGGTTGTTTAAGGCCTTTTCCACAGGGTTGGTCATCCATGATCTCCCTGGGCCACCTATTGCAGGGTCTCACCCTTATCGCAGGGAAGAATTTCTGCCCAATATCCAGCTTAAATTTCCCCTCTTTAAATTTGCACCCATTTCTCCCTGTCCTGTCACTTCAGTTCCTGAAAAAATGTCCCTCTCCAGCTTCCCTGTGGCCCCCCTTCAGATACTGGAAGGTTTCTGTGAGGTCTCCACACAACCTTCTCTTCTCCAGGTTGTACAGCCCCAACCTTCTCAGCCCACCTTCGTTAGGGAGCTGTTCCAGTCCTCTTACCAGCATTGTGGCCTTCTCTGGACTTGCTCCAACAATGCCATATCCTCCTTATGCTGGGGACACCAGCACTGGACTCCATGTGGGGTCTCACTAGGCAGATTAGAGGGTGAGAATAACTTCCCTTGACCTGCTGACCACGCTTCTTTGGTTACAGCCCAGGATACATTTGGCTTTATGGACCATGAGCACTCATTTCTGGTTCATGGTGAGGTTTTCCTCAACCATCACCCGCAAGGCCTTCTCCCCAGGGCTGCTTTCAACCACTGCTCCTTTCAGCCTGTACCTGTGCCTGGGATTGCCATGACCCAGGTGCAGGACCTTGCACTTGTCCTTGCTGGACTTCATGAGATTTGCATAGACTCACACTCAAGCCTGTCCAGGTCACACTGAATGGCATCCTTTCCCTCCAGGATACTGTCCACACCACAGGGCTTGGTAATATCAGTGAGTTTGTGAAGGGTGCCCTTGATCCCTGTCACTGGCAAAGATACTGAACTAACTTTATCCCTAATTTCCCTGTATTCCTCACAGGCTACATGCCTTCATTTCCAACCCCTGAAAGCTGCTTCTTTAAGTTCTGCGTCTGCTCAGCAGTTCATTAGGTGTCCATGGAGGCCTCCTGGAGGCCTCCATTTATTCCCAATTTTGTCCTTGCGTGCTTCCAAGCTTGGAGGAGGCCATCCTTAAAATTCAGCCAGCATTCTTGGAGCCCTCTGCCCTCTAGGGCTCTATGCCATGGGACTCTACTGTGTAGACCCTTGAGGAGGCCAGAGTCTGCACTCCTCATGTCCAGGGCAGTGAGCTGCTGGTGTGCTCTCCTCACTGCCCTGAGGATCTTCAAGTCCACTGTCTCATTGCCACTGTGGCCAAGGCTGCCTTGGAGCACTGCGTCTCCCACTGCTTCCTCCGTGTTGGTGAGTACAGGATCCAGCATGGCACCTCTCCTTGTTGGCTCCTCGGTCACTTGGGTAAGAAAGGTGTGGTTAGCACATTGAAGGAACCTCCTGGGTTGCCTGTACATTGCCATGTTGTCCCTCCAACAGGTATCAGGGTGGTTGAAGTTCCCCATGAGGATCAAGGCTTGTGAGTGTGAAGATACTCTTACTGTCTACAGAGTGTTTCATCCACAACATCCTCCCAGCTAAGTGGCCTGTGGCAGATCCTCACTCTAACAACTCCTGTCCCTGCCTCCTTTCCCCTCAGACTTCACTCACAAGCTCTGGGCTGGCCCTTCATCATTCCCCAGGCAGAGCTCCATACACTCCAGCTGATCATTGACACAGAGGGCTACGCGCTGTCCTCATCGCTCTAGCCTGTCTTTCCTAAAAAGCCTGAGACCTCCCATTCCAATGCTTCAGTGTTAGGAGCCATCCCACCATGACTCCGTGATGCCAATGGTATCCTCCATGCACATCTCTGGTTCCTCCTATTTGCTCTCCATACTGTGTGCATTTGTAGATACACATCTGTGCCAGGTCCTGGATAAAGCTGACTCACTGGCTGGAGTATCTGGAATGCCTTTACACTGTTCTGGGCATCCATTACATCCATTACATCTGACTGGCAGGATTGGGATGGATAGGTGCCCTCCCCCAGCAAATCTTGATCTGCATTACATTTATTTGCTGCTGTGCAAACAATGTGCCATAGTTTAATAGATCTTCCTTAATTGAAAAAATCAAACACACAAGTTCCCTTAAAGTCAGTGAAAAAACTCTCTGCTTGTAAACTTGGAAACATGCTTCATTGCTTCTCAAAATAATCACTTTTCTAAATTAATTACTTTAAAAGTTCTGTGTATCAGGCATACAAAGAACACTGACAGTACTCTTTACATGGATCATGTAGCACCACTATGTGGAAAAGACAGGGGAAACAGCCAGGATGAAAATGCAGCCAAAGACAAAACATTCCTCTGGTGATGTGTGGTGCTGGCTGAGGGTATTCAGCACCTCACAAGATCAGCCCTTGTATGATTAAATTGCTGTACAAACCCATGGTAATAGATCCTTAAATAATAAAGTGAAAGGGCAGATAGGAAAGTTGGGTGGGAATAAAACTATCTCACTGCATTAGAAAGGTTATTGTTTGAGTTCCAGTATTTAACAGTTGGGTTGGCAGTGTGGTGACTGAACCCAGCAGCAGTGTTGTTCTGGCCAGTGATTCAGTGAGAATGTCAACCTGAGAAACAACACTGTGGTATGTACAACTCAGATCAGACACGTCTCTGGTTTCTGGCCACTTTTTTCTCTTGGGTGGTGTTTATTTTCTTCCCAGAAAATATGGTAATGTTTGGATTTTTTCAATCTTGTGGTAGTCTTGTACTGCATATTCTAATGCCTCTTGTTGAACCTGACCCACACCCTATCCCTTCATGTAAATAACTCGCTTAGACCCAAGTCCTAAGCCCTCTGCTTAAGGCTGGGTGAGCTGAGTGAAGGAACATTGTATGTTTCTGACACTGAGTGGAGCACAGAACAAATGTTCTTTGATTTGGAAGCAGTGCTTGCCATAGTGCATAGCATTGTTTCAGTTTGGAGGGTGCACACACAACTTGTCTCCTGTTTCATCCTTTCTGGGCTTCCACAAGCAGGAACAGATGGTCCTTGGGGTGTGTGGAATGAAGTCTTCTCTCCTGTTCTGTGACACCATGTCTTAGTTGTCAGCAGTGGTACCATTCACCTGTTTGCAATTTGCTTCTAATGTGTGGGCTCATGAGATGGCAGAAAATGCATGTGATTCTTTATTTCATCCCTTTAGATTGCTGCTCACCTCTCTGCTTGATAGGTCTGGGGATTAAAACTGTTAGCATAGTCCTTACCCATGGACAGCCATGGCAAACTCCATTTTAGAGTTCAGTGAAAAGTTAGGAAACAAGGGATTTAGTTGAAACAATCTACAGGAAATTTATTTGTCTCCTGTCAGAAACACAAGAGGTACTGCAGTTTGGATTCTTAAAGTGAGGGATAATTTTTTTCCCCCAGAAATGTAGGAACAACCTTCCTCCAGGTAAGACTTTTTAATATTAGATAAAGAAAAAATGCATTACAACAATTTTGCAAGTAAACTTTTACCTTTGTTATAAACTGTAACTTTTATTAGGCCGTTTTGCAGACACAGAACTGAAGGCAGTGATATTTGTATTTCTGTGATGATGCCTGGAATCACTAGACATAATTTAAAGCCTTTTGGTCTGGGCACAATGAATATACACAATAGAAAGATGATTTTTCTCTCTAAATAATTACTCCTTGCCAACTTTATGGCAATAGCATTCCATTGAAAGGCAAACAGATTTGTATCCTTGTTCTGCCTCTATCTGCATGTTAAATGTTGGTGACTTTCTGAAAAACCATGATGAATGCAATTCAGCTAACACACAGTTATTACATTCATGCTATTCGGATATTTTAGGAATCAGTATTAATAACTCTCAATTTATTGTGAGTCATCTGTTTCTTCTGGGTTTTACCCTAAAACTGAAATTAGTCCTCCAGTTCTTTATGAAAAGCTGATAAATGCATATTTTTATAGTTCATAATGATCCTTTTGAAAGCATGCTTAAACAGTTTTAAGTAATAAAACAATCTGAAAGGTTTAATTTTAAAGAATGAGGTAAGTAAAAATGTCTGTCGTTATATTAGATGCCAAAAGGCAACTTAGCTGAAAGATTTTGGGCAAAAAGCATGAGAATTGCTAGTATTCACAAGAAATGTGCAACACATTAAAATGTATGCTTATGCAAATTGTGATCAGATTTTAGCAAGATCTGATTCATGAATCTCTTTCACTATTGGCAGTAAATAAGAAATAGAGAAAGTTGAACATGAACAGGTGCCACCAGTTTGGGTTTTGAATTCAGAACTAAGATTACAGACCCTGGTGTAACCTAGTGGTTACACCAGGGTCTGTAATCAGCCTAGTGGCTTCAGATGACAGCACATAGAGACTGGCAGTGGCCTTGTTGGTTGGCTTTAATGTTGACTATAGGTGAATGAGCGTCTGAATGTTACCTGTTTCATAAGAAAAACAATTTGATCATGACCCATCTGAGCCATTCATTCAATGGCCAGTGTCATATTTTCAATTTCCTCAAACAGATTTAAAGGTACGCTTTGAATATATTAGTCCACATGGTTGGAAGTGGGTCTCTGGTAAAAAAACCCTAAACATAAAAACCCCGCTTGTGTACTGTCTTAGAGTTCTTAAAAACTTAAACCACATTGGTGTAACTGTTCTCTTTCTCTCTGAGTCCCTTTTCTCTTAAGATCATAACAATTTTCTAATTCAGTTTGATAAAATAATGTATGCTGAAATGGGGTATTTGTAGTCACACAACTCTTTAAAAAAAGTTAAAACCTCAATTAACAAGTCAGGTTCTTTATACTTGCAACCTGAATTTGGTCATGCTGTTTGGAAGCACTGGAATTTGCCTCCAG
This sequence comes from Serinus canaria, assembly GCF_022539315.1. Lineage (NCBI taxonomy): Eukaryota > Metazoa > Chordata > Aves > Passeriformes > Fringillidae > Serinus > Serinus canaria. The sequence continues at coordinate 65,425,447 of NC_066343.1, read as the reverse complement.
TATAAACATACGAAAAGCCTGATTCCTGACATTTACTGTTTCATGCTTCTAAACATTTAAAACACATGGTCAGATGGCAAATTGAGGGGCGTGGGAGGGAAACTAAGAAAATTTTTGCTATTTTTTCCTATTAGTTTTTCTTAAAATGACTTTGGTGAGGGAATGGCATCTGCTTTCATTGCAAGGGAAAGGTAAGTCACAACCAAAATGTGCCAAGGTCACATTTGCTGGGTGGATTAGCAAAGACAGCAGCAGTGCTTGGATTTTACAACCTCAACCTATCTTCCAGCTTCCAATAATCTTCAGTTTTCATTCCTTCTCTAAAGCTTCTCATTTCTGTCATGGTGAGCAAGCCCCTACTTTCCCTGTGGTGAAACAGCCTATTGCCACACTGCCTGCATTCAGGGGGAAACCTGCATCCTCTGCAGAGTTCAGCACAGGATCTTCCTCTGAAAGAATCATCCCAGGCTCATATTCCCACCAGCTGCAGATGCTGATTTAGCTCCCCCTGAGTCAAGACGTCGGGGATGAAATGCCCTGAAGTGCCAGCACTTCAATAAAAGGCACCTTCAGCAGCAAGCCCAGAGCTGGTAGTGTAACCCTGAGCTGTCTAAACTGATGTGAGAAGAGTCCCTGCACAGCCCAGGAAACCAGGACCTTCATCCTCTTTTTGAAATTAGACATGGATCTGCTTCAGCAATTTGCCCCAAAAATGACAAATCAGCTTCAAGTTTAAGATGTGGATAAACAGGGTTAAAGCTGTTGTTCTCCAAACTTCAGCAGTGTTTTTTTCCAGCTCTCCAATGGATGGAGAAGAAAACACCTCCTAGTTGTACTGATGTACCTTAAAAAAAGGCAATAAATGGTTACAAGGATAGAAGGGAAGAGTCTGGAACTATTAAAATGGCATTGGCTGCCTTTTTTCTACCTGTGTAAATTAGATTTTGCCAAGCACAGAGCACTGTGCTGTGGAGCCTGGTATGATTTGGATGCCTGAATCAGTTATTTAAAGCTGGCTGGAGTATTTCTACACTGTGCTGGAGTCAGGAGTACCACCCTGAACATGCAGCTGGACAAAGTGGAAAGGAGTCACACTATGCTGTATGGTTAAGTCTCTGTTATTTTTGCAGGCTAATTTTATGTGTGCAGTGTTAAAAGCCCTTAGTGAAACCAGCCTGAACCCCTGAGGCTAAAGCTTGATTAGCTAACTCGAAGGTTTTCTTTACAGAGAAATGTATTTTCCATTTTCATAGCTGTGGGCTTAGAAGTTGTTTTAAAGTTAACTTGCACAGATGCATCTTTTAATGTTTTCTTTTCCAGCATGACAGTTTAGTGGAGGTGGAGAGTTATAAGACATGACAAATGCCTACTATTTGAAAATTCCAGAAAGAGCAAAATGCACTTTTTTGGCTCTAAGAGACTTGGCAACTACCTGGGGCAAATATCAGGAATGTGCTCACAAGTATATATGTTGAACATTTCCACAAAAAAATAAAAGGGCAGTTTTTTGTTGGGTTTTTTTTATTTTTTCCCCAAATGAAAGGTGCATTTTAACCTCAGAGAAAGACAGATCACAGTATAGTTTGCAGAAGGGAAGTTCTGGATAGGGCAAGTGAAACAGAGCAAAGTCCATAAAGTTTATCATCAAGCACAACTGTTAAAAACAATTTCCTGAAAGATTTTGTTTAAGCAGTTTATGCCATTTGACAAACTCAGCATTACATTTTTTTTCTGTTTTATCTAAAGTCTGTTAAAACTGAAGAAGGAAAAATCTTTAGGACAGAATTACTGCACAGGGTTTTGAAAAAAAAGCATCTTAAAGGAGTAATTTTTCAAAATGTTTAAAATAGAGGAGATTTTTTAGCTGTGGTGTGATGTTCATTGAAAGAGTCTGTGCTTCTCTATCTCTGTTCATGCAATAAATCTATTTATTGAGAAGAAAACCTTAGGAGCTTATACAGAAGCTATTTATTTCTCAAGGAACAGTTCTACCTTGAAATTGCAAATCTTTTTGAGAAAATGGATTACTTTGAAGCAGTGAAAAAAAAATAATTTCTCAGAAATAATACGAATCTAAATAAATATCTGTAAAAATACTTAATAAGATTTGGTAGGAAAGTATTTCTGTCATTCAGAGGAGGATAGGAAAAACTCCACACCTTTTGTATCCTCTGTTCAATGAGACCAGAAGCAAGAGAAAAGGATACTGAACTTCAGCGTTCTGGGTTCGTGTTGTGACAGGCTCATTTAGTTTTAGTGGGCACCTCTCTAGAATCTCTTTATGGTGTCCCATCTTAGAATTTTTGAAGTGTTCCTGCTTATGTAAAAGAATGCAGGGTTTTTTTAAGCATGTGAAGACAACTTATTTTCAAAATGCAGCTGAATGCTGAAGTTTTTTTTAGATACCAGGTTATTAATCCCTTCAAAGAAAGTGTATTGTGTGAGCTCTAATGAACACTTTTCAAATGCACTGGAAATGGTTATTTAGTCATTTGGGTCTTGGAGGATGCGCAATTCAGATAAAAACTACAAAGAAGCTTAGCCATAACATTCAATGTCTCTTTGGACCTCTACCTATATTAAATTGCCATATTTCTTTTAATTGCTCAAATACTGGTAAACAGGAGAAAGGTGGAGGACTCTTCTGAAAAAGAGCAAAAGAAACATAGGATAAATCCAAGCAATTTGTTGTCATATTAAGATGCTTCTCTGTCTCTTCTCTACTTCAGTTCACTAAAAATTATTTTAAAGGGAATGCCTCCAAACTATATGGCTAAGTTTTAATAACTTTCTGTCTGGCTTAACTCATGCAAAAAATAATTCTACCTGTTTGTTCTGTCTGAGTGTTTTATGAGCGCTCTGCTGTCTGAACTTTCTTGGTTTTTAATAGTTTCTGAGAGTTATGTAGTGACTGATTTTTTGTGTTCGTGACTCACACAAAATTGAAGAAACAACAAACTAGTTTTAAGAGAGGCTGTAAGAATGTTGCTAATTCTTTGTGAAGAAGGACTATTCTGTTAAGTTGATTGCGAAACCCATTGGAGGAGTTCTCCATTCTGTTTTAGTTGGCCTGAGAAAATATCAAGTTATGCACAACTGATCATCTAAAGATTGTGATAAATCTCTGTTTACCTGATTGGAAAATACATTTGTTTTTCTTTACATCTTGTGTAAAGATGTAAAAAAAAAGGTGTCCTTCCTTTGCAATAGCTGTCCTCACTGTTATTACTAGCAAAGGACATTTCTCTGTTTTCCAGTAATAGATGGATTGGACCAAGGCCTAGATCTACAACAGGCCTTAGATGCTGATTTGGGATTTGGGTGACTAATCCCGAATTAGGTTCTCAAAATCCTTATTGAGTTGTTGCCTAATCCTGAAGGTGCCTAAATCTGTAGGAGCCAGAGATATTAATACTAAAAGTACCAATAACCACATTTCAGTTTACTTGGAGTTGCACCAGAAGGTGTTTATCTCTTTCTTGGTCACGTAACTGTTCTCAGAGGATTTCAGCTCTGCAAACTGCAACAGCTTCTTTCTGCCAAAGTGGTAAAGTGGCTCTTTATGCAATAATTCAGAGGTTACATTCTGGGGAAGAGAGTGGTAGAGGACTAGGTTCAGTTCATCTTCTTCTTGATGTGTTTGAGCTTCACGTTCCCTTCTCCCAAGACTTAAAAAATTTAGATCTGACATCTTAGCTATTACTTTCTTCATGGATTTGCAAAGATATTGTATTGGTATTTGATAAATGGCCATTGTCTTATTGTAAAACCAAAAAAGTTGGGTGGGAGAAAAAGCAGGAAATAGATACAATTGAATTAGAAACTCTTTCATTGTTTCACAGTAGATTCTGAATGGAGGTATTACACTATTGCACAATATTGTTCTGCTCACCAGTAAAAATGTCTGTGAATGTGAAATGCAGTCAAGCTGAAAAACTGATTAAACTGGATTGTCTTAAAAACTAGAACTTCATAAGAGGAAAATTGAAGTTCCCTCTTTATTCTCTTGCCATTATCCTCATTTCCAGTCACATAGCTTGTTCACACAGATATTTCCAGTAAAATACATCAGTAAAGTTATGAAGTCAGACACTGGGATTAGAAAAGCCTATGAAACCTGAGGGTGGTACTCTTGAGAGAGTAACTTGTGTGGCATTCTCTGCATATGTGATCAGGTACCTTTTTTTTTCATTTGGAGTTTTTTTCTCCCCTCTTCTTGACTTCATCTCTTCTAGTGTGTAGAGTTCAATCTAAGCACCAACTAATTAATTACCTTGCTTTATCCTCTTTTTGTGTCTTCTGTAACACTGTTCCTGGAAGGTGTGATTGCTATTTTCCTCACATGTTTTTCTTCCAGTCAGGCACAGGGGGGACATCACCAGGAGCATCTGCAAGAGATTTAAAAAATAAAGTCTTGTTTACTTCCTCCTCCTGATCAGATACTAAACACCCACAACAGTGTCATCCATTTTAGCTTGACCCTTAATCCTCACCTGTAAGCTGTCAACTAGTTTTTCTGTCCCTGGGTAGAGTTTGAGGCATTCTAGTTGCTCTCTCACATAAAGGGTAACTCCACTGCCTCGCTTCTCTGTCCTTTCCATTCTAAAAAGTACACAGCCATCCATGACAATATTCCAGTCATGTGATCCTACTGTCCCAGTAATTCCAATGAGATCATTGCTCAGTGACCACGCAGAGATTGCTAGTTCTTTTTTTTTTATATTCCCTGTGCTGTGTTGAATACAGGCACCTCAGAAGAGGCAATAAAGAATCCAACTTCCCTAGAGAGATGTAAGAGGAATCACCATTACATTAGCATGAATTCAACACGGGGAAATCATGCTTGACCCATCAGAGAGCCTTCCATGATGGCATGGCAGAATGGGTTGATGAGCGGGGAGCAGTTGTTGTCTATCTCAACACAACCTCCTTGGAGGTAAACTCAGAAATGTGGGTTGGATGAATGGACCCTGAGGTGCATCAGGAGCTGGCTGAATGGCTGAGCTCAGAGGGTTGTCATCAGGGAAGAAGAATCCAGTTAAAGGCCTATAGTCCGTGGTGTTCCCTAAGGATTTATACTGAGTCTAGCCTTATTAAACCTGTTGTATCAACAACCTGGATTAAGGAATGGAATGCACTCTCAGAAAGTTTGCTGCTGCTATGGAGCTGTGGGGAGTGGCTGATCCACCTGAAGGCTTTGCTGCCATTCAGCAGGACATTGAAAGAGGGGAGAGTTAGGGAGACAGAAACTTAATGGGGTTTATAAAGGGCAAGTGTAGGGTCCTGCACCTGGGGAGGAATAACCCCAAGCACCAGCACGGACTTGGAAGGAGTTTGGCCAGAAAGGTCAAGGGGGGTTCCATTTAAACATGAGGAAGAACTGCTTTGCCTTGAGTGGCAAAGCGCAGAACAGCTACCCAGGGAGGTGGTGGTCTTCCTCTCTGGAGACATTCAAACCCCTCTGAAATTCATTCCTCTGTCACCTTCTCCAGGTGACTGTGCCTTGGCCAGGAGCTCCTGCATGATCTCCTTCCAACCCTAACAATTCTGTTTTTCTCAGGCTAGCATTATTAGCATATTTATTTTCAGATTGCTGTAGGATAGGATTGGTACTTGTACTCTACAAATGGGACATCCCAGAGCTATCCTGCGCTGAAATATATTCACAGCCTCTTTCAGAACATATCCCCCTCATTCACTGTTCGTCCATAGCTGTTACATAAATGCCACCTGGTTTAACCCTCAAAGAGCAGTGATTTGTATTGACAAAGCACCAGGCTCCTCTGTCCCACTCCCTATGGTGCACATGTGCTGGGTGAAGTCCCTGGCAAGGCCTTTATAAAGGTATAGCACTTCAGGAAGGTGAAAGGTAAGGTCTTATTATGCTTTTGGAGATATTGATTCTAATGATAAGCTAATGTGCTCAGACTGTCACCTGTTCAGGACCATTCTTGTTTTACAGCATAATGGAATTCTGGTATTAGCAGCTACTTATATCATGCATGCAATGAAATTGGTAAGATTGCAGTGGTATGAAAACAGGATCGGATTAAGGTTTCAGGTAAGAAACATAAAATTCCACCAGCACAGAAAATGCAGGAAGACTACCGTAGGTCTGTTAAAAACTTTGCTGGTGTTTGCAGGCTTTCTGTGTGCATGTGTATGTTTTGGTTTTATGTCAGTATGTTTGTCTCTTTGGCTTCATTGTGAAAGGTAAATAAATAATGCAAAGTTCTTAAGGCATGAATAGACTGTTAAATTTCTTTCACTAAACATTTTCAAACTGTGAGTCTGGAGTGAAAAAATTGCAAAATATGACACCTGAAAATGCCAAAAGCTCTGAAAAACTCTCATATCTACCTTTATGGTGGGCATTGATTAGGAAATGCTATTACTCTGACAAAGAGAACTGAAATGTTCTGTGGCTGTTTTAGCCTTAACCTACTCACCTTTCTAGGGGTTAATTCAAGGAATTTGGTATAAAACAAAGGTTGAGAAAACTGAACATTGGTGGCACCAGGCTTCCTGTAAATTGGATATAAAACCAGAGAACCTGGTTTCTGTTACCAAAACAGCTTGTGTGCTTTGGGGGAAAAAAGCCACTTGCTTGCCAGTCCTATTGAGGAAACTGGTAAATAAATCTCTGTGTTTGGTTTGGTGTTAGGATTGTTTTGAGCACCTAATTTGATTATCCAAGTTTTTTATTAGATGCTCTGAACTCTTGGCCTGAGACATTGCAGTGCTAATAAAGCTCACTGTAAAGCAAGTTTGTGCATAAGTTGCAGTGTTTAAACTGCAAAATACCACTCGTGGCAGGAATGCAATGAGGTTATTCTTGTACTATTGTTTGACTTTTATACTTCATGCTGTCTTGAGCTGTGATTTGCAGAAACAGTCCTGATAGCCTGGAAGGTTCTTTTATTTAGTGTCTTGTTTCTAGCAGGTAGTCCCAGTCAAAGGGAAAGAATACAATAAACCATAACATCTTTAGAGACATTACCTCCTACTTAATTGTGAGTGTCTGTCTACCCCAAATGTAGACAAATTTCAGATTTTAGCTTCTAACCTGTGCCTATTTTTGTAATTGAGACTAAATATTAAAATGGATACATGACTTTGTTTAACCTCATATCTGAAGGTGCCTTTAAGTGACAATGTGTTTGTGATGTGGTATTTGGTAGTCCAGGTGTTGGATGCTGTTTTAGTTATGTATTTTTCCCTTTTCCCCCAATGGATTTAATCCCTAGCTCAGTAATTTTCAGTAACATTAAGTATTTCCATTGCATTATTTAGACTGTTGTCTTTTTCCTATCTACTATTACCAAGTTACTTTGTTCCTATTGAAAGATTTCTCCTTCAATGCAAACTGTGAGTTAAACTCTTTTAGTTATAATTATTTACAACTAAAAATAGTTTAACTATGTTTATTTTTAACTCTTTCAACTATGAGTTAAGGTATCTTTTCAGTACCCTTTTCTCCCCTCTCTCATCTCTGCTGTCAGCCATCTCCTGACCCTGGCCTTCCAGAAAACACTTCCAAAGTGCAACCAAAATGCTCATGCCAGTTTAGAAATTATTAGGGGAAATCTAACCAGTTGACAACCTCCAATTACTGCAATTAAGTTGGGTTTCCACTTCTATGAAATAAAACAAAAGTCTTGGTGTGACAAAATGAAGTACTGAAGTTGTTGGTGTGGTGTAGCAGACTGCTTTCTCCTTACCCTGTGAGATTATGTCAGAGGACATTGGTTCCTCCTGCATTATGAGAGCTTCAGCCAAAGTCCTGAAAAATAAGGGAAAAGAAGCTGTGATGTCTTTTATTTACCTTTAGGGTGTTGTAGTCATGGATTCTTTTCCTTTTAAAAGTATCAGCTAGCTATATTAAATCAGATCTTTGCTGTTTTCCATAAAAGGTTCTTTGGAAGTCCCGTAGGTGTTTTATGAGCTTTCTCAATCCTCCACTGAATGGAAATGGGTCAGATATTTCTTCCAGGTGTTTCTCAGTGTTTGAGCTAAGTAGGTGTTAATAAAAATAACTAAAAGCATTAAACAGTCCAAAAAATAAACCACTTCCCCTTTCTATTACTTTGGTTTTACTTATACACTACTGGGGTGATAATCCCACCTGTTCTTCAGCCACTCATAGTCTTCTAGGAAAAGTTCAGTAGATTTTCTCATGAAAATAGTAGACAGAAATCCCTCTTCCTTTTTTTTACCCCTCTTAAATAGCAATTCTTTTTATGAAGTTTCTGCTTCGTAGATTGTCTGTAAAGCTGATCTTGACTGGTGATTCCAGACTATATAGATTCTTGACTATACCAATAAGTCCAATTTTTTGTTATAACATGGGCGACTTAACCTTTCATTTCTTTGCCATCAATGAAATGCCAGTGGGTGACTTTTCACACAGCCCTGGGCCTAATAATCGCTAATACCCCTTCCTTGTCACAGAGTGTCTTGAGCCCTCTCAGTGTGTTGTGAATTCTGTTCTGCAAGCCCTGCCTCACGCCCCTGAAAGCAAAAGGCATTTTGTGCTAAGTTTCCAAGAATCTGGAGGCAGGGAGTTTTTTTCATAGGAACTCTTTCCCTGCAGTTTGCTTTATCTAGAGTAACACCAAAGCCAAGATTGTCCTTATTTGGAACATTTTGCAGAGTATCTTCACCCCATCATCTTCTGTGGGTTCCTAACCATGGGAATTAAATCTACTGGCCATCACTATAACCCATCTTTGTCCTTTGAACCACTGATGCCAGCACAGAATATTCCTTCATTGTTCAAGTTTCACAAGTGAAGCCCTGTAATGCTCCATGATATTATAGTTTGTAGAATTTACTGTAAAACAATAATATGGACACGAAGGCAAAGCATAACTTTCACTTATTATTGAAAAACATCCTTTTAATGCAGAAATAATAAAACTGAATTATGTAGCATTTAAAATGAAATAAATCCTCCAGTTTTTTCCACCCTCTTGTGATTACAAAATCACCCAAAAGGTCAGTTTGTATCATATAGCTGACTACCCTATAAAGGTCTGTTTTATTTGGTATGTGAATTTATTGTTCTGAGAGGTTTGTTAAATTGGTTTGTACATCCATATTTCACAGGATCACTTAAACTACTCATTCTGCTTTAGGGTCTACACTTGGAAATTTTTCAGTTAGTAGACTGCACATCTTTGTTCAGTAGTGCCTGTGTTAACTATTTTCCCTCAGTCTTCAGGGTTAAGGGTTTTCCATCACATATTACCACTGAGTATGACACTCCAAGCAACCAAAGCACATAGCCTTGCTAATGTGAGTAGCATTTCCTTCACCTGGTTAAACCAGCACAGGCAAAAGCAGTGATAAGTCTCTCATTTTGTGCAGTTTGGGGGAAGCTGTGGAAGAAGTTAAGCTTTATGACTTTGTGAGTGCAAGTCTTTTCTCTTACACTTCTTGGTTGTGCCATAGTGCATTGTCTGTTGGGGTAAGGGTGTGCCCTGCGTGACCAATGGGAAGGTGCCAAACCACCTGGAGTTCCCTTGTACCACCCAGTATAACAAAAGAAAGCCTATTAGTTTCTTCTTACCTCTGAGTAAGGTGAATTCATAAGACAGTGACTAAGAATGTCCTTTTCTCTTGGTTGAACTGTCTGTTGTTTTAACAGAGCAACGGTGCTGGTGGGAGCAGCAGAAAATAAGGCATCAGGGAATTCATAGCACCTTTTCCAGAGTTACCTATCCTAGACATGACTTCCATGTCACTAATTTGTGTAGAAATTTTCCACGTACTTTGAAATCCTTCACATTAGCGTGAGAGCTGGGGTTTGAAGGAATGGTGTTGATGAGGCATGCTGGTGTTTCTGCATTTCCTGCATGCTTTGATTGGATCTCTAGGGCAAGTGTCTAGAGAGGAAAAAAATTTTTCCCCCCCTCCTCAAAGCTGAGAACCGGTAGTGGATTTACTGGTAGCTAAGTTAATTTTTTTTATGTGCAAAAGCATCAGGTTGCAAATGTTCCCATTGGGAACTCGTCCTTCTCCTGGACTGATGCCCACTTTTGAATCCTGTTTCTGCAAATTAATTCTACTTGGTTTGTCAGCCCCAACTTAAGTGCCCTCAATTTGTAAAATAAAGCCTACATTTTGTGCTTCAGGGAACTAACAGATTCCACAGAGGTCAGAGCATTTTCTTTTAACTACTACTACTACTACCAAAAAAAATATGATTATCTAAGCAACATAAGGAGGGCTTTCAGGGAAAAGGGATAAGATAAATTTTTAATTGATTTTCACAGCTAAAGTCTATTTACTGTAGTTCACAGATCTGTGATATTCCAGAATTGCAGGACTGTCTTTGAGACACTTCTGTGTGTAAGTGTTTGACTGTCCTTTCCAGTTAACTTCCCAGTGGCTGTGAAGTTCTGGTTCCTCATTGATCTGCTGAACTGGTCTTTCACATTATGTCATGCAGAGGCCACGCTAATTTACCTTATTTTGTCTCCTCCAACACCTAGATTTTCTCAAAAACAGACTAAGATTCTGAGATACTGTAATGTATCCAGTTACTCAACAAAGCAGTGTGCAGGAAAGTTCAAGCTGGTTTTAGACATAAATACAAGGAAGCAATAAAATCTCTGCAGGTAGAAATACCCCAGAAACCCTGTCATCTTGTCCATGTCTTCCCAAATGAAGTGTAGTCTGTAAATTGGTTTATTCTAATGTACTTTTCCCACAACCTTTATTAGTAAAACAGAACAAAAATCCAGGTGGTGCTATGTGAAAAAATGGAGTTACTTCTCTACAGCTCTTTGCAGACAGCATAACTCACAAAGGAATTTCAGAAGCAAAACAAGACTTCAAAAAATAAGCAGTAGTATGGGCATATGCAGAGATCTGGTCTCATTTGCTCTGTGAGAGCAACTAACTGTGATATTCTGAATTCCTGACCCTTGAAAAAAAGGTAGGAGTCCTTCCTGGAACAAATACTCTGGCTTCATCACAAATTGAGGTCTTAGGCTATGAATTAGTAAGTGAAGTTTGTCTTGCACTACAGAAATGCCTGAGTATCTAATCATAATATTTATCCTAAAGTTTAAAGTATGCCACTAGAACACTGGTCTAAGTGATCAAGAGACATGCTGTTGAAAAGTGTATCTAGAGGAGGAGCACAAAAGCTGAACTAATTTCTCAGGGTTTCATTTTTGCCTTGATTCCGCTGTAGAAATTCAAGTCACAGTGAGGCACAAGCTCCCCATTACACAGCTACAGCAGCAGGTGATTTGTGCTGTACCTGTGTCTATCAGTCATGGGTGAACCAGTAGTTGGCAAAATATGTTCTCTGGGAAGAACTTTGTTGTACTAGCGGGTACTGGCAAGGTGGTGTTTCTGAAAATAAATCGCAGAGAGGCAGGTACAAGTTTCTGCTCAGATCAGTATTTTCACTGATAGTTGGATGTGAAGCATTTGTTTTGAAAACAAGACTTAGGATTTAAATTGATCTTTTGGCTTGGCATTTTAATGGAGAGACTAGTGTGTAAGTGAGATCCAGCTTGGTTGGAGAGTTTTGCATGAACTTACAGAATTGTGGTGTCTACCTTGGCATTTAAATGGTCTTTAGAGGAAATTTGTCATATGGCTGGCCTTCTCTGAAGAATCTCCTAATCTCATCCTGTACTTTCTATTTGCCTTTGTATGGAGGTAGAGAGTCCTGCATGCAATTTCCTGTATATAATTAACATATATGAAGAGGTGAGAATGCTCGTTTTAGATTAATAAGAAAGAATATCTTCTGATGCTTCAAATAACAGAAGGATAAGGTGAATTAATGTATGCAAAGAAATCTTTCCCAAGTTCCAACTTGTAACATCAAGTCAAAAACCTATCTGCAAATGTTACATCTATTCTAAGGTTTTAAATGGGTGAATCATGGCTATGTTGTGTTGGAAGACACTTCAAAAAGGAACCTTGAAGTGTAGTTCCCTAGCTATCATAGAGAAAGGCAGAAAAAGCAGAGTAAAACCTGCCTGGAAATGAATTGAATTTTTTTATCTGATTCATCTGAAAGCCTTCTCCAAAAGCTCTTTTAAAGGAGAATGTTTAGATTTAATCATTCACTACTGGTTCTTACCAACTGGTTCTTTGGATGTGTCATGGTATAAATACCGCAAAGGTTGTCTTTCAGTTTAAATATCTTTTCTCCACCACTGATGTCTATCTGAGTGTTTGAAGAGGGCAATATTCTCTCCTTTCAGACCTAGCAAAACAAAACTCTTTTTATTTCCCCCATGTCCTTTTGCATGCTCCTGCTGGTGATTCACTGAAGCTCTTCTGGCTTCAGTTTATCCAGTCAGGCACGGGAGATGGGAATGGCACACAGTATTTCAGGTGAATTTTCTATTGTGTCTTAACATGAAACATATCTAGCTGTGCTTCAAAGGCTCTCATATGAAATTCTCTGCGATGCTCCCCTGTATCAAGGACATATGTTGGTTTGGTTTTTTTTCCTCCAGTCATTGCTACTCTCTGGGTGATGATAAAAAATTCTCTAATAATATGAAGGTCTTATAAAGCCTGTTTCTGTACTAAAAGATGTTTAAAACTAGGTGACACCAAAAGTGAAGATCGATGTTAAACTCAGCTCATAGTTCATTTTAACAAGGATATGTAGAAGCTAAATTTGCTAGGATCACAGCAATTTGCACTTTATCCCATTCAGAACAATTTAAATTAATTTAGCTCCATAGAGGCATGGCACAGGACAGAAGAGAGCTACCATTTGAGAAGAACAAGAAAAAGAGAAAATAAGCCTAACAGTCAGCTGTCAGTAAAGCTGGATACATGGGATACTTGAAGCTATGCCCTGTAATAATGCATATGAAGCTCAAAGCTTCTCTTCCTCCTCTAGTAATACATACAAATAAGTGTATATCAAGCTGTGCATTTTTTCAGTCTTCACAGCACAGGTAGATTTTGCAGACAAGTATTTCTCTCAGGGGCATTCCAGGCAACATGGAAAAAAGCACAGGGAGAGGTCAGTGGGTAAATTGCTGCCAAATTAGAAAGTGGCACTTATATAAGCTTATTATGAAACCCCCTCCCCACCCACTGGGATTCCTGCAGTATTTTTTTAAACTTCAGAATTTGAAACATTTTGTGCGCATTTAAGTAAAATATGATCCAGTGATAAAATACAATAGTGAATTGCTGTGTTTTTCAGCCTTCTTTTCATGTTTTCTTTACCTTTGCACATAACTGGCTACTGAGATTTAGAACCACACATTACCACCCACCTTCTAGGCTGGTATTGACTAAAATTTAAGAAAAGCATTATTGAATGAGCGACCAAATTATTTTCTTTACTGGCTTTTCCCCAATGCCTGCAAAACATTCCAATTAATTTTTAGGCGTAGAGTCCATGTGCTGATATAGATGTGATGATCTTTTTCCTGAGGATGGCGTGAATGCACATTACTGGATGAAAGGAACATTTTTCATGGTCATTCAGAATGCCACTGGATATCAGAAATCTAATCTTTCAGGCATCTGAATAAAGTTCATGTCTTTGTATATATCAAGCTTCAGTGAAAAAAATAGATATTTTGTCTCATTTTTCTGGCTTATTCCTGAAATACTAGTGGACTCAGTTCTGAGTCTCACCATCCCACTGACATCAAGAATCTCAGTAAATTCAATAAGAAATTGGACATTATACATTTTTGTCTCTGTTTGCTCAGGAATGTCTTGATTGTTGCCAACTCTCACAGCTGGATTGTGGGCTTGATACTTCACTTCTTTCAATAGCCAGCTGCAAAAGAAAATGGGTAATAATCTGTTCAGAGATTTATCAGTCATTCCAAAGAGTTTTTGGGCTTATTTTGTAATTTTGTGGACTAAATGTACTAGATCAGCTTCCTGCTAGTAAAGCAGCCTGAGAATGAAACTAGTTCTAAAGCAAGCAGCTTCCCTTTCTCTTTATTCTGATGGGCCCACAACTGGAACGCTGTTACATGAGGATGAAAATCCTAATTGCCACCCTAATTGCCAACAAGGTCCATTTCCCTTTCCATCCATCTTTGACTAATTGCCAAATTCAGTACCTGAGGTAACAAGCATTTTTGTTGAACCACCTCCCAAACACCACTTCTTCTGTAACTCAAGAGCACTACAAATAAAGAAGCCCTGTACCAGAACAAGTGTGTGTTGGATGTAAATCACTGCGAGGACATGGCTGTTCAGCACTGTTCCACAGATGGTCTTTTCAGTTTGGGCTGAGCTCTGCCAATCCTAGAAATGCTAGTCTTGAAACATTACACAGAAACTACAGCTTCCTTGTAAAACTTTCTCTCTTAAATTGCCCTGAGCCCCGTGGGCAGCAGGGCAGGGAGGGGATTCTGCCCCTCTGCTCTGCTCTGCTGAGACCCACCTGGAGCACTGCATCCAGAGCTGGGCTCCCAGCATGGGAGGGACAGGGACCTGCTGCTGCAGGTCCATAGGCGTGTCAAAAGGGTGATCAGGGGCTGGAGAACATATCCTCTGAGGAAAGGCTGAGAGAGTTGGGATTGTTCAGCTGGAAGAAGAGAAGACTCCGGGGAGAATATATTGCAGCCTTTTAGTGCCTAAAGGCACTATAGGAGAAAGATGGGAACAGACTTTTTAGCTGGGCCAGTAGCAATAGGACAAAGGATAATTATTTTAATCTAAAAGAGGGTATATTGAGAGTAGCAATGGGGAAGAATTTTTTTGTTAAGAGATAATAAAACACTGGCACACATTGCCCGGACAAGCTGTGGATATCACGTCTGTGGAAGTGTTCAGGCCAGGTTGCATGGAGTTCTGAGCATCCTGATCAAATTGAAGATGTCCCATCTGATTGCAGGGGGTTTGGACTTGATGACTTTAAAAGTCCCATTCTAACCCAAACCATTCTAAGATTCTATGAAAACTTTGAAGATGTCAGGAACTTTTGGCTGCATCTCAGTCTCTGCAGAAAGCAGCATGACTTGCCAGGTAGAGTCATCAGAGTCAGCTGTTTCCTGCAATAAATACTGGAATTTTTTTGAGGAACTATACTTCTGGCTATCTCCTGTGAAAAATTCTACCTGCTCATGTCTATGTTGGATGGATGACCACAAGGGATCTTCTAGAACTGACTAGAAGTGCTTTTAGTGGATTTTCTCTGATATGAGCTCTGAGGAGCTCTGATGCTTTTGAGAGGCCCTTTCCAACCTCAACAATTCTGTGATTAAGTGAAATACTTTTTTGGAAAGCTGTAGCCACACCAAGAGGAGTCAGTCATCACCCTCTGTCTTTTCAGTTTCTACTGTTCTCCTGGACAAATTTATCTGTTAACATAAGTCAGGTTCTTTCCATTTGGGAACAAACAGGCTACCTAGAGGTCTAAGTAAAGGAGTTGTTGGATACAGTGTTTTAGAAACTAAGTCTGAACAGTTTTTAGTCTTAGAACTTATGGAAAAGCTCATGACAGCAATAAAATTATCCTTTTTAAATTTTCACTGTGACCTACCTCAGGGAGTTTGGAGAAAAAAGAGCAGGAGCATTCTTTGTAAAAACTAAATAAATTAATGAGGAAATCTTTATTTCAAGGTATTCCCATTTAAGCATACTTTAGACAG
Source organism: Serinus canaria (assembly GCF_022539315.1). Lineage (NCBI taxonomy): Eukaryota > Metazoa > Chordata > Aves > Passeriformes > Fringillidae > Serinus > Serinus canaria. The sequence goes on along the minus strand of NC_066343.1, from coordinate 65,409,833 downwards.
TTCTTAAAGGCAGCTGGATGGCACCCATATTTCATTTTCTTTGTTTGTTTTTTCCCCAGTTGAACAATCCTAACACATTTGCTGGTATGTATGCCTCTAGGATCTCCATCTCCAGCATGACTGTAGTAATAATATTGATTTTAGAAAAGGAAGATATTAACTTCTCCCTTCCCAGGTGATTCTTGAGTGGGTGATTTGATTTTGTTTTCTTGCAGGGGGGGTTGGTTTGTTTATTTTAATTTAGTTTGGGGATGTCTTTTTTAAATTTTTTAAAGTCTTTTTTGGTTGTTGGTGGTAGTGGTGTTTTTTTAGTTTTGTTTGTTATGAGGAGTATGTGTAGAATAAGGTCCACAGAGAAGGCATGGGAAGATACAGTGGCTTCGGAGTTTTGGATTTGTGACAAACACAAATGTATAATGATAGGCTGTGCCTGAAAACAAGATCTGTCAGCTGTAAAAAATGAGTTCATGGGATTGCTAGCTGGAAATTATAACTGTGAAACAGGAAACTGATGGTGCCGTGGTAATGTCTTGATTTCCATGGGGATTCTGGTCTCCTAATGCATCCATGATCAACCCACCAGTTCAGTAGGTAGGTAATTAAAAGTTTGATAATATTGTTTGTACTTGAGTTTTGCTCTTTCACCCCTAATTACACAGAAAGATTGAGTCATTGGCCAAGGTAGCTTTTATACCTGACTAATTCACTTGTCACCAGAATTTTGTATTCTACTGCTGAAAAAAATATGCAAACTTATGACAAATGCAACCAAGGAATTTTCTCTCAACTTTCCTTCTCAGTGAACCATTTTTTATCCAGAACTGCAATGAGAGTACCACTTAAGCTAAGACAGAATAAATTTGCAATTAATTTAAAATGTCTTTCAGCTTTTTTCAGCATGTTCTCTGCTTATGAAGCTGGGGATAACAAAAATAGGGACATACTGTGTTTTCCACACGCAGAGTCTTGCTGAAGGCTCTGAATGTGTTTACCCAAGTGACAGAGCATAACTCCTGGTTCTGTTAGGAAAATGGTTGCCACAGTAATAAGATAGCCCAGTTTTGTCAACAGTGGTAAGTATGAAAATAATCTTAACACACCCACTCTTATTTTTGCCTTCTGACTTCCGAAGGTTTAGTGAATTACTGTTCTGGGGTTAGGTACCAGGACTGAGCTTGGTGAAGTACAGTAGGTCTTGCAGGAACTGTTCAAAATGCATATTATCAGTCTCCATAGGTTTTGAATAGTCTGAATGAGCTTCAACTGCACATCTGCACGTGCTGTAGAATTCATACTGCCTTCCTTGCCTATCCTGTGATAGGGGAACAGTAGCAGTTATCTCTCACTAGCTCTCCATATTTCTGCTCCTTCCTGGGTCCTTTATTTTGCAATGTAGATGTAATCCAGAGCCCAGCTAACACACATGCAAATATGCAAGAATTTGTGGTATTAAAAAACTTTTGTTAAACAAAACAAATTGCTTCTTGGTTCATTTAAAAATAATCATGGTGCTTGATTTACATCTACTTTGGAACGTTCTCCAAATAGCTGTTCCAAATCTATAATTTCAGCTACTGCATCTGGCACAGTCAGATTTAATTGGGTTAAAAAATGTAATCCAAGAAGTATAAATTCTAAATCTTTGCACATTCCTAGGATTCCAAAAGCATGCATAATTTTATAACTTAGCCTTTGCAGGATCAGTACCTTCCTTGCCTTCCTTGACTGTGCAGAGTTGAGTGCCCTCACCATATTAGCTGAACAGAGAGCTGATGGAATTCAGAGGCACCTTGGAGAACCATTACAAGTTAATTCATTCATTTGCTTCACCTCTGGAGATAATAATTTTTTACTTTGGTTAGACTTCTGTGTCTTCCAACCACCATTTCAAAATCCCAGAATTACGTGGAATGGCCTCCTCTTAGTTCTATTGTCATAAAGTCTATATAGAAAAGGAGGATGGAGTTTCATGCATTCTAAAACAGACTTTTTGGTGCAAACCAGGATGTAAGTTGCCCCCTGACCTGGCTGCACACACGAAGCAGAAAGTTTAAAGAATTGATTGTGCCCTACAAAGCTCCATGAACACTATTCCAGAGTGCCCATTCAGGTTTGCCACCTTTTAGGGTATTCAATGCTAGTGTGACTGGAGAAGGGATACTGAAGGGTGTGTGAATTTAAGAATTTCAGTCAAATACCAAAACTAGTACTTTTGTTGCATTTTAAATTCTTCCTCTAAATTGAAGTTTAAACATGCTGCATGTCCTGTATATGTTTGTATTTCTATTTATAGACCATTTATGAATGGTGTATATATGCAATGAACGCACTGGGAAGTTGATGAAATGTGTCAAAGAGAACTGAAGTCATGGCTTCTGGTGTGCTATTAATGCTGGCAAATAAATACAGATCCTATAAAGGAAAATAAAGCAGTTTCACTTAAAGTGGTGTGCTGAAGTACCAGAAGAGACTTCCTAGAGAAAAGGTTAATATTCCCAGTCTGTCAGTGTTCAGAGGCATTTAGACAATGCCTTGAATTGCAGGCTTTAACTTTTATCAGCCTGGTCAGGCAGTTGGACTGCAGATGGTCTCTGTAGGTCCCTACCACAAAAAGAGTCTCTTAGTTTTGTGGTAGGGACCTACAGAGACCATCTGCAGTGATGGTCTCTGTAGGTCCCTACCACAAAACTAAGAGACTCTTAGTTGTTTGTGAATACAACTTTGTATTCACCTTTTGCACATCTGTCTGACCATTTCTTATCTCCTTATATGACCTTTTATGGTTGCATTTGTTCCAGCTACGTGAAATTGTTGCCCATCTCCTCAGAGTTTGCTGTTTGCAATGTCATTGATGCCATCACCTTTATAAAGATCATTTGTAAAACTGCTCCCAAGTCCAGATCTTACCTGAAGTGTATCAAGCTGATAAGGAACTGAACACCCAAAAAGTGACATAGCAGGAGCTGTTGTAGAACAAATGAACAGCTGCTTTTCTCAGATCAACAGTGGCTTGTCTTTCCTTAATATGGTGCCTGACAGCATTGTGTCTCTTCTTGAAAAATCATTATCTTAATAATAATTCTCAATAATGCTGACATGGAAAGAATTCAGTTCACTATTATTTCTTTAATAGTCCAAGGGAAGTGCTTTTCCCTGTTACTGTTGGAAGAATCTGAATTAAAGTGAACGAGATAGGAAATTTTCTTCTCATCAGTCCTTCCTTACACATTATTATGAAATAACAGAGATTCTTGCTTAACTCAGTAAGATTTAGAATATATTTTTTATGAAATTCAGATGGATCTGATTTTGATGCAGTTTTAATTGAAGCATATTAGAAAAAGAGCTAGATTTGAGAGTTAAATCAACTGAAAAGTGATGGGAAAACGAAATTTTCGTAATAATATCAAATTATTTAAATCTTAGTATTTTGAAATGTAATAGGAACATGATGTTAAACATTGAAATTGGCCTATGATAATGCAGCAGCCTCTGCCACTGAATCTTCATCCTTCGTCTTTTAGACCTTTCCATTTCTTTTCCAGCTAAGACAGCTGAGTGGCCCTTACTGTCCATCCCTAAAGTGGCTTGATTACTGCCTTAAAACATCTCAAAAGGCCTTGCTTTTCGCTAACTCAAAAGACAAAAAATGGGTTTTTGTATATGAATTCAATATTTTGTATGAAAATGTAGGTACTTTCTCTATTTTAACCACAATATAAATCAGCACAGAAAACAATGTAGGTTTTGGCATCTCTGCCATGTTAGTTTTGAACGAAGAATACATACCAGGTTTGGGAATTACAAAAGCTCCTTGTGTGGTATGCTACAATTTTTCCAGTGTGCCTACAAGCACTTTTATCTTTTCATGTCTTAAATTCTCTTTTGTCTGCCTTGGCAGAGCCTACTGGGATTTCCCACTAGGAACAAGGAGTCTTCCCTTGAGGTTCATCTGCCCAAGTGTGTACCACACAATGATTAAAGTGCAGGGCTATGGGGAACATGGAGACATCATTTTATTTGAAAGGGGGTAGATTTAGATTAGATACTAGGAAGAAGCTCATTGCTCCGAGAATGGGGAGGCCCTGGCACAGGTTGCCCAGAGAAGTTGCGGATGCCCCATCCCTGGCAGTGTCCCAGGCCAGGCTGGATGGGGCTTGGAGCAGCCTGGTCTGGTGGAAGCTGCCCCTGCCTGTGGCAGAGGGGTTGGAACACGGGGCACTCTAAGGTTAGAAGGTCCCTTCTAACCCAAACCATTTTGTGATTCTATGATACTGTGACTCTGCTTACAGTCTTCTATATATTGGAGGGCTACAATCATGTCCTTCTTGGTCTTCTTTCTTCTAAAGAAAGCTAAGTCCTCAAACTTCTTTGTAAGTCTTTTTTTTAAATACTCTTTATTTTATAATCTCAAGTAATCCATATCTTTCAAAAGTGTTGTTTTATCCTTTTTTTTTTTTAATTAGATGCAGAATCCCATCTCAGTCACTTTAAGAAGGTGGATTAGCCTCATTCAGCTCTGTGTTATTTCGAATGTACTGCTTCTTGAACTTAATTTAGTTTATCTCACATTTTCTTGGATGTGTTTTGACTTATTCTAATGCTGAGTAAATTCTAAAATTTTGTCTTGTCTTTCTGGTGAGTTAAATTTAAGAGCTTTTCTTGTATGAAATAGTTGTTAAAGAACAAATTAATCACACAAATTATATAGTCTAATTAGATAATTTCTAATACAGTTAGGAATGATATAGAAAAGCGAGTGAAAATTTTCTCATTTCATTTTTTAACACTTTTAACCTAGATTTTAGTATTTACTTCAATAGCACTTTTTCTCCTGTGGATTAAATTCAGGTATCTTTGGAAGGCTGCCATGACATTTTTAACAGTCTTTACAGGTGGCAAATGGAGTTAATAGTTGATAAGAACCTGATTAGTTTGTTAAGGATTTTTGGCACGAGCCTTTTAGAACACACAAAAAATTCACATAATCCTTTATCTTACCTCCAGCAATATCCATGAGCAGTATCTTGAGGAAAATCTACAAGAAAATCATGAATAGAAAATTACGGTAAAACATGCCCAAAGGGCAACTTCCTAATTGTATTTCTTGGTGGTTGCTTATGCACTGAGGAATGAGTACCCAAAATTTAATCATGTTTTGTGCAAGAGAAGGTATTTGTAAAATTCATATAATGCTTAACATTTCTATGAGTCCTATAATGGCTTTCTCATCCAGTTTCTCCTGTAACAGGTTAGTAATACTTAAGGGATTATATTGAAAAAAAATCTTATTTTTATGTATTCCTTACCTTCCACAGCTCTAAACAACTTGCTTTTCAATTTTGTGAGATGTGCCTTTGGTCCTCTATTACAGGATTGAGCAAACAACAAAATCAACCTTCCCTGACCTGTTCAGATGACTTCCAATTTTCACAAAAATCAGATATGACCTGTTACCATTTTGTTGCCCCTTTCTTTTTCTGTGGTTTTTGCTTATATTTGGAGGTATATCAAATTACTAGAGAGAAACTTGATGTCAGTGATATTACAGGCATGGCACTGTGTAGATGCAGATGGCAGTGTGAAGTGAGGGGCAGGATATCTTTCTAGTCCAAACTGGTGGGAACACCTGATACTCACAGCTACTTAAAGCCCTTGTGAGCATATATGTGATGAATTCTCAGTCTGAAGAGGAAAAGTGAAGCATCCCACAAGCCCCAGCAATGCAGCTCACAATTGTTGTACTATCCCTCAGCTTCTACAGACTAATCCACAAAATCACATTACAGGGTCATTACAGTCTGAAAATTTTGATTCAGGATTTTTACACTAAAAGTTTTGTTTTACTCCTGTTTTCCCTCTCTGCACCCTGTGACACTATCTCTCTCCTTTACAGGATGAAAAGCTAAAACTGAGATGCTTAGAGTCCAAAGATGGAAAAAAGTTGGTTTGGTTCAGGGTGGCAGTGACCACTTAAAAGCTGTAAGGTTTTCCTTGTTTCATGTGGCTCTTCAGTAGGCTGAACAACAAAAATAGTAGAGTGAGGCTGTGTAGTGCATCTGAACTTACCTACAAAAAAAAAAAAAAAAGAAAAAAGAGTGGATGATGGAGAAAGACTGAGTACAAAGAAGTGTTCAGTTGAGCATATTTTGTGATCTTCTAAGCATAAACAGGGGTAAACAGAACTCCAAAAGTATATACACAGTAAATAAAGTAGGCAATTATCATCGCCAGTTTTATGGGTATATTTTCAGGAAGGGCTTCAGTCTAAATTATTAGCTGAGATAAAACTTTATTGATAGGTGATGCTAATTGGCAAGAGTTTTAAATTTAGTTTAGATCACTGCTCTACAAATGTATTAATTCCTAGCCAGTAAGTTTGTGAATCAAAAACTGTTAATGGGGCTAGTAGATGCATGAGGATCTGTGGTCTGAGCAGGATTACCCAGTCAGATCAAGTTCTAAGCATTTTCTTCAACAGTGGCCAAAAGCAGATGTGCAGGACAAGGTATGTGCAGGGTAATACACCAGTCTGTCACAATGTGTGGTGTATATGTAAGCTACATGGATTTCTATGCCTCAAACTTCTTTGGTCTCTGATTGAGCTCATGTAAACTTAAAGCACCCAACATGCTGTGGTAGAAATTCTGTAACCTGCTGTGTTCTTCTTTTTGGTTGGTCTATTTGCTCTTGAGTAATTTCTAAGAGTAAGATGATTTATGTTTTAATATATTGGGTGTAGTTTTTAACATGTTTCAGAGGCTTTTTAAAGTTACCAGACAGACTTTTTCCAAAGTTACAATATACTCATAATGGACAATTTAAAGTAAGGAAAAGTGTTTCTATGAGACTCAGTTAACTTTAGACAGAATAAGGCTTGTAGACTAACTAGTTTACCAAACTTCCCCTACTGTCAGAACAACAGAAGTTACTAAAGGGTGATTACTTAAGTTTATTTTAGGCATCCATTTTTGACTGGATTGAGTTGCTTTTTGGAGATCTTTTTTCCTTCCTGGAGGAGGAGTACAGACAGCCAGCTTAGACAATCTGCTCCACTTAAGTAGGTGCCATGATCCCAGTCTAAGAACTCATAAATAATACCTATTTTGAACTTCTGGAATTTGGAAAGACATTGTAAACTGAAATTGAAGGACTAATAATCTGATGGAGTAAAAATGCACAAGCATATTAGCATCTTCTTCCAAGGTGCTCCCAAGGGCTGCATGAATGAGGCAGTCTGTAGCAGAAGCACAGGCCTAGAGTACAGAAAATGTCTTGTTGGATGGATCCTGATGGATTCAGGTCTGATTCAAACATTCCTCCAGATAATTGTTCAGATCAGATATGCTGCTGAGAGAATTAACATTACAGTAGCCACTAAACTGGACAGGTGACAGATAAAATTTTATGTTTCCACCATGCAGAGCTTGTCTGTTACCCATAGCTTGAAGGTCTGAAAAGCACTGTTTGCTACAGCTTTCCCTGTGTAGGCTGTATGACTTGGGCAAATCCTGAACAATTGCTTGGTTTGGTGATTTCTTATGCAGTTAGGGAGGATGCTCTGAGGGTTTAGCAATGCACACCTGTTTTCTTCTCATCTCATACAAATAATTTATTTGCTAGTGAATGTGCTAAATCATGATGCTGATGCACTTAATTATGTTGTATTGACACAAAACTGTTGGCATGAGTTTTCCAGAGGGACTGGAGAGGGGTTTGCACTCTTCCATCAGCTGTGACATACACGTGCTCGCTTTTCACACACAGAGCTATCAAGCAGCTGCATTGATCTGGATTCCCTACTTGGGCTGATTGTTTATACACATTCTGGGAGGTTCCCATGCTGTTGTTCATGAATGAACCACCAATGGCTTTTTGCTTGTGGTGTGTGTCAAAAAACTTTGGCTCTCCTTTTTTCCAGATGATTATACAGGTATTTGGCTGCTTACAGAAAATGCCTGGGGCCCTGTGGAAGCACTGCTGCCCTGGACTCACTAACAGCAGCAGCTAGGAAGGGATGGCACCTTGTGACAAATTCTTGACAGTCACATATGTATGTAGCTCCTGTTATTCATCCCTGCTCACCAGTCATCAATACCTTTTCAGGGAAGAGCTTTCTTGATGTCTTTCCAGCCTACATCCCCCAAATCAGTCAAATTAATCTCCTGTTTCTTGCTAACTTTGATAATGTCATATCTTTTTCTAGTTGGTATTTTAATCTGAATACAGCTGACACATAATATCCTTGAAATGAACAGAAGCTCAGTCAGTCAGGAGTCAGTGGCTTTACTTACACTAACTTAGATGAGCTTGGTTGAGTGAAGGGGTTGGTCAAATATTTCTTTAGCACTGAGTATAAAAAATGTATCCATCCATATGTGGGCAGAGAACACCCAGTTTGAAATTCTCAGGCAAAACTTTTTATTTGTTTTTTTAAAACACCATACTTTTCAACAATCCAGACATGATCAATGTTTCAAAGTGATGAATCATAGTGAAAAATGTGAGCCATAAAAGACCTCATTTCCCAAAGAGCAGTGGAAAACCAATCAGAAAAAAATATTTCTAAAAATTAGTATTTCAAATTGGCTAGTACTTGTGCCTGAAGGTTTTAGCCTAAATGTTGAGACATGTTTTCTTCTCTGTGTCTGTGCATGTCTTTTGTCTTCATCCAGAAATTGTTTTGATGCTATTAGGAATCTAAAAGAAGTGAAGCTGTTCAGTCACTAAACCACATGTCCTCTCCACAGAAACACTAATTCTTATGACTTAAGAATTACCTAGCCATGTTAATGTCTAAATCAGTGTTGGGCATCTCTTCCTTTTGCCAACCAGCTCTTCCTCAAACCTACAGAAAGTTTTGTATTCACTTAGGTAGGCACTGGATCAAGCCATTCCATGATTCCTCTTCTACGATAGTGCTGTTGGCCAGGGTTGAGCGCTGTTGATATTGGATCTGAATCAATTCCATAATTTCTAGTGGTTTAAAACCCCGTGGTAAATTTTTTATATAGCAGGAATGTGACCCTGTATATAGGAACTTGGGATGGGATTTTAGAAACTTTTATTATGAGGAGAGCTCTCTGAAAAATTCCTCATGGCCCTACAAATCTCTTTCGTTTTGTTGTATTAAGACAGGGTGCAGAAATGGGTTTACAGAGGGTCACCAATAGTTGATTTTCTGTGGGATTAATGTACTTCTAGTGGCCATGGCTACTAGATGGGTCAAGCAAAAGTGTTAAGACTGTCCCATATATGTAATTGTAGCCATAACTTAGTTTTATGTGCCAACATGATTAACTTCTCGACAACAATATAATTGAGCTGATGACACATGTATTTCCAAATTCCACTCCTTGGCTTTTACCTCTTTCTTAAAATAATGGCAAGTCAGACATTCTGAATAGGGCAGAAATCTTCAAAACAGAACTCAGAAAAACTAAGCTTTATTTCAAAGTTAATATCCTGGCGAGACTTAAGGGAAGGCTTGACAGGGTTTGTGCATCCAGCTCAGCCAACTCATGCTTCCAGATGGAAATTTTGTGTGATGTTTTTTGGTTTTGTTTGATGACCTCGGGCAGGTCAGAAAGTAGAGGGTTTATCCATGTTTCACACTGTGTTCTGGTTTTGCTCAAGCAGGAGGCTGTCAAAGGCAGCAGATCTATGTAAAATGAAAACAGAAGTACAGATAACTACAAACTGGGCCACCTTTATTGTGAAAATTAATGAATAAAGCTTGAAGAAATAGCCCCAAATGTGGTAAAGACTGAACAGACACAACTCCATTTATTGCTCATCTTTCTACTGTACTTGTGACTGCAGCTGGGCATTATTAAGTACAAACCAGCTGAATGCATCTGTGCCAGTGTAATATTGGGAGTCTAATAACTTGATATGAGAAATTTGTAACTTTATGGATACCATTTCCCCAGGAAGGTCACAGGATTTCAGACACAAATGTCAATATGTATTCCATGTCCTGGAGTGGATCATCCAGCTGTGGTGTGTTTTTAACAAAGGAAATTAGGCCATGATAAAAAAGCAGGTTCCAGCTTTTTTTTTCTGCTGTCATTCAGACTCTTATCCTTTAGACCTTTTATTCTTCTTCCAGTTCCTCCTTTATTAGAATGCTTTCTCTCTCAGTGACAGCTTAATAGTGCTTTTTGCTCAATTGATGAACAGTATCTCACTTTTCATCTGGCACTTTGGGAGGAGGATAGCATTTGACAAATTCTGAAATGAATAGTAACTCTGGCTCATGCATGTGTCCCGTGGAGGACAGTGACATTATCAAAAGCTACGGAAATAGAAAGAGACTTACTGGAGAAAGTTTCTTGCTTTAGCCCAGAGTATATGGTGAAGCCTCAAACTGTGGAAGAGATCATCTCATTCCAGCTCCCATGCCATGGGCAGGAACAGCTTCCACTATCCCAAGTTGCTCAGATCTCCATCCAACCTGGCCTTGAACACTGCCAGGGATGGAGCACCCACAACTTTTCTGAGCAACCTGTGCCAGGGCCTCACCACCCTCACAGGGAAGAGTTTCTTCCCAATATCTAATTTCAACTTGTCCTCTTTCATTTCAAAGCCATTGCCTGGTGATTATCATCACTAGGACAAGAGGTGCGAAGTCCATCTCCATCTCTCTTTCAGCCTCCTTCAGGCAGTGAAAGGCTTTTCTAAGATCCCCCTGAAGCCTTCTCTTCTCTCTGCTGAACAACCCCAAGTCTGCCATGTATTTCATTTTGATGGAAAAATTCTGTAAATTCTCCTTACAAAAGAGTAGGAGAATTACTAATATACACTAATATACAATATATTTTTGACCACAAAAAATCCAGAACACAAAATGTTTACATGAAAAAATAAAGTCCTATAAATCCACATGAAAGGGCAATGATGGCATATTTGGACCTGTGTAAAAAACTAGATCATGTGTAAAGAACCAATGTTCAAATTGAAGAAGTAGTGGCTAAGATATGAGAATGTTTCAATTTTCCTAAGTCTTGTTCCACTGACAATCCTGCAGTGGAACCCCTCTCGTTGTCGCTAGAGGCTTCTGTCTTTTTCACAGATAAAGTGTCATTTGCCATGTGAGAAACTTTGCCTTCCTATCACACACTTTCTACATATTTCCAGATTATACTTTTTTCCTTTTTTTTTCTTTTTTTTTTTCTTTTTTTCCTATTTTTTTTTAAACCAGCAATTCTTTTTCCTTCTGAAAGCGCTGGGATATAACCATGAGCATGTCTTGCCTGTTTACCTATCCTTATTTCCTTTCACCTTCAAGAGTTTCAAGAGTAAACTTGAAGACTAATAGAAGTTTTTTGCACCATCTCTCTCCCTGAATAAACAGCGAGCCCTTCCTAAAAATGTCCCACCACTTCTCTCTTTCTTAAAAGGAGTCTCATTGTTTGTTCTTCTGTTTCCCTTTCCTACAAACTCTGTTCTGCCTTTGTCAGTCCAGGGTTGCACAGTGTCACATCCTGTATTTCCCCCTTGTATTGGTTATTGGACTGGCTGTATGGCCAATTTAGTTTATTGGCTCTATGATTTTCAGTGTCTGAGAGCAAAACACACTGAATATGGAAATGTACAGCATAACAATGATGCAGAAAAAACTCTGACAACAGCTTGTTGTAATCAGCAGAGAGTAGTGTCTAGTAGAGACCTTTTACAATGTGTCTTCAAAATGAGCCAGTTTCAATCATCTCCTTGGAAAGCAACTGAACCAGGTATTAAAGGAGTTTCCTATTGAGAGAGAGAAGAATATATGGTCCTAAAGCAACATATTTGCCTCATGAATGCATCAGACTAATTCAGATTATCTTTGGGCATATAAAGAGGTTACTTTTTGATTTGTAATTCTGCCTCAGGAAATGCTTTTACTGAAGGCAGTGATATATTCCTTGAAGGACTAAGAAAACTCTTAGGCTGCAGATAGATCTCCTGCTTACTATGATGCTTAAGCATAACTGCTTTTTACTTCTGTACTTCTGTACCCCTTCTGTACCAGGGGAATAATTCCTTTGTAGCTTCAGAGCAATGTTAACTGAACCTGAAGCAGAATTGCCAGTCTGTGAGCAGCTCTTTGGATGCAGCTTGCTCTTTACATTATTATTTACTTACCTAACAGGAAAACATCCCTTTGATTTTGTTTCAGTCCTATTTTTAGTAGGCATCAGCATGGAAGGAGACGTATTACCTATCTTTGAATTGGAAAGAAAAAAAGATAGGAGACTCATGCCAGGTCTTCAACATTTTAGTTAAGTTATGGTTAGTTTCTCTCTTTCTTTAAATTGTGTGCGTTTGTCTGACCCCAGCAAGTGGTGTGATGTGCTTTCACCATACAACTTCTTAAACTAACAGTTGTTTTTGGCAGGTAGCATAACTGCTCAGGCTCTTTTATATGTCTGGGGTTCTTACTATGGTCAGCACTTCAAGTATAGCCCAGCCTAAATGATCTGAGGAGAAAACATGGAAATGAAATTATTTTTTCCTGTTGTAAACAAATGTCTTTAGAAATTATTAACGTTTTACAAGTGTTAAAGGCTTTTGTTAGAGCTTTGAAGCAGACCTGCAATTGTTAACATTGTTGATGTCTCCCTTGTAAAAGAAATAGTCTTTAGAGTTTACTATTTGGCTCCTTGTAACAATATTCAAATCCAAGCTCATTTCACATTTCATGTCTCTCATAAAATTGTTCTATATATATATTTACAGTGGCATTTGGGAATGATCTCAGTTTTTTGTTCCTACAGAAGTTAGACTTCATAACATTCATTTCAATTTTTGAAATATTAGTCTTTAAGGTATTTTAAAAATAGTTTTCTTTTCTTTTGTAAATGATTAGTCTATTTATAACCAAAACACAGCAAACTTTTTTATCCCAGCATTTTGGACTGTGTCATATTACCATTAAGTCCTTTTGGACTTCCTGCTGTCATAAAGCCTGAAAGACAACCTCAGCCCCAGTGTATGAGCTGGATTTGTGAGTTCTGAGGATACTTAAAAACTTCCTCCAGGCTGTAAGCACTCCTGAACATTAAACACTCCTGAACAAGCTACTGGACTTCGTTTACACAGCAAGGCACACTACCACTAGCACTAGCACCCTTGTCATTAGCAGGAGTACACAGGCATGGTCTGCCAGGTTTCTTTCTAGTTTACGAAGTGTGGCTTCCCTTTCTGTGAACCTTGCAGTGATCAGTGCTAACAACGGCAGCTTTTTAACTTATTTTTCAGAATCTCCATGAGACTTCTGGGAGAATTGGAAAGAGAAACACCATAGTCTCAGCTGCCGAGAGCAGAATGGTAACACCCTGCTCTTTATCTTGTCCTTTGCTCATGTAATTATGTCTAATGCATCAGCAAAGGGCAGGAAATAGCCCCGTCTGATGACAGCCAGCTCAAGCAAGATGAGAACAATGCCTGGAAAGGTAAAAACACCTGGTGCTGTTTCCACATATGCCTTGGGGCATTTGACCTGCTACAGCCCTTCCCAACAAGTACAGTGTTGACTGAGCTCACAAAATATCTTAA